>NC_090663.1:16695150-17002650 GCF_013368605.1 Nyctibius grandis | reverse complement strand
TGCATGTCAGTATCTTCAAACACAGTAAGCCACATGCACCCTTCTTTCCTTATGTAGATGCTGGTTCACCATGTTTAATTCCAGCGGAAGTGGATCTGACGTGGGCGGTCAGCCCCCTCCTTTACCAATGGCTTATGGAATTCACGTCCTGCACGAGAGTGGATATTTGCCCAACAAAACTCACAGTAATACTGCAGGCAAGTGACATTGGCACAAAAGAAAGGAGCAAACTTTCCACCGCATCGTGCACCCTGGCATTCGTCACACATCTGGTCATCCAACACATATGGCTTTACCTCCACCTGTTGGAGCAAAACAGAAACAGTTCTCGTTCATACCTATTCCTACTTAAAGTTACACTGAGGACATTCAGGTTTTTCTGTTTTTAAAAAAAACAAACAGAAGTCTGAAATCAGACATATTAACACCTTTATCTAACTAATCAGTTATTACCGTTTATCTTTTATCAGCTACAGATCTATCCATACAGTAAGCAGAACACTTCAAGGCAGATCTTTAGAAGTACACTATATATGTAATAAATAGCTACATCAGAACCTCCTCTTAATTTATTCTGGAAGGATGTTCTTGGCAAATGATAATACGGAAGTATGTGTAGAAAACAAGCAAACTAGCCCAAAGGTCTCCCAACTAATCTCATCAGCTCCCGAATGTACCCCAACACGACATCCGATTCTATACTGTTTAGCAAAAAATAACCGAGCATCCGAGAATGCAACCATTTATATATTAACCTTTTTTAAAAAACAAGTACAAGTCTCTGCATGTACTAATTTTGTGTGCAAACTAAAAGTACTTTCTGCAGGCTGGAATACAAATCTTTCAGTACTCCTGTTCCCTGTAAATTTACTCCCTATTTCTAAAATACGGTCAAATTTGGAGCTACAGATTTTGGTCATCTATTACTTTCCCTTTTTGTGGCTTTGAGCTGTACAGAAATTTGTATTCAATGTATTTCTGAAAATATTTTTAAAATACAATTTTGCAAGCCTACAGACTGCTAGAAACACCTGTCTTACACAGCTTCTTTCCCCCAAACTCATCTGACTGCCAGAGTGGAAAAGTGGCAGGAGTCCAGCGGTAAATTTGCATTATGTCTTTGCGTAACTGAACTGTTACAGTCTGCGATCAGACAGGAAGAAGAACTCCGTAATCAAACACAAAATGAGCTGACTCCATCATTAAGGAATGTATTGTTGTCTTCCACATTTTTCACACTTTTAAAGGCAGTATTTTCTGCCTTTTGTTAGCAAAGTTATTCCAGTTCATACTAAAACTCACTGCTATAAGCGATGTTTTGGAGATACTATTACCTGAGAAAAATGCTACATATAGACATCGACTTTATGTACTATACTCAGACAGAATATGTTTGAAACAATAGGAACTTTAAAATGCTATTTTTTCTGTGGTGTCTCCAGAGGAAAAAAATTACACATACAGCTATCCACCCAAAAGTTTTACAGCAGCACAGTCTTCATTTTCTTAGCTTCAAAGTAGAGGTCACACTTGACATCTCAAGTGCATCTACGTTTAAAATAAGAGTATGCTTCTTCCAGTAATGTATATTCAGTTCAAGTTCCACTTCTTATTTCACTACAACAACCTGCCTTATCACGAGTTACACTCAAACTTTCCAATAAACAGCTACCTTATGCAGCAACTGTGTTCATGGTTCACAATTACTGGAAGCATGAAGCAGCATGTATTTCAAGCTTCGGTGCATTAATGCACCAAGATTGGTATGAAGATGATTTCAAATATATTAGAGAAACACTTTGGGGAATGGAAATATTACATGAAGTGGATGCAGACTGCTGGCATGTGAAAGTTAACATTTTAAGGAATTGTTTGGAGCTGAAACTCCAAACAAGTTTCAAAGAAATGTTTGGAGCTGAGCTTTCATATATGATAAAACAGAATGAGGAGCACTTCACTGAAGAAAAACATCTGTTAGAGAAACGAAACACATCTACACATCAAAAGAACTGGAGAGAAGCTGCAGAGTACTTAGGTAAGGAAGAAGTTAAGATCACAGGCAATGTTTGTTAAGTGACTGTGACACTAAGATTTCCAATTAAAGCAGGAAAAGGTATGTGCAAAAAAAATGCTATAAATACTCTGAACTAAAGTTCAGAAGGCTAAACAGGTGAACTGCAAAATTTAGCAATGAAAAAAGACTTTTACACAGACAAAACTGGTTATGAAAAGAATGTGAAAGGACAGCAGACCTACAAAAACTGGATATAACTGGTACAGAAAGGCTATGCTAAAGTAAAGGGTAGGAGAACAGCCTGCCTCTAAGATTTCAGTGAAATATGCAATATATTGCCTTACTGGCCAGCATATGTACACATCTCAGATGAAGGCAGTAACCGAAGTAGGACTATTTTCCTCGTTTACAAAAACGGTGGTTTACAGATTCATAGAAATTGCTTGCTCATCTATAAATCAGCAGTAAAGCCGATTTCAGAATATTTTCAGAACCTGAAAAGGCATTAGTGTATAAACTCCATGGAACAAAAAACTATTTCTGAAAATAGCTTTTTTTCATACTTTCAGAAACAGCTAAGAGTTAAGGTGTTCCCTAAAAACAGGCTGTTCTCTATTACTCCTCAGTAACCCAAATAACTGGGTTGCATATATATCTATAAAAAATTATATAAATAATATGAACTGACCATGTAATTTAATCAGAGAAGATGATTTAAAAAATAAAATTAAAAACGCTCTGAAATAAACAAAAAAGTTCATAAACCTTCCCCATCACAAGGTTTAAAGACAAATTTATTGAAATACTTAGATTTGGCATTGCTGTATTTTGCAAGTGAAACACTTCAGGAGTAGCACACATTTTTAAAAATATGAAAAAACAAGGATGCTAATAAAAATGCCCAAAATTCCAGATTTAAGAGTCAAAAAATGAGTTTTCTTGAGTCAAAACACTTGAGTCAAAAAATGAATTTTCAAGAATTAGAAAAGCAACACTAAAGAAAGAACACAAATTATGACAATCAAAAAAGAAACTGTGAGAATTCAGATATTTAAAGAGAAAGCCTAGAATTCCCTTCCCTCTCCCCCCCAACCTCTCCAGCCCATAAATGGCTATCTACACATACTAATTACATTTGTTCCTTCCTTTTTCTTTTTTTGTAGTAGTGATTGAAGAAATAATTTGACTACTGTTTTTCTAAATTAAGTCTCATGGATATAACTCAAATGCTGTGCTTCTGAAATGTAGTATTTAAGGTAAATTTTGTGTTTTTTTTCTTCCCTGTCCAAGCTTTTAAGAGGCCTGCAGCACATGCCCACTGTTTTACTGGAGATTTACTGCCCCTCCCCCTTTAAGTACGTCGGTGTTACATCACACATTAACAAATTACATCCCTTTCTCTGCAAACAGCAAGCACTACCATTTCAGATGCCTGCTCAGCATCCAGAGAGCCCTTAAAATCTCTGGTGACCTAATCATTAAAAAACCAAATCAACAAACCAACCTACTTGGAAATGCAGCCTTCAGGCAGGTTCATGCCTGCCTTTGTCTTACGAGATGGCATTGCCAGTCTACCACATACTCCTCTACTGCAAAGGACACTCCCATGGGTAGAGGAAGACCAAGATACAAGTGTCCCCTAGTTCACAGTGTTCAAGTCCATGTCTCCACCTTTTGAGGGAGAACTCGTTTGGATGGAACCCAATTGCCCATCTCTAATTTTAAAGTTAAGTCACTTTACAGCCTAATGCACTATAGATGGTTCCTGAAACATAATAAGCTATACTTGATTCTGAAGCTATATGATTCATTTAGCATTTCTTCAGAAGGAGTTCTGGATTCGGGTCCTTACTTGCATTTTGTCCAAATACTCAAATGCAAGATGATTAATATTTTATTTCCTCTCACACAGTCACAGTGTCAAGGACATTTCTCCTGTTACATAACTAGCCAGAAGGCAGAGCTATTAGCCAAAGTCAGCTGCAAGGCACAAGGACAGCAATCCCACCAGCAAAATGTTAGCCATCACATCTTGACATGAAGCCTAGTTCACTACTCACATTCAGACTCACTTATCCTGGGGAAAGGACCATGTTTGGGGATTTCAGCTCACTAGGCAACTGGTATCTGAGAGACAGATGTAAAGTTGTACTACTCTGCCTATTTGAAAGGAGAGAAGCACATGCTCCCTCCCTACAGCAGACTTTTGTTAACTGTACTACTTTCTTTTTCCCATGTCTTTGATCTGTAGAGGAGACTGGACCTTGAACTACTTTACTTACTCAACCCTTCTTCCTCTAGGACCTTTTTTTTTTGAAGAACATCTATTAATACCAGTGACTACCTCTGCAGCTCTAGACATCAAAACTAGTGACACTTAAAATTGACATAATTTAGATGCTAGTTTTCTTTGCTACTCTTATACTTCTAATTAGGAGTAATGAAGTTGAATAGTCTTCTTAGTAAAAGTTAGTTTTGCTTTAGCTAGCAATAAGCATCTGTAGCTACCAGTAATGTACATTGGTAAATACTCAGAAGACTCTCTCAAACAGAAAGGTTAAGACATTTTGTATTTTAGGTGTTGAGCTTGATTGATTTTCTGAAGTGCTGAGCAGTGACAATTATGGCTGAAATTAAGGGCAGCTGCAAATATAGAGCTAATCTGAAACCAATGAATACTAGTTTCCTATAAATGACAGAGGAATTATTACAGTACTTGGTTTTATTAGAAAAGGGGAGAGAAAGATTTTCAAGCCCATTGCCCATACACAACAAAACCAGGAACTCCAGAATGGAAAGAACATATGGTCTAACATATGTCCAAAGAACGAACCGCTGCTTTGTGGAATGCATGTTGTTTGTTCGGGGGCATTCGCGGTTTAACTCTTGGAGCTAGTGGAGTTACAGGAATACTAACAGAACGTGGAAGCTGGCATGAAAGCCAAACAAATGCAACGTTACCACACCTTGAGAAGTTCCCTTCTAGATAATCACTCTCATATTTATTTATTTTAATTTCTGTATAACTTACTCGTTTATCAATGTCGCCATGCTGAAGTTGAACAAACCGAGCACTGATGGCAGCAATGTAACTCTGCTGATTGGAAAAAGCAACACGTCCAGCACCTTTTGGGTACTTCAGCTCAGGGTCAGTATCAATTCCTGCGTAACAAACTCCACCATATAAACGGTCCATGATCATAGCCAATTCCACTATTAAAAAACAAAATAACATTCATTTAAACTGTTCTTCCAGTACAAACTTTATAATATGCTTGTATTTAAAAACACTAGAAAAGTTAATTTTAATAATTAATTTTGCAACAGCTGATGTAACAGTAATAACAAGAAATATAAAAACATATTAAATAAGCTATGAAATACTCAAAAGACAGATCTTTCACACTGTGGGTACATATATCCAAGGAACAATGGAATTGTAAGTCCCTGCAGTCCTCGATAACCTGGAACTGAAATTCCAGGACACTTTTCTTCAGGGGATTACAGCAGAAGACTTTCTGGGCAGGCATGGAATGTAAGCTGTATAAAATAGATCCACGTGCCACAAATTCCTTGGTACATGTTCCCTGGGTGTCCTAATGCTCTATGTCCTACTTGAATTTAAAGATGTAGCTAGCATCTTTTCATTGGCCACACAGAGCTTGATTATCTCTACAGTGCTACACTTACCACAGATACTGAAGGTCATAGAAACAAAAATACCAAATTTTACAGGTCAAGTATTTTAGCAACCTTCAGTAATATTTTATACTGAATTCAGTTTTGCAGTTCATTTTGGTGGAAAATACTAATGTATTAGGGCATAAAGGTGTCAGCAGTCATTGCTATTCAATAGTTGTTTGAAAAGTCTCCTGAAGTTTTACTGTTTTTGTGAAGGCATGATTCTTATTTCACAATGCCATAAAAGTTTCATTTTCACATACACAGGGCATTTGAAAGCTAAGCATAAGAATGCATCCATTAAATTTATCAGAGACATTCAGCACAGTCATCTGGAGTATGTGGAGTGAATTTAAAGAAAAATTAATCTGCAGTTGGAACATACTGTGTTTATGTTCATTTACAGAGCTTGTACTACAGTCAAAAGTACAGTCTTAAAAGTAAAATAACAGAAAAGACTGAGCATTGCAGGTCCAAGATAGAAAAGTTTAAGATTCTTTACACCCCAAATTTGCACTATCACTTCTTGGTTCTCCTACATCTTCCATCTGAAAGCTCATCTTTCTGTAAGAATAAAATTCATTACAAACTATGGAAGACTAATTAAGCCCAGGAGTCATTCTAATAGAAAATAGGATTTGAACCACTGTATGTTATGTTTCTACTTCCAACATTCACTTCAACCTACTTACTAGAAGGCCACCATAAAATACTGTAAAAGGCTACTGCAGTCAATCTCACAAAGCAGACTGACCAGGTTGTAGATCAACCATTCCACAGCTATAGAAACATTTCATTTTTCCTTCATGCACTCCAACAAGAGTCTAGAGAGTCCTGCACTCTCATATAGTGTTGTGACATACACACTGTGCCAGGTCTCTGAATTTCTTCCTTTTTTTCTTGTATTCCTACTCCTTCAAGTACTCCTCTATCACCTGTTTTTTTGCTTTGTCCATATTAGCAAGAGTAACTGCAACCTGATAGTAGTAGAAGAGTTGCTAATGCACAATGACAAGCAAGTACAAATAGAGTTCCACATACTCACGGAGCATGGCAGAGAGGTTTTCATAGCATTATTTCAAAACCAAACTCTTTCGTGACACAGGTTACATTACAGTTTTGCTAACATGATCAAAATCTTTTCTACAGCTTTAGACATGTAGGTTTCCAGTAAATTTCAGTGATGATCAGTGATTTATGGCCAAAGCCAGATTAAAACAGTTACTACAGAAATGTAAGAATACATAATATTGTACTGTGGTTATAGCTATCACAACAGTCTTCTATTTTTATATGTATATATCTATATCTATCCATACATAACTATACAAAAATATACATGGTTCAAATTATTTCCAATAATCTCCTACTTTTAAAAATAGCCACACATTATGCTCACCAGCTCTTAATGGTCTAGGGACTCCTCCAACAAAAATAGTTTTTCGAGGATCAAGCGGCTGGGAACCATCCATCACAAAGTCACTATCACTTAGATTCCAGGGACGGATCTGAACCTATTATATTGGGAAAGAAAATAGTACACTACTTTAAGTTTCACTGCATTGTGGATATATGTTCATCAGCCTCTATAAACTATCAAACAGTCATAACCCCATCAGCTTAGCATGTCTAGGTGCTTTGTTTTAATCCTATTAACTGAAAACACTACAACTTTAAAATCATCCAACTGTTCCAGATGTTGAGCTCTGCCAGCAGTAGTTTGCTTTTGATTATTTTCACCGTCATCATTTCAAATGCAGCTTTAGACAGATGGCAGCTATAGCCTGCAGGCCATCTACTGTTTACTTACTGGCTTGTCCTTGATAGTAGGACTGGAAACGCATAGATAGAGCTTTCCATCTTCTTCAATGCAGGCGTCAATCAGGGCCTGAACAGAACTCTCTTCTTGGAACAGGAGGAATGCATAACCTGGAAAAAAAACAAAATGATTTTTTTTTTTCCTCTTATCTTTATCTTTCTAATCATCTTTGCCAGTGACTCTTCCATACAAATGTGTTTACTCCAAAAGTAAAAGAAAGTCAAACCAATTCTTTGTTATTAGTCATCTTCTTTAACTATGTACTACCTTGCCATGATCAAGAGAAGTCCAGGCAAATACTTATATCCTTAAAATAATTGTCAAAAGAGACTAATAACCAAATAAAAGCAAATATGTCTGCTCTATTATGTACTGGAAGTCTAGGCTGAGTATAATTCATTGGCAGCAAAGGACATTATACAATAAAATCCGACTTGGCACAAACGACTAATCTCTATTCTAGAGATTAGATCAAAGTACTTTGTTACATAAGTGACCCAGCAAACCTCCCAAACACTACAAAAATAGGAATTAAAATGCTTATTTAATGCTACGGTAAAAACAGTCAGACAAGCAAAGAACCTCACACATTAGAATACTTTAACAGTTACAGTATAATGATATATACAAAATCTGTTACTTAACAGGTGCCCAATAGTGCAATTAGAATTGTATTTGGAAACAAACTTTAAAAGGACCATAAATCCACATTTCTTTCTGAGATTACTACCAAGTGTGGAATTTTCACATGAAGTTATGTTTTATTACTTGGATGAAAAAGTAAATGCCGAAGCAGCTGCTCTAGAGTGGTTGGCAAGAGGGAGTGTGACTGCTTTACCAAGCCTTTTGGAAAGGATACTGTTTTTCTGAGAGAAGCTAGTTAACCACTGGCAATGTCTTATTGCAAGCAGACAGCGTAGGTCATCAAGGCAAATGGTAGGGAGCATCTTGAAGAGCATTAAGGAATCAATGTGTTAAGGAGAACATAAGATTAGAGAAACAAATGCACGACTGATTTTAGATATATGGAAACAAAAGTAGGATTTAAAGAAAAAGCTGTAAGCCTATACTGGTCTTTCTAATAACTTGTACCTCATTTCTTACCCCTCATACCACGGTCCTATTAGTGCTTCCTACAAGGGACACATGACAAGGTTTTATGTAGTCTATATTTTTTATGTAAATATTATTTAGTTTCTTAATAAATATGCCATAAGGAATCTTTGGGCTTTGGCTGAAGCATTCCCTTGTGAAGTCCATTTTTCATTGCTGAACAATATTTTTTTTAGGGACAACCTGTTTAACTTAAGCTTAATCAGTAATTATTTAGATTCAAATTCTGGTTTAATAGGTATATCTTTCAGTATTTATCTTAGAATTTAAAATCCACATATTACCCATGTAAAACTCACTTCACAGAATCAGGGCACGAGCAGACTGGCATGGGTAACTGTGACCAGACCCCTGTTAACTGTACTTACTTGTGTGGAAGCCATGCACACACATGCCTGTTTGCATGCAGAGCTTTGTACAAGAATGATGGGAGTGCAAAAACTTGATTGCACATGATATCGACTAAGGGATCAGACATACAAAGTAAGGCTCACAGCCAGAAGTGCATAAAATAATTTGCCAGATGCTGATTTTCCATCAGTTTTTATCCTAAAGCAAAGCAAGGGTACTGCTGTGTAACTCCTGATACATAAATACAGTCAGTGTCTCTAAATGATCTACCACCTCTAAGCCTGCAGCTATTAATATGCTTAACTGCGGAAGCTTGTGAAAAGACAGAAAATTCAAATATAAGATCTTGGTGAGGGAACAATTAGGAATACTATATCCTACTACACCTCAAATAAGAGTAAGACAAGGAATACCAAAACTATATGTTAACACTGCCTTCTCAACATTATGTGCAAAACATGCACTCATGTCTAGGTTCATCCCACCTAATTTTAAGCATCAGATAGGCTTGGGTCATGAACTTAACTGTACTACGCCCCTTGTGAAGACAAAGAAAGTTAGGGTATAGTCTGTACTAACAAATTGGTCTGGCTGTAGTTTTGCTCCACAGCTCTACAATGATTTACAAGGCATTTTAGTTTGCTCCCCAGGTCTAGTCTGGAAGAAAAGAACCAGTTCTCCTGGAGAAGAAACCTGGCTAAAGAAGATGATTTGCTCACATCTCACATTTTATAGCCATATACAGGCACAGCCAAGCCCTTCCAAAGAATGCTAGACTTGCATAGTATGTGTACAAACCACTCTCCCATCACTCGTCCTGGATCAGGGCGCATTTCCTGGCACAAATCAATCATACATTAGCTGTAGATTTCTCCAGAGAACACCAGTTACATAGGCAACCAGCCAGCCTATATTCATTAGCTAGAAAGTGCTTGCAAAGGAAAACTACATTCTTATATTAGGTATTTCATTTAGACATCATAAATTAGGGCTCTTCTTGTTACTACAGCTACTATATGCCAGTATCTGTATGGCACAAACTTATTCTTACCCCTTTCTTCTTTCTCAACATATGCTTTTATTAGATTATTTTCCACATCAACATCCATACCTCATGAACTATTGGGGATGTCCAATGTCTGCAAAGCTAGTATGGTGGTGGTAAGACACATGCATAAGTATGATGAAAAAGATGAAGTGCCTAATGGGTCTTTTTGGAGTAGTACTGAACTACAATTACCATGTGTGATAGAAAGTACATGTCACACAGTAGGGAGTTGGTGTGAAGAGTAGGAGGTGTTTTACTGTACTACAAAACAGCTTAACTCCCTAGTTTCTTGGGTTTCTTTTGGTGTACCACATCAACCATTTAACAGCTTCACACCCAATAGCAATGCAAGTCTGTTTACAATGGAAAAGCAAAGCTACTCTAATGGTTTGCTTTGAAGGAAGCTGCTTCATACCTTTGGGTCATACATACACTAACAGTAGCAGGTCACGATCAGATATTACTTGCCAAGAGACAAGCTTGTATGTTTCATACGTATTTCACAAGGTGCAAAGTATTAGACGAAACACAGTCTTATAAAAATTTCTTATTTGTGTGCACCCGTACCAGAATTTATGCCTCCTGTGGGAGACAAAGTTTAGGTAACCCCTGTTAATCACTTGACTAAATTCCTCTGCATAACACTGGAACTATTATTAATACTCCTATTTTCAAAGCGAACTAGTGTGGGTGACCTTCATAATACCTGTCCTCAGGAAATTACCTCAAATAATAAACAAATCTTTCTGGAGATGATAATTGGCTTTAGAACGACATGCCCTAATATCTAAAGATACTGCACTGGTTATAATCATCCTTACTCTGAGTTGACATCTCTCTTAACCAAACAAGACCAAGAAATTACATATTTTTTTCTTTTTGATGTATTGGGTCAGCACTGGAAACAGAAAGCCCATCAGGTAAGTTTGAAGAGTCCTAGCTGTATTACCAAATTAAACCTTCATAAGAATTAAAAACTCAACAAAACCAACAACTCCCCTCCCCCAACCTATACACAGAATCAGCATTTTCATTGTTTGTATTTATTACATAAAGAACAAATCAAAAGCAAAGCATTCTAGACTAGATTCACACTGTTAGCTAACACAATTTTCTGAGCAAGGTGTAATTTCTTTATTTCATAGTAACATGGAAGTTTTCCAAAAGGAGAAAGGATGCTTCTTCTGCTATGCATACTCTGTAGAAATCAGAGAGTAGCTTTAAGTTCTATCAAACTCCAGTTAACTCCTATCTCTAGTGGCTTAGAGAACAAGTCAAGAAAATAAGTTGAAGCCAGCATGGCACTGCCCATGCCAGTCAGTACAGCTGTATTTTGTTTTGGGGTTGGTTCCTCTGTTGTCCTGACAGACTCTCCCCAGTGGAGGCTAAATGGCCTCAGTGTAGTGTAATTTTTGTCCACAGAATGCTGTGCCATAGCTTAAATTAGAAAGAATCAACGTAAACTGCAGGTTAATACAGACAATGGATCTACATTTAATGATGGGAATAATTCACATTTGTGAAGGATACACAACATTTAATCTATTCCTCTTTAAAGAGATCTCATCACCAAATTAATGGAATTTAATCTTTAAAACATAAATCTTTCACTCATTCAGTTTAGTCATTGTCTTGGTTTGGCCTAAACCAGGCCGATTTTCCTTTCAGTGATTTTTACTTTCAGCTAAGTCTCCTCTAAATAACTGCACTTTCTGAAACTAACTGCATGTTTTTGCAGACAGTGTCTGCTTCCAGGACTGATAACGCTCGAAGTTTGTAGTTATCGCTGAGGCACCGGTAGGGATGTTGTGCAGTAAGGCTCTTGCTGTACTTTTTCTTAGAGAAACCAAGGTCACTGCTGAATTCCTCAATGCTTACAAGTGAAAAGCCGAAGGGGGGTCGCAGCTGCAGGGGGGAGCAGACAGGGCAGGTGACCCAAAATTGACCAACGAGGGTATTCCATCCCATACACGTCATTCTCGGTATAAAGCGGGGGGATCACGAAGGTCCTCCCTCCTCTTGCTCGCTCTTGCTCTTTCTGCTATGGCCGGTGTCCAAGGAGGACTCCGACTGTTTTCCCTGCTGGCCCCCGATCCCGATCTGTGCATCCCTGAATCCAGCTCTCGACCGTCGCTAGGCCCAGCCTGGGCCTTCCCGGAGCCTGCCCTGCAGTGCCGGTGGTGACGTTGCCGACATCGGGGGAGCTCGATCTTGGTTTTGTATATATATTTGTATATATTTGATTATTCCAATATTATTATTATACTCTTTTTCATTATTATAGGTTTATTAAAACTGTTTTAACTTTCCAACCCGTAAGTCTCTCTCCCTTTTCCCTTTCCCTTTCCCTTCGGGTGGGGGGGGAGGGTTAACAGAGAGCGTCTGCTGCAGGTTTAATCGCCAGCCCAGCTTTAAACCGTGACAGTCATCTTTGATGGAGAATTAACTCCAAAATACACTTGAAGTGAAAAAATGCAGGCTGATACAATTGTAATATAGCTATTAGCTGAGGCACTTTTGAGTAGAGGGGAGCAGGATTCACTTCAAGACCCAAACACCTGTTTTCGTATTTCTGCAGTGACTGTGTTTAAGCTCCTACTGCAGTACAGAGATCCAGTTAATGGAGTCAGTGGTGTCTGGACCTGACTAAGCAGGAGACAGAGGTGTCTAGCACCATTCCTGCTCTATAGTACTTTGCCCAACCTTCAGCTGGTACTCCAGAATGGTGTGGGGCTTCAACAGGTGCTGTGCCACGCCACATTTGCCAGACTCGTGCAAATCTTTTAGATATCCTCAGTTCGGGTAAATGAATCAAACTCAATGTGCTTATGTTACGGTGACCTGAATAGCCCTCTATACTCCACTGACTGTATTGGCCAGATGCCCATTGATTAAAGGAAGCTTAAACACTAATCACACATGAAGACACCTACAGTAACTTGCCCAAATGCAGAGTTCAATCCTACCCAGTGTGATCAAATAAGCTGGTAACAAGGTAAACAGAACTTGGATGGACCTGGGGTTTTGCTTCTTAAACTAGAAATGGAACATTTCCAACCTAATTTTTTCAGTTCATTCTAAATTAGCAGCTAAGAACCTTGAATAAATGAAGCTACTGCACAACTGCTGTGATAGAAGGCAACAGAAACACCCAGACAATAAGAAAAAGCTGAGGATACTGTCCTGTTTAAATCAGATTATCCTCTGTTTGATACGGACTATAAATAGTACAGAGCACACAAACAACTGGGCATATTTTGAAAGGCCTTCTTTGGATTTGCATATCCTCACAGCACCATTTCTTTGAGAGCTTCGTTATCATAAGGAGTCCTCACCTCAGCAAGTTGCTTTGGACATGTGTGTTATTTCATAAATAAGTATATTTGCCAACTACGTAATAACAGGAGTTATGATAAACAGTGGCAAGGCAGAAAGGAAGGAATTCTCCATTACGTTGGCAGATCACTTACAGACTTTGTACTTTGGTCTCAACAGAATAATTCTTTTCTGCTTCAGAACAGAGTTTCCCTGCAAGATTAGTGTGAAGTTTTTAAAATTCCTGTTTTCTTCAGGCCTAATTTTGTGGTGAACCAATACAAAATGTAATTATTTAAGAACAAGCAGTTGGTGTTTCTCAGGAGGCAGCCAGCCTTGATGGTCAGGACACTTTTTGCATTTCTTCAAGCAAGGAAATACTTATTATGAACTTGGCCTTCCCTCAGGACTTTCTGTAAGCAGAGAGCCTGGAAGGAACCACAGCTGTATCTCTTCACCACTGAAAAGACTATTACGTAAATCAGTCCAGAACTGGATAATCCTGAGAAGTCTTTGGAAAGTAATACTCTATCAAATCTCTAATGAGACTGAACAAAAATATATACACTGAATTGACTCCATGCAGAGTAACAAATTAGAAATAGGAGATTAAAAGTAAAAAAAACCAAAACCCAAACCTGAACTCCTTGGGCTAATATAGTATATATTTCTAAATTGCTCATTACTGATCAGTCTCGAAGCTTTCATAGTATTTAGACTATCTTTAGAGTTTCAGACATCTTATTAAATATACGTATTCACAGTTCTTGCCTACACACAGTAATACTTAAGGACAAATTTTTAATAAATTCTTCTACAAGACAATCATGGGCCATATCTATTGCACTGAAAAAAACGGATAAAACACAGTAATATTCAGCAGTTAATACTGAGCTGTATTTCCAGAGTATCTACAAAGAGAAACCTACATGGTATTTTAAACGTGTTAGGCTACATTACAAACCAATATTGAATAATGTAGTAAACTGAAAACTAGAATAAAGTTTAAGACTGAAGAACAGTAAGTGCTATTAAATTTCAAATAAGGATCAGTTCATCATGGGAAATCAACTTAACACTCAGTTCGCAAGTGTTTCCTGAATTAATTAGATCAACAGACTGAAGTTCTTCTATCTGTATTCTCTGCTTTTAAGAAGCTCTGCTTACATCAAAAAGCTTTATTAAACGAAGGAGTCTAGAAATTTATCCTTAAGATGTTCAGATGCTGAGAGGATTATCTCCTTGGAAATGAATGTCAGAATCCATTCCTTCCAGGTAAGAAGATATTATGTCTTCCCTCTTCTATATACTCATCACAGACTCTGTGAGATGCATCTTCCTCAAAGAGTTCCTCAAGAATTTCTCTTGGTAATTTATTGAGAGATGCACTCCTTAGGATAATCAAATTTAACTTGACAGTAGCTTTGTGTATCAGGCTGACAATCAAAAAAAAGCCAAAGTCTCTTTGTTTGTCTTAGAATTTCCACGTAGTGTTCACAAATACTATTCAAATACTTTCAAATCCTTTTCCCACTCTTTAGAGGACCATCTGGGATAATAATAATATCTTTTCCCCAGCATAGATGGTCAGATAAACAAATAAGAATCAGTTTACAAAGGCACTATTATGCCTACTTTTGTCACTTCCAGGGAAGAAATGAATTGCTGCATTCTCTACAAAATGAATAATCTCTGCATTGCTTTCATATCTGGTTTAGATTTTTGCATTTATTTTAAATGTACCAATACGTGATTGTACCTGTACAAAGATACACTACATAATTTAATTACTTAATGTACAGAATGGCTTTTCCAACACTTTGTAAGTGATTAAAAAAATCTAGTCTAACAGCAACACTGGAAATAGTTAAAAATCAACATTTAATCATTTATCAAAAAAGTTAATTAGTGCTTCAATGGGAAGTTCACATCCTAAAACTGAAATATACCATTGATTATCTTGATCATATACCCAAATGCATCCTTCTGAATCCTGCCTGTAGCTTCCTACAAAAGTTTTATCTAAGATTTAGTCTTAAAAATTTGACCAAATCTCAGTTTTGGAAACCAGATAGAAATGCAAATACAGAACCTTGGATTAATGACACATACAATTATATCCTGCTGATCTGATATATGGGAAATCAGAATATGGAAGATCTTCAGGAGTCCAGCACTGAACCAGGCACAATACTAAAACAACACTCTCAGGTTTTAAGACTTCGTATGTAAAGGAACCATGTCTGAACCTCCATTGAAACTGTAGAATTAACTGTTCACAGCGACTGTAAATTATACCCTTTGGAAAAAGATGAGACAGTTTCCCAGAGTAAGATTTGCACTCAGTGACAGGTCAAAACCTTCCAGCTCTCTTACCTTTTGGTGGAAAATAGGACTTGCTTTCTGCTTTGTGAGGCCAGTCTACTACCAAAGGCCCAAATCGTCTGAAGCTAGCAGTAATTTCATCTAAAAACAGGTATAATAGTTCAAATTAAAATGAAGGACATAACTCAATGAGAAAGTACTATCAAGCAAAGATCTTTGTTTCTAGCAAAGGTTCACATTTCATGAAAAAAAGGAACAAAATTTCCAACTTTCATGAACAAAAGACTTACATATACTCATCTTCCAAAGTGTTAGCATTTACACAATGTATTTCTGGTGACTTTAAGCTTACGTTTGTTTTTATTGCTTAATAACAGAAGCATTTCAGAAGCATATGGGCAACAAAAGCCAACGGTGACAACTGGTGTGGTACTTCCTTAAATTCAGAATCTGGTTTGAATGCAATCAAAACAATTTACTGTTTAGTGATGTAAAGTTCAGAGCTTTGTAGGTAGATACTCATATAATAAGTAGCACCACAACTAGCATGCTAGCAGTTTCCAGTAGATACCATGCACAGATCAGGCACAGAAACTTAAAATTGCCTATTTAAATGTGCTTCTAACATCACCATGAATAGTCCTGTTGCAAGATCTACTATGCCCCCTGCCCAACTTTGTGATGTCTTTCTATCCCAGCCACGCCTTCTTGTCATTGACTGCAAGAACCTCGGCCATGATGAAAAAATTAAACCATCCTGAACTCTAGAAGAGCAATAACTCAAAGACAAATATGCTCCATTTCTTTCCGTCACATCCTGCTGTCAGCATATAAACAGGCAGGAAAGAAAGAAAATATATTTCCATGTGTCTTTAGCATTTGTATTAAAAGGCAACAGTGCACATTTGAATTAGAAGCTTAAGTGCATCAAAAAAAGCTGAAGTATATTAAAATAAATCCCTTAGTACATCCCAGGAGAGCATCACAATGAAGGTGAAACCAAAATATGGTCTTTCCATGTCTGAAAGTTAATTAACCACAGTCAGCTTATTTGGTTTGCAAGTTACTCTAGGATTACAATGAACCTTGTAAAGTGACTTCTGTTTACATTACAAAGCTGGCATGTAATTTACATTTATCTGCACAGGAGAAACCTGATATTAAACAGCACGATTACTTCAAATCGGCATTATTGTACAAAGCACTTCCAACTGCATCACATAACAATCTGAGCTTCTGTGGTACTTTCTGTGTTCAATGCATCACAGACTGAGGCCACTTGACCTTCCTCTGCTTTAGTTTCTCTACAAACAGGAATAATATTAACCTTTCTAAACCACTTCTGAGATCTTCAGGTAACAGTAAAATAGAATTTGAAATTCAATTACTAATAGTTTCTATGAACAGAGAATAAAGCAGACACAGCCAGAAGACACTGTAGGGCTAAGATGTATTTGAAAGGAATATTCAAGGCAAGCAGGAGCACAAATTCCAGGCATCACATGCAACTCTACAATCCGCAAGTTCAGAATCAGAGACAACTGAACCATCTCAAACCCAAAAGAGATGAATGACATCAAATGATATTGAGCTCAACATATCTATCAACTCTCATAAAAATATATATAGTTGCAGCCTTTTACATCATAACATTATTTTGCTGGCTGGATTATTTCTACTACTTCATTTAGGTTTTTCAAAATCTTTCTTTCTCTCTCCCCCCAAACTTAGTTTGCTTAGTTTTCAGGCAACTCACCTTCATCGATATCTGGTGGAAGACCTCCAACAAACACTTTCCGAGAAAAACGCTCAATTCGTTCTCCGTTCTGATGAGCTGAATAGCAGGTAGGTGAATTCAAGACTCCAACTTGATCACTATGACCATCATCCAGCAAACCATCATCTATTGGGAAGAGGGAAGAACGGCCTTAAAAAGAAAAGATAATAATATACATTAAAATAATTTTGTTGCAGTACATGGTTATGCAATTTAAGGGAATGGGGGAATAACAGTCTGGAAAGTAAAAATAAAAAACCAAAGATATTAGAAAAGTACACATTAGTTTAAGGAAAAATTAAGAAAATGAAAAATGTATTAAACTTCAAAAGGGAAATTCAAGATTGCAAGCTGACATCACGGTAAGCATAATACTTCATACTACATTATATTGTAGTTACTCTGCTGCATCCAGTAGGGAAGTAGTAATTTGTTTTTAAATAAAGGGTCTTATTTATGAAGAGATCATATTAAGGGCTGCTTAAGTGAGTTTCATTAGCCTGCCTTTGGTTTAGCTTCAAGTTAAATTGATAACTTCCATCACCTGAATACTATTGCATATCTAAAAATCTTACACTTTAATTGAACAGAGAGAAACAGAAAACACATGTACACAGTAAAAAGTTTCAAATAGGTATGTCTTCTCTTTTAAAGGTATCTGATGCTCATAATGTAAGAACAGATTTAATTTCTAAGAAAGCAAAAGAGAATTTTAATAAATGTGCAAAATGTAACACTTGAAAAATGAGTCACAGTGCTGATTTATCCTTCTCGCTCTCAAATTTACCACAGTTTTGGAGTGAAGCCTTGTGGTGGTTCCTAACATGTAGCAATCTGCAGTAAGATTATAGTTACCCTGAAAAGCAAGCGTAAAATCTGAGAAGTTCACAGGATGGCTTTGCAAATGCAAACTGATCAAAACAGATGTATAGATGGCAGAGAGGAGTGAAAACCGGGTAATTCCGTCCCACTTACTTCCCCCTATTTCATATTTACAAATTTTAGAGAGCTCCAAAATGAAAAGACTCAGAAGGCCAGGATATGCATCTTAGCTTATTCAAACTTTCATTGCTTTAGATTAGCAATATAGAGTTTAATGACAGTTGCAAATTCAGAAGTCAGTCTTTTAACTGCAAACAGCCCAAAAAGAAACACTTTTGTGAAGCAAAATAAATACCCCACATCACTATTTCTTCTGAAGTACAATTTTTCCTGCTTCTCTCATTTTTTAATTATTAATTCAACTGCTCTCAAAAAAACAAGCAAACAACCAAAACCAAAAACCAACCTAGCACGCTTTTGGGAAGCAAGTTAATTTTCCATCTCCCATAGCCAGCTTCTTCCAGATTCACCCACTGCAAATCCATATGCAGAAGCAGTAGGTCCCTGACAGTTGAGTCTGCAGTACTGTAGCTGTGAGCCATACTGCAGTCTGAAACATACATCCCCTCTCAGGGGATAAAGGAAAGCCCTGCAGGAACACCTGCAGACATTGTGCTGATCAACTAGGGGTGAGAGCAGTATGAAAGCCATTCAGTCCCAGAAGACCACCTGAGAATGAGGTGCTTAAAGACAAGGCTGTAGAACAAACAGCAAACATCATGACCAATGACCTATGTTGTGATAATGTCTAAGACAGAGCGGTTATCAAAGTGCCAGTAAAAGGAAAAAGTGGCTAAAGGAAGAAATAAGACTCAAATTAGAGGAACTCACAAGAAACTGCAGAAGTGGAAATTTTAAGAATTTTCACTAAGATAGAGTTATTCTTAACATCTTAAATCTAGAATGACTGTAATTTAGCTGGGTTATCTTTACAAAAGCACACAGATTTGCTCTTTACTCTCTGCAAGTCCCTACACTGCAAGAAAAAAGAAACTTAACTGACTTAAAACATGCCAATTTTAATAAACTTGTTGGCATTAGACCATTGCCACAAAAGCATTTAACTGTGGATTTTTTCAGTTTTTGTTCTGTTTTTTAAAAAACCACACAGTTTATACTTAAGGAAGGTGTCTCTTTGGACCATGAAAATGATGTCTTTGTGTTTCTCTAAAAGTACTTCTTAGACAATTCCAACTTATAATATACATAAGTATATAGGGGGAAAAAAATAATCTAAGAGTAATTTATTTTTTACCCACAGACCGATGTTAGAACCTAAGAACAACGAGAATCTAAGGCTATCTTCCCCATACAAATTACACTACCAAAACATGCTCTGATGTGATACCGGAGAGATCAGTTTTACTTTAATGTGGCTAAAGGTTTGCCAAAAGCACTGTAGCTCCTTGGAGAGCTAAGATGACATAAAGGACAATGGATTAACACATTTAGAGTAACATGCTCTATATGACTCCTAATACTTTCTTCTCCCTCCTCTTCACTTTTGAATGTCTCTCAGATGAAGAAAGCAAAAAGATAATTTGCTAGGCTTTCACGTTTCTCCCAACGACGGTGCTTTAAAAGAATAAGCCCTTTTAAACACTTTTTTTATGACAGTAAGAAGAATTAAGCAGAATCTGCCAAGAATCGTCAAAACACAATTGTACCGTTACATACATTGACCATGACCTAGATCATCATCCCTCTCTACATTAGGGCTACCAAGCAATCAGTTATGAACCAATGCAGAGATCAAGAGAGACACATGAACTTACGTCTATGTTGTGAATACTGGAAGCTATCAAAGATATTGATGTTTTTGCTGCACACTTTACATAGTCTTTATAACAACCACAGGTCACATCCTCAGACAGATAAATCAGACTGGCTCTTCCATGGTCAGTGAGCTTATATTGGCTTGTACTATGAAAATCTGTTTACTATTTCTAAGAGCTATTAGATTTCTTGTTAAGTTTACGCAAGGCTTTTGGTTTTTACTCTGTACACTTTTACTTCTACAGAAGCAAAAGAAGATGAGTTAGAAGAACAACGAGCAAACTGTATACTTTTAAAGGGGGCAACAACTGCAAGCAGTAGCCATTAGCATGAACTAAATTATGATTAGAACTAGTGTTTTAACTGATTAAAGAATTTGTAATTCAAAGTCTAAAAAGAGACCAATGATCACAACAATCCAGACTGCACCCCTCCTTCCCTCACACCCTCCATCTTCCCAGAACTAAGACAACATGCAGATAAGCATTTATAATCAACAGTCTGGATTGATTAATCGTAATGATCAGTAACAGCTCAATCAGAATTAATTGTACTTTAACAAACAGAAGTGAGTTACCTCGTCTTCGCCCATAACTCCTCGCTGCATGCAAACAAAGGACAAATTGTAAAATGTCAAATAACTGTATCATGCCCACATATTAAAATATTTAAGATACAAAGAACTATGTGGGTAAGCGACAAGTAAAAATCTGCATTGGTACTTGCTACTGATAATTGTACATGAGAAAGCATTAAAGTTAAGTCTCACTTAAATACCAAACTATTTTACTACTAAATTGACATTGGCACCAGCTGTAAAGAATATACTTTAAAATATTTCAACATGTCTTTGTACTTGATCTTAACTTCATGTTAATTATGGATGCATAAATTATGGTAACTTTGTAGTTCATCCTCACAAATGTGATTTGTATCTTACAAAAGTGTCTAAATAACACACAGGGTACTGAAATTGTAAAAACGAAAATATTACTTTGAAAAGCATGTAGCAAGCGTTAAACTAATTACAGAAACATCCTGGTCCATGGAACAGTTTGTACAGTCCTTTGCAGTGACAATACAAATGCTATAAGCCATGACCTTCCCTTTTCATGAAAAGACCTAGCAGAAAATTAACCGCAAGGTTTTGTTTGAAACAAAAGACTCCTTGTGGTAGCAAACAAAATCAGGGCGCAAGTCACAAGAAATACCATTGTATCAAAAAAACACTGCACAAAGGCAAAGCAATGATTTCTGACAGACTGCAAGTAAATCCAAGGCTTTCCCAACTTTCGAGTTTTGCAAGATTCTTAAAGAGATCACGCTTATAGCTGCAGTTCAGAACTCTATACTGATTGCTCCTCTGCATGAAGGCTAGGAAACTAAAAATAGAGAGATTACTCATACAAAAACTATTAAGCTGCGTGTAATTTCTCAGTTACATTTCCACAAAGTATTTTCAATTCCTGTTTCACAGACTTTGCATCTGAGAAAGAGTACTTTAATCATTACAGCATTGTAGTTAAATATCCAAATAGGAAACATTACTACAAACCATAATGTTATAGCAACATTTATGAACAAAAGATTATCATGTTTTGGCGTTGTTGTTTTGATTTTACTAGGACTCCATACATGTATCTCCCAAAAAGCAACTGTGGTGCTGGGACATTGAAACATATGCAGCCTCATACACTCAGTGATTTGTAAATGGTATTCACTGTTCCATTCTCATATTATTAAATACTTATATACTGGTACCTCCAATTTGCATGGGGTTTTTCAAAATTTTTAGTAAGTATAATATTTTTTTTCTTTGTTATCTTGATCCCTTCCTACTAGGAATTCAGTGGCTTGCTTATTGAATTCTGAAAATCTCTCTCCTTGTTTTTTTCTCCCTTAAAAGTGTTGATTAGTCACACAACAGTCATCATATTCCTACCCAACTTGCATTGAACTTGCTTTCAAATTTATTTTCTTTCATCTGAAAGAAATACTATTGATGAGAACAGTCTTTTGCTTAAAGTTTTTCAAATCCTCCAACTTTCTACTAGTAAGCGAAAAAAAGAAGAGCCCACTTTCTGAAAGAGACTTGGGTATCTAACCAAGTGGGAACACTTAAATTCAGACTTCCCACATCAAAATAGAATCCACAAAATATAATGTATTCTTCTATGTGATTAGTTCTGTCATTAGTTGCTGCTGCTGCATGGGGAGACTAATGCCGAACGTCAGGCTTGTTTTCCTCTGAAGTCAGGCACTTACAAGACACGCAGTTCTATGTCAGTGCTGCAGCGTGTATGAATCTTTTCTGACTCTTGGCCAAAGTGACTCCCACAAAGCATTAGTAGGAGCGTCACTACCCTTGTCTGACCCCCCTGTATGCCTTTTTTTTTTTTTCATAAATAAAACCAGAGTAACCAGGGAAAATTCAAGCACATCACATTCATAGCGATGACTGCAGTGCCACACAGTCTCTCAAATAATAATACACAAATGCATATTCATAAGCATCTTTTGGCACAAGCCTTAGTAATTTTTCTTCTCTTCTGCCACTTCTGCTCCTTTCTGCCCACAAAACCAGCTCAGCTATTTTCTTATATTTGCATAGTTAAGAGAAGCTGATATGCATAAAAATATTTTGTTACAGAACACCTGAACTGTTTTCCTTTGTGCATTTAAAAATAAACAACAGTAATTTTAAGGAGAAACACAAAGGAGTTAAAATGCTAAAAAAAACTCCAATGCAATTCAACTTAAAAGGGTAGTTCATGCAGTATTTTATATCTATGGAAATTACAACAATGTACCAAAGTTATCTGCGTATTCTTTGCTTCAGCAAAACAATGAAACCAGAGAAAATGGGAAAGTAGCTGTACTTGATGTTGTCACATTATTTACTTTACTCATATGGAAAACTCCCTTCCCTGATATTTATCTGTCTTGTACATTTAGATTGCTAACTAGTTTGGGCAGGGATTTTCTGCCATTTTGCATCTAGATAAATGTGATCCCATTCTTAGACAATCTGTAGGCACTGCTGCAATAAACGTGAACATTAACATAAAACTATGGTTTTGCAAAACTCGTTATTTTTTCCTATTTTTATCCAGACTTTAAGACCACAGTAGTTATATTATAGGTAAGTTGTTTTAATAACAGTAAGTACAAAGTCTTACTGTTAGTAAAAATACGACATTAAAGCAAACATATCCTATCTTCATGAAACTAGTATTTTAATCTCTCCACATTACATATACATATATAAACTTTCTTTCAAAGGCCAGATACGGCGTGTGAAAACAGTTTCGCTGAATCGAACTTTTAGTACATTGTAAGCAATGAGATTATTCTTTCTGAAGATATTAGATTCAATCAGAAATATTTCTGTATTTATTAAAATAACATGCAAATAATGTTTTACACCTTTCAGACCACATATGCTTACAGAGCATGTGGTCTGCATAAATATACACATTATATATATTTAATTATAGATTTAGCTATACATATAGTTTCTATAGATATGTATTTAATATATACATTTACATAATTAGTGCATATGTTTAGATAAATAATTGCAGGGGAGACGGCCCTTTGGGAAAGGCCAGACACTGTAGGCAAATAACTGATTTACAATAACAAAAAAAGGAGAGATTAAACTTCCTTCCTTCCTGAACTTGTTCAAAGAATGTCATACAGAAACATTCTTTGTATCTTTTCATCTATAAAGCTGGATATCTTAGCCAAAAACTCAAAGATTTCAAATGAGTGAGAAAGTACAAGAGATACACTTTTGTTTTAGAAAACAGAAATTAGGCAAGAAGTATAATGATGCGCAATAAAAATGATGTCCAATAACCTTGGAACCTTCCAACATTAAGAGTGCTGTATATAAAACAAAGACATTCCCTTATAGTTAAAGCCTTCTGTTTCTGTATCCCTGAAGTTGCATACTAGTGAGGCTTAAACCTGTCAAAAAAACTAATACCTTTCTGCAATTTAAATCAGCTCAGAGATAGAAATATGAGAGACAGAAGTAAACACACTTTTTGTGCATGTTTATCTAACATCAAGACAATATAACTTTGTACATCGTGTGAGCAATGCTATCTCACAGATAGCAAATGTATAATTTCTGTTTTATTCAGACACGTATCAAATATATACCAGAGATCAAACATGTACATATTTAAATAACTCAACTGAATGACTAAGCTGAATTCAAAATATTATGTTGTATAACAGGAAAAACTACTAGGCAAGCTTCCTATATTTAAGGATAACCACGAAATTTAGGATAGAAAGTAAGATAAAATACTGTTTGTCCCTAACATTCCTGATTTAATGATCAAATGGTGACAGTGTTTCATTAATATTTACTTGTCATTTAAAGAAATCCATAAACAATTATGGCAAAAAATTCCAAAGAGCCTAGACTAAGGGAGGTAGGTGCCTAATTCTGATTTTATTCTGTTGGATTTGGGTGCCTAAATTCTATTAAGATTTCATTAGAAATCACATCTTTACAGATTTTAAGGCTGAAAGAGATTGTTATGACCATTCAAGTTTGGCATGCCTAACAGACTACAGAAACTCATTTAGCAATTCCTGCATAGTAAGTTTAATAACTTCTGTTTGAAGTAAAACATCTTTTTTTTTAGAAGCACAACCAGCTATACTATCCGTAAGATGGAAAGTCTAATACTCCCTTGCTAAACTAATCAAATGGTGAATTATGTTTCACTAGCCATTAAAAAAAATTCAATGCATTAAAACTATAAAATGGGGGGAACCCTATAATGGGGGGAAAAAAAAAAGCAGCCTACACCCCAAAAAATTGGACTCTTGCATTATAACTTGCTACAGAAAGGTTCTCTCTAAGTCGACAGTTAAAGATGTACTCGAGTAAACCCATTCCAAAGTATCTTTTTTTGACTTTCGAGATAAAATAGTCATTAAAAATGCATTGCTTTTTTTCACAGCTTGAGATGAAAGAGATATATAATTATCAGATATATCATTTATTAAAACACATAAATCAGCTTTCCTTTGGTTGATTTCATTAATTTAAATAATGAAAACTGTAAATATTAATATTCGGTACAGTTCAGTAAGTATACTTTAGATGAGCTGGAAAATATCTATCATTTAAGAAGAGGAAAAACTAGCTAAAAATAAGTTTTATCTAGAAGTGCTCAGTCTTAAAAGGGTTGAGGAATCCCAGCCTGGCTCATGTCAGAACCTTACTGGGATTCAGAGATACCAGTCCACTAAAATAAAGCCAACTGAAATCCAGTGAGGGTCATGATCCAGTGAGTTAAGTATTAGTGCACACACAGATGGACCCAAGATCCTTAAAAATGTTGGTGCTTTTCTTTCATGAAGGTCTGGTAGTCCTGCTCCTCCTCCTCATAACTGTAACACTCAGTAAGAAAGTAAGGGACAAATGTGACACTGGATTACCAACTCTCTTCTTCCCTATTCCTCCCTCCAAGGCGCCAGTTACAGGGATACAGGGACGCGTTCGCTTGAATCCACTTAAACAGAGAAGGAAACTGAAGTCTACAACTTTATCAGCAAGTGTTCAAGCTGTAAGTCTCATTACCGCACATTTGGAGGACACTCCTCGATTCTTGCTAAGAAAGAAAGGTCGTGCAGTCTGATCAGCTGGAGTTCCCAGTGCTTCTGTTCTCAAGCTGTAAGGAGCTGCAGTTTAGACAGTCCAGCTTAAGGTGGCTCTGAATGGTATACATGATTGCACTGGACTGCACTGATGGGTACGTCAGACTCTCCAGGTACACGGTAGAGAGCTTAGGTGTCTAAACCAAGGCTCTGAAATACATTCTAAAGGGCACACCTAAAGATTAGGTGTTGCAGCATCTGTCTTTTAGGTACTCAAATGGTTATTTTTATCTCATCTATTGAAGATTAGAAATAATATTGCAGCTTTTAAAGAGGACAGCAGTCACATTGAGTGCTAACATCCAAACTACAGTGGAAACCCCACCAGCATTAATAGCAAAACAAGACATTCTTCAGCACATATTCTACCTCTGTAGTAAGGTTTTTAGGATAGACTGGCACCACTGAGATGCATTTTTCCAATGGCCATGATAATAGCAAAAACATTTTTTCCTAGATATTCCATAGAGTAACAATGCTTCCCACATGCTCTTTTAGCACGCAAAACTATAAAAAGAGCAGCTCACCATTCTAAGTATTAAAACAAACAAATTCAAAAAACATGCATTTCTTACACTGATTGCAGTGATATATTTCACAGTTGCTCATAAGATTGCTTAGTTTTTAAATACCTTCACATCTAACACTTCATTACAAATCAGCAGATAATGACAATGCACATATACCACCTCAACAAAACCGACCGCAGAACAGGTCTTACAGTTGCAGGTAAATACAGAAAGTTAACTGTTGTAAACCATGTAACATCAAGCACATCAATATTCAATGTAATTTCTGACCAGCAATCAGGATTATGGCCTGTGTGGGCTAAACGCTAATTTTATTTCGATATTTAAGTAGCTATGTTCACTTTTCAAAATACTCCACTACCATAAAGAACTAGTCAATACCAAAGGGACCTAATTCTTCAAATGTCTGTTGTGCAATATTTTCCTTTACTGGGTATAAAGCTAAACCTGAATTTCCTTAAAATTTTAAACATTTACACAGTGTTACACAAGGAAAACTGGATATTTTTTCCATTTTATATGCCTTTGCACAAGTATAAATGACTGTGCAGAAGGGTAAGGCAATTAAAAAAAAAAGAAAAAAAAGAGCTCCACAGAACCACAAACCTGAAGTAACTATTCTGACTGTATTTTTTAAGAATTAGGTCTTTACTGGTAACGCTTAGACCCATGAAGTCAATGACAAAAGTGTACTTGCTTTGTGTAGAACAGCTTCTACTTTTTCTAATCTGGAGAAGCTGTGGCATTATAGCTCTAATTTTTCCCAATGTAGAAAACATTTGTGTGCAAAACCCCTGATTTATTATTGACTTAGATGGATTACCAAGCTCTGCTTCCTTCTTTAGCCTTGAACAAAGGCTAAAGTTCATGCCTTCACTGAGTAGCAGATGTTCATGAAGTCTGACCTACTGGGAGAGGAACGTGAACATGAACTCTAACTTCAGCATATTTTGCAGTTAGAAACTTACTTGACAAAGCCAGTTCCAAAAAACCCAATCAAAATAAAATGTATTTCACATAATTGTAATAGAAAGTATCTAGTTCACCCTTTATTTACACAAGATAGAAAAACATGCCTTTCTGGCCTTATTTTTCTAATTCCTGTTTCTGTATAACAGTTTTCTAGCAGATCTTTGGAGAACACATCATTGGTTTGCTTGAGAACAAAAAAAAGAATAGTGCATTGTTATGAGCATTTCAGATTTCAAATAAGCTAGATATAATGAAAGGCTGTTGCAAGATTAGCTCTTGCCATTCAACTCCGAAAAATGGCAACAGTCCCATCAGTGTTGAAGACTAGAGGCAAGTAATTCAATAATAGAATATAATAGTATAGTTTTATACCAACATGTCAGATTTAAGCTAAGCTAGAGATAATTAGAAACTGTCATAAGATTAGCACTTACCATTTAACATCAGAAGATTGTCAGTCCCTGGATGTGGATAACTCAAGCGACCTTAAAAGAAAACCAAAACCAAAGAACAAAACAAAACAAAGGCAGAGGTTTTAGCTATTATGCTAGAAAAAAATAATGAAAAATCACTGCTTAGAATTTAAATATAAACTATATTTCCAGTTTGCCTAAGGGAAATAAAGAGCTAATATTTAACTTCAAGCACATTAACCAACAATACCCTTGACCCAAGTTAAACCTGACAAGAACAGACTTCTTAACCTTAATTCTCTGGTCATAAGATCTGCAATGTGCTTTGGGATCAGCTCCAATAGGATAAAGCCACTTTTTGTTTCGTGACACCCAGAAATAGTACTGACTGCTTTAGTCTTCTCTTTCATAGTGACTGTGAATAACTGTACTATGCACATTGCTTAACAGAGTGGCATTTCTACAGCTTAGTGCTTCTCTGCTGAATTAATTTAAGAAAAATCATGTTAATAGGAATTAAGGCATTAAAATTTTATTAACCAATTTATGACTGTATCTTGGTGTATTACATATAACCATTGTATGTAATATTTTTCGGTGAGTCTCGCAAAACTAGAGTACCGGTTTATCTACAGAATTAACAAAATTAAAGCATATGATAGATAACATTTTCAACATTTTATATTGAATAAAAATTACACAAAAACCTCATATATCCTGACATTAGAATTTTTCAAGTATTGCATTTTACTACATTGCTTGCATGTTACGCTTTAATAGTTAAATGAATGGTTTAAAATGCACAGCTGAAGTATCTGTTCACTACAAATTCCTTTTTATTAAAGGAGGCGTTTTCCGTTTACAGGAAGCTGCAAACATACCAGTAGCACGCACTGACCTAGAGAGACATTTACAGTAGCTGCTGTGTTTGGAAGACGTGTGCTTTAATGTGCAAAAAACTACATTTCCATCTATCTTGCTATTAAAACACGCTTGCTTATAATCCGTAAGCATATATAAAATACTGTAACTTAAACATTTAAATCTTTTGGAGGAAACAAGAATGTTTGTGGGGGCATAAAGAAGAATCCAGTCTGGAAGAAATGGGTGTTTACAACTCACACAGGTTTAAAGGGGACTATATATGCAGATGGCTTGCAAGATGTAAGTATAGTAAGACACTGTCATACCCTAATAAGGCTCACTCTTTTTAGAAAGAAACAGGGAAAAAAGGGGAAAAAAAAAAAAGGTAAGAAAACCAAATCAGCAGTCCATATACTAAGGTTGTCTAACATTCCTATGAGACACTGTTCCCCTCCCCCCCCCAGCCTACTGTTGGTAAACCCATGTGATTAGCAGCAAGACTGGAAATTTTCTCAAAATAGTAGTTCTGTGTCCCCAGGGACACCTTTGGCGTTAAATAAAAAACCTTTTTGCTGAAAATCTGTAAGTAACAGGGTTTAAGTTTTGCTCTTCCCCTTTAGG
Organism: Nyctibius grandis; assembly: GCF_013368605.1. NCBI lineage: Eukaryota > Metazoa > Chordata > Aves > Nyctibiiformes > Nyctibiidae > Nyctibius > Nyctibius grandis. The sequence continues at coordinate 16,973,464 of NC_090663.1, read as the reverse complement.
AAACCAACATGATAATTTTCTACCAAAAACTATAAAAAAATATACATTATGAAGTCTACACTCAAAACTTCAAAACAGCAAGATTAAGATAATTTGGGATATTTTATTCAGTCTTATTATTTACAGACATTGTGGCAAAAAAATTTTTATACAGCCACGTTCTATTTCTCTTCCCACAGATTTCATTATTGTAAGAATGGATGGTATCAGGACACCTACAGATTAGGTAGGAACTATTTGCTTTGGAATTTGAAAGCGTGGAGAAAGCAGTGAAGAGCAAGGGCTGCCTCCTGGAAAAGGGCAGATGAACGCCACCCAAAGGGACTGCTGTCTTCTCTACCTTCTACAGAATTTTTGAGCAGGCTTAGACAAGACACTAAACAAAATCTTTAGACAAGATACTAAACAAAAAATCTTTGCAGGAGCCTCTGTCTTCATGGTCCTTATCTTCAAGATGTCCAGTTTTAACACACAAGCCATTTTTTTTTCCTGCCATGCTGAATATTTACAGCAATACCTAATGTTTCTTGGAACTATAAGTACTCTGTCCTTCTAGTAATGTATGCTGGTATAATAGGAAAAGAATTAGGAACAAGGCATCCTTAAATTGCAATCTGGGAGCTGCCACTGGTTTGCCCAGCCTGGTGTGTAACAAGTCACTTTGCTTTACTTCTTAGTTCCTTGGTCTATAAAGATAATACTCATTTGCCTAACAGCAAATATTTTACAAGATTATTTACTGTCACCATCACGTTTATATACGGTACTACAGAAACACTTGCAACAATATGAGCTGTTTTTGCAAATCAGAATGCTCTATCTAGAATAACAATAGAAATTGTGAGAAATTATCTCATCTTGAACCTCCTGGAGTCTGTGGTGACAGCCTTTCTCCCTGTCTGTATACATTTATCTTCTTTTCCTATTCAGCAAGGTAGACAAAAGATGTATTTTTTTCTACAACTACTGCAGAAGAAGAGATCAGACTTAAGGCCTAACAGGAGAGAGAAGCCCACCAGTGTCAACACCTGGAGAGGAAAATGGTTTTATAAGATAGTAAATTGTGGATCTACAACTCTGTTCTGCATTCTTTTGCTTTTTTCCCCGCTATAGCTTCCCAAATAAGCTGCATCTGAAACATTGGTGCCAAACTGAAAAAGTTGAAATAATAAAGCACTGCTCATTAAGTAGCGGGGAGAGAGCGCACTAAGGATCTGGGCCCACTACTGCAGCATAAAACCTATGGCTCACACAGACACAAAGAAACCCAACCTTGCTGTGTTACGGAAATGAATTTGCTAGTTCGGATAATGAATTATTTGAGGGTTAGAAAGGAAAATGAGTAACAGTATTCAGTGCATGTACTGCTGTACTGATACTTCTTTTAAGTCTTATTTACATGGTTATTTCAATGAAATCATACTTTGCATTATTGCATTCTGGTGAACTTAATACTTGTGTTTATTACCTTGTCTAGTACTTGGACTTAGAACCTTAAAAACATTTTTAACACCAAGTTTGCTTACTTTTTCAAAATACAATCAATTTGATATGTTAACTTAGGTTCCTATCCTTCAGATTAATCTGTTGAAGCAAAATGCAGTGGTTCTAGGGTGTCCATCTGAATTTAATGATATATGTAAATTCAGAACACTTCATGCATGGAACTGGGTGCAAGATCAGTCTTATACAGAGCTCAGATTACACTATTTTTTAACAGATTATTCTAGTTACATGGACATATACAATATTAATCCTCACTTGAAATATCAGTATATAAAATACAGAAGATAGGAGCACATTCTTATAACAATTTACTTTGCTTCTATCACATACTTCTTTCTACACAGCTATTTTCACTGCAGATTGTTTAAAAAAAAATGTACCATTTTAAGAACTGCCCTCACCACAAATCCTATCTAATCCCATCCTACTTCAATGTCAGTAATCTAGAATCGTATAAACCGTTCAATAGATATACTAGCAATTCCAGTGGCCTCTGCCTGCTTAAAAAAGAAATTTTAGTAATATATAGATGCTTTACTAGTTTAAAATCAACTACAAATTAGAGAATATCTAATATTTAAATAATAGACATATTCCATTCCTGAGAAATGAAAAGTAATCACTTCACTGTCTACAAAGCTTAGCTCTACAGCATTCAAAATTAGTAACGCGCTGCTATCTGGAACAAATACAATGCCTAATATTACAGTACCGTATCAAAGTATCATGTTATAGAAATTTTCTCTGTGCAAACCTGAACTTGCAACTTCATCATGTTACCACTAATTAATTCTTATGTATCATGGCTAATTCAAAATAGTATTGCTAAGGAGAAGCAGGTATGCTTGACATTTCTTATGCAACTAGAGTTCTATTAAATTTAGCTCCCTCTTCCATACCTAAATGTGATTAATCCTAACAGAACTGCCTAGTATGTATTTCTCACAATGTATTCTTCTGTAAGGACAGAAAAAAATAAAAAGCTTGCAAATAAATTTTAGTAGGCCAGTTTATCCACTAAATCCAGTTAAAAGTCTTGGTAATCCAAACCATGAGGAAAGAGTAATAAACTTAGGTTTAGCTACATTTCTGTAATCTCATGTTACTAATAGGGGCAACAGAAATTTAAAATTTTTTGTAACCTTCTTCTGAGCATACAGATGTTACTGTGCTTACTCACTTTTCACTGTAAGGCAAATTCATATCTACTTTTGGAAATGCATACTTTCTATTCCTAGTTAACTAAGTTGTTGGAGGAATCCCCATATATTAAAACATTTGGGATAAATTTAAGTATAACGACCGCTTTAAACTTTGCTGACTCACAGTTTCAAAGTTTGATATTTCATGTCTACTCCCCCCCCCCCCTTTTTTTTTTTTTAAAAAAAAAAGCCTTAAATGGTTGAATGAAGAGACAGAGAATCACAAATTCCTTTCCCATCTTCCTTTTTTTAAGAGATCTCCTGACTAGAAAAGTTTCCAAGTTAAGCTTTTCCCAAACTACTTTGACAGATCAGTGAATGGCTGAGGATTGCAGCAGTTTCTGAAAGCTCAGGTTTTGAATCAGCATAGTTAAGACAACAGCACAGAACCATGTCTGGACAACACCTAGTTACAGAAAGCCTAGATACTACACTTTCAAATGCTTGTGTAAGAATTATGTAAGTCATAATGAAGCCAGATGTGTTGTCTCTGATAGTCGATCTATTTAGGCAAACAGTCTATCAGTCTTAAATATATTCTTTTAACATAAACAGCTTCTATGACAGAAAGAGGAAACAATCTGTATGTACAATTTCAAAGCCTTTTATACGACTGACTGAAGTTCTTCCACACTTTTTTTTTGTTCAGCCTCAGAAACTCTTTTTTAAGCGCAATTTGAATTACTGTAGGAAGCAATTGCATAACTTTACACATTAGAGCTTCATAACACAAAATATAAAACAAAGTTACCTGAAACCAAGTTACTATGTTCAAAGAAAGAAAATGTTTCTACTGTGCAGCTGAGTCACCAATGCTTTTCTTTTTACTTCACTGAGCATGCGCCAGCAGGTTGCTTTTAGAATAAAGGTGTTTAACAGCTGAAAAGGTCAACTAAACCAATTTAAAGGGAAAATAAAGCCAAGAAAAAGCAAGACAGACTTCTAAGTGCATCAAGATATTTCTCCCCAGAGATAAGCCAAATAATAGTGTTTTACTAATTACTAGCTATACAAAAAATACATTTCTAACTTTCCTGAAGTATGTGTTTTGCCCCTCACAAAGAAACAGAATTAAAATTCAACATAAAGTTGATGTTCCTTATTTTTACTCCCACTAATACAGCTATGGCTAATTCAAGATCTGTACTGTTTTACATCCAGCTTGAAGAGCTTTAAGAGAGTTGGTAAGGGAACAGAAATGAATTGTAAATTGAGTACAGCATCAATACTCCTGCCTTACAAAAGACAAGCCCTTAAATTACATGGAAAATACCATAGTCTTTACTAGAAAGATGTTTAAAACAGTAGATAATAAATTCCATTGAACCACCTGCTTCTCAACTCTAATACATATTCCATGCAAAATAAAACCATTTCTTCTAAGTTTTTTTTCCATAATCTGTTTTAGACTAAATTTATTGGCTTTCCTGTTTCTGAAATGTCTAGAATCCAGTGTTCTACAACTTGACATCAAGAAGCATCGGTATTTGCAGGAGGAAAAAGGAAAAAATGCAAGTACACAAGAGGTATGTCTGGAAAAGAGTTATACTACCAATACCCATATAATTTCAGGCTATCAATATTGTAATTCTTCTCTCAAAATAGTTTTAAGGGCTATTAGAAGAATAAAATGGGTATTTAAGAATAATGATGTAAAAATGAGTTAATTTAACTTTTATTAATATTAGCTTTATAGTCCATTGATTGGATAGGATAATCTTATGTCTTACTATGAAATGCATTTCAAGAAAGCTTCATGGGAAAGATTAGTTTTCATATGATCAGTATTTCTGCTGCAATGACTAGTGAAGTCAAGCATCTATTCCCTATTAACCTACCTTGAAAAAATGTCTTACTGAAAGCTAAAAATTACTTTTCTTTTGATCATGTCTGTAGTAATGACTAAACTTTGTCTAAGTGAATCCGAAACTACGCTTCTATAAACAATTTTTTGGCAGGCATAAACTTGGCTTTCAGTGAATCATATTTGAAACAAAGTTTTTTCAAGTTCATGAAAGCAAAAGTGGTAAAATCTGGCTTCCTTCTAAAACGGATCTTGAAATGCAAAACTTAAAGCTGTGAGCTAGTACACACAGTGTCTGTTCTGCATTGTGTAAAATCTGAGACAAGATGCTTAGTCATACTCCAGATATTGTAAGCAGCTAAATCTGAAACACGTGCTTAAAATTCCAGGGACTTTCATTTTACTGCTGTGGTCAGATATAAAAGATGTATTGTTTTAGTGTGCTTAGATTTACTTAAAAACTTGTCATAAAAACAGTCTCTAGTTACAAAATATTCTTTAGCTACAACGAAGTACATTACACATTAATAAGAACAACAAATAAATAACAATAATATTCTTAATCCTGTGCATTCTGCAAGCAAATATGATGGATTCTTAAGTAAATGTCAGATTTTCTGTGGTGAAAAGAAACGCCAGAGACTGAAATAACAAAATCAGTGTTTCATGGTTTGCAGAAAAAAAAAAAAGTTAAAAGTTGCTAGGAAATTACAGAAATGCCAACTAATGGTGACTAAACAGAAGAGGGGTACAGAAGAACTAAAAGGCTATTCTAACATGTGATTTCTTCTTCCCATTTTCAGTCAGTAAGGAACATTTCTCGCGTCTTACTGTTAATAATGGAGCTGTTTCAGTTGAAATAATAGCTTCCAAAGAGAAAAAAATATCTTAATCAACCAATTTAAGTAACAGCACACAATTACGCCATTTAAATTCAGCTGGCATGCGCCTTATTCTCTGGCACTTGAACATAAAAATGGATTTCCTTTGAATTCATCACTATCTATGGCTTCCATCTGTTTTAGTTCAAACATAAAACTTAGCACAATTTTCACTGCAAGAGTATGATGGTGAAACCGTTAAAAAAAAAAAAATCTCTTAACTGTAGACTGAAACCATATACTCATGTCCCTAGAAAGCACAGAATAACTATGGAACCTTAACTGAGTTTTTCAAAAGTGGCTATGTATGAATCCAATTCACTTAAAGCTTTGTCTTGTCTTATTCTTGCTAAAAAAATATTATTGGAAATACATCATTTTCATCTATTGTATCATAATGGAAAATGAAGAGATTAATAAAAATAAAAATGGGTCTTTTCTGTGCTTGCAGTGCCTCTGAAAATTTTTCTGCATTATAAAGCTGAAATGAAAACAGTGAGATGGCAGGAAGGACAAAGCAACCACTTCCATTTCTCATGTCAGCATGCACAGAAAAAAAGTGAGGAAACCGATTGGTTTTCACGAATGTGAGAGGTGACAGTGACTGTATACCATGATAGAAGATCTGCGTTCTCTAATTTTATGTCTAACAGTTGCTTTACCTTTTAATATCCTTCCTGATGGTAGATTTAGGTTCAGATAATCAAACAAGTATTAGTCACCACCAGAGCGTGGCAAATTGAAGCAACAGTGCTTTGAAACAAGGATGATCTAACTAGTTACCTTGTCTTTGATGACATATGCATGCTTTCAGTCCACAGCAGTTACCACTGGGCTAACTGTTCACAGGTTTCAACCCCTTTGTGTTACTTAATAATGTTTTGTGAACATGCAAAATAGACAGAAACTGAATTTAATAATGGACTTAAATGATAAAATTGTTAAAACTGGAATTAATTCTCTGTAGGCAGTAAGAAACAAGAGATCAGATTTAAGAACATCTAAGAAAATTTAATTTCAGCTTCCACATTGAAGAGGAGGAAAATTAACTGGCTAACTAAATGCTACCCAGTTACTGATGCTTTGCAGAGATTTTCAGCTTGGAAAAGAAACCCCAAACTTTTCGCTTTACATTGTAAATCTTACAATACTATTACATGCTGTCTGAATACTACAGATCTTCCAACTGATTACAGATCTTAAGAGAACCACAAGCAGACTCTGTAGCAAAGTGTCTTTCAAATTAGGAGAACATAGGCCCTTATGTGCTAATGATATATTAAGTCTAGGAGCCTCTAGAAATGGAGAATGGATGGGAGTAAATAATGGTTTTGTTTTTTTTTTCTTTTTTATTTTTCAATTGCTTCAATACCGAGACTTAATTTCTGGAAAGCAAGCCTGAAGTCTTCAATAATTTTAAAGTTACATTGTTTTAGCCTAATTATAACACCACAGATGAAATAACTTTTGATCAGGCCAAATAAAATGGCTTGGGCTCCCTGCCCCAAAGTTCAACAGTAAACTCCATGTGAGAATAATTATGGAAAAACAGAAATCAAAAGAGTGAGTTACTGCACAGTGAATATAGGATTTAAAATTGAAGCCCACAAATATTAGCTATATGCTTAGTGCTGTGGCCAAATGATTTGAACAGAGCCCAGAAAGGTAAGAGGAACCAGGATTCTAAAGCCAAATATATTTCTGGACTTCTTCAGACAAACTGGACAATTATATGCATTATTTTCCTCCAGGGGCTTTGAAAAAACATGTGAAAGGATAAAACCTGAATTTATCAGTGGACTTAATTTTCTGTTCAGCTTCTACTGCTAAGAAAGGGAAAATTAACCAACTAACACTGGTAGCGGTTTGATTCCCCTCCCACCCTCTTTTGGCTACCACTAACAGAACAGTGTGTCTTTACAAACTGAGACAGAATTTCCTACAGCAGACAAGTAAATCTCAAATAAACTATGAATTTCTTAGGGGAAAGGAGGGAAGGATGGACGGGAGAGGGAGAAAAACCTGTAAAATGTAACTTAAGCTTTAGTGGTTTCAAACAACTGTAAACCAATGTTTTCAATAAAATACAGCTTGAGATTGACCTTCTATGTCAGTTGAGAAAATAATTAATTTGCTATTTTAATATGACCCTAGAATCTAAATTAGCAATTGGTATTAATTCAAATATGCAGAATGGATGACCCTTTTTTCTTTATTTAGCATAACAACGTACCTTTAAGTGGATCATGCTCTGCTCTCATAATGTCAATAAGGGAGTTTTCCAAAGAGTGCATATTCAGACTGTCATACATTCTATTTCGGTCCTAAAAGAGAACAAAATCCTTATTATTGGAATACAAATTCTGTACTTTTTAACAGGAAACTTGATAGGAAGACAACGGTGCCTTCTAAAGGCTGTACATTCAGACACTGTGGAGATGGACAGTGATACAAAAGCTTAAGACACCTGAATTTATTAACAGTAAGACCTGATTTTTAACAGTAAGTTTAATAGCATGTAAATACAAAACTAGATATGCACTGTGAAGAACTCTTCTGTGTATGCACTTTGATAGCCTGTGATTGCCTGTTTCCTTCAGAAGAACTGCTTGAATCACTTCTAGTAATCCACAGCAGAGTTAAGCATTAGGCTGTTTAATGTCTGTAAGAGCTCCATTTCATTTCATGCAGAAGTCATATAGTAAGGTGGGGAACTACAGGACAAGAGGACAGTCACCTCATATGAAAGAAAGCATTTTCTTGGTGCTTGGCTATGCACCTTGCATGGGCGCTCAGCCCCCAGCTGAGACTGAACTTCCTGGCTTCTGGGTGACTAACGACCCTTTGCATACAAGGACTTGAGTTACAAATGGTCAGCACTAAAAGGTTATAAAGGTTGGAAAATTAAAACTAAGCTATGAAAAGAAAATGTCACAAAGCTTACTAATAGATGATGAGCCTTATAAAGAACAATTGTTTTGCGCATGAAGATTAGAGTTACCACGATGCCTTACAAATACTTCACTGAAGATAATAAAAGTTATTGTAATCAATCATAAATGTTTTCACTGATTTTACGCTCAACTAAGACATTTTCTCCCATGTTTTCTAATACACCCAAGTTACAGAGACAGAAAAGATTACTTCTAACTTCTTTGGTCTTTCTGGGATACCTTCAGAGACTGAATAGTTTGCATAAAACCCTAGTCTCTTCTACTTCCAAGGCTTCTGGCTGCACTTAAAGGAATCCTGTAATCATGCCTTAATTTCACTGCTGTCTCCCCTCTGGTCGCACTGCAGCAATTCAAGAGAGTAGGACAAAATACACCACACACATATCCCATGACCATTAAAATTCACTAATGATGCAGCCATCCACTTAGTGCATATATAACAGGACAGAAGGTATCTGATCCATACTCACTGTGACTTTCCATGACAGTTCAGCAGAACATAATTACTTTCAAACTACGTCCCTCAGTAAGCAGGTATTCTTCATGTTTGGGGAGTGAAAAAGCAAGCTTTGAAATAGAGGTTTTCTATGAGTCAGAAACTATGACTTGTCAACAGCTTTGCAAAACAAGCCATGATGAAACTAGGATTTTACTTTCATCTTTCTTAGAAACTTTAGTGGATTAGGATGAAGAGGGAGAAGCCTTTTTTTCCAGCCCTCTCTCCCTCAAACAGCTATAAAGAGTAATGGCTTCCTGTTGGGCAAGCAATCTGCTATGTTCATTTGAACAGATTTTTTTTTTTTTTTTGAAGCCTTTAGATAATTTTAATAAATTTAGAAAGTAGGTTTCTCCTGTCTCCTGCCATGTCCCAGGCCAAATGCCACTGACACTCTGTGAGGTGATCTTCAACCCAGTTTGAGTGCCAACAAGTTGCCAGTACTATTTTAGTTCACAGCAGCCTTCTTTTGGGACTGGTTGGCTTTCATTCAGTTCTCTAGCTGTCCTGAGAATCAGCAGAAGGAAACTGAAGTGACTAATCTGCTTCCATGCCCTTGCAGGTTTGTTTCTCAATAGCACAATGAAAAGCACCTGCCTACCATAGCAAACTTGCTTTCTATAGAAGGTGTGAGCAGTGACAAAGCTGGACCGACTCCCTACTGTCCCCTAGCATTCAGAATGTATCTCATCAGGAGTTTTAATGAAGTCTTAAATTCAGCTGAAGTCAGTACCTGGTAGGTAGTAAGGGCTCTTGCAAAAAACCAATGCTGAGTAAACAGAAAACATGGTTTGCTACCTCTGTAGCTGACAGGGGAAAAGAACTAGTATTGGTAAAAACTGGACTGAACTGTATGTGTAACACTATCTTTGTTATAGGCTCACTAAATAAGATTTTCTTCTTTTTTTTATCATTGCTATATACATGTATGTTGAGATAACGTGACTATCTGGCAAATGGTCACTACTGTAGACTTAACTTTGCTCTAGAGAGCAGAAGCCTGTAAGAAAGGGCTCCATCATGGTTAATCCCTAATACTGGCCCACTTGGTCATGGATCTTACAGAGAAACTGAAAAGTAAAACATATGACATGCATTTGGGATTCATTTGTAAACTGCTGCACTAACTGACATGGTGCAATGGTTGTAACTTCACCCTTGCATCATTCTGTTTTGCAAGTTCTGTGTATCCAAAGTGAAAGCTCTTGCGCTGCTGCAAGCAGATGAAATAAACTTTTCCCATTCTCTTTACACCTTAGAAAGTTGAGGTCTATAAAGCTAAAAAAACAGGTTTGTTTCTTTTAATTGTATTACTTCATTTCTGGCAGTGGAAACATGCAATAGGCATGCACTGAACAACATAAAAATGCTGTGAATATACTAAAGTAAAGCACAATTTGAATACGGGAATTGTATTCTGCTACTTCAGTACCCACATCCCACTATCCACTTGCGACTTTGGGTAATACCTAGGTAATTAGTGTTTCAAACTTTTAACACCTATTCCAAATCACACTGATGAACTACATTCAGATAATCTTTCTTTATAGTAATTTAACTATCCCAAAAGGACTAAGTAATTCTTTGGGTACAAGGTTCATTTTAAATCTTTGTGCAACCAGACTTTATAATGCTAAAACACTGCTTTGTGCTCCCCAAATACATACATGGTATCTTTAAAGAGCAGTTATCTATGCAAATATGAAGCTTTCATTTCAAAGCAGAACTTAAAAGTATTTCAATAGCATAGGTCACAACAGCAAAGATTTTCTAGAAAGTTCTGCAGTAGGAAAAAAAAAAAATCCACAACGCTTTGAAAGGGGACAGTTCTACTACAGTATGCTTTACTGAATCGGAAAAATTCCACTGTGATTTTCCTCAACCTTTGGGACAAGCACAAAAAATACTACCACCGAACATGATTGTTTTAGGTAGTTTTCCATGCACGTGGAAATAGTCCTAATTCTTGGGACTATCTTTAGTTTCATTCTTTCAACATGGCTGACAAGCATTTATCTTCTAAAACAACCTGGAACTACCTTTAAAACAACATGGAAATAGTTCTAATTCTTGGGACTATTTCCATGTTGTTTTAAAAGTAGTTCCAGGATGTTTTAGAAGATAACTGCTTATGAACCATGTTGAAATAATGAAAATAAAGATAATCAGTAGCACAAAAGCACTGATACATAACCATATATGTTAATATAAGTTTTGTATCATCCTGACTCCAAAAGCCCCTTTTGTCAAGGCTGAATTCCTGTAAAATATTTTGCATTTCCCTCACCCCTGTGGCTCGTCAGTCCTGTGCTAAGAAGCAAGTGAACTCGCTGCGTCAGAAGGTCCATATCTCAGTGGAATGTCAGAACATAATGCTAGTTTTTTCCTCAGAGCTGATAGTTATCTCCTCCCAAGCACTATGAATTCTCACACTAGCTATTTATTTCTTTTTAAGTGTATAAACATTTGAATTCTGCTTGACCTACCTTTCCAATACCAGAATCACATCCACATTAATACACAGCAGAAGTGAAAACGTGCTTTCGGTATAACTGCCTACAGATTCAGAGGTATATGGCTAAGTGACAAATTCTCACCTCAACTTAAAAGTTAAGACTATGTAAGAAAGTTTTCAGAAAAGTGATAATTATTTCTCAATTTTTACAAATTTACACAATATAGGAGAAGCATGAAGTATCCTACCCATAGAATACAGTTAGTGCTAGAAGGACTTTTTGACAATGTCATGCAAAATACAACTACAGAGTGCACATTTCAGAAGTCATCCCCCCATACATCTAAATGTGGAATGAATGGGAGGAGGGCAGTTTTCTCTGAAGAGCAAGTTTCAGCACTACATTGTTGGACAAATCATTTTTCTTGGCACAATCTGTTTAGGACTTCTAAATATATCCATGCAATTTATGCAAAGATTATCCTGTTTGAGCATATGCAGAAACTCAGTACAGTCACACCTCAAAACTTATATATTGTCATTTAGGCATAAAGCCAATACAAGAACAGAAACTATTAAACAGTGAATACAATTTTGCTAACAAACACTAAAAATAGATGTTCATAGTTAAGAAGTTAAACAGCTTTGAATTTTGGACACATGCTTTAAACTACTGATCTGTAGGACTACCTGAAGTAAAAAATTAGACTTCTAACATAGGTATTAAATTCAGTAAATGCAAGTATCTATCTTTAAAATACGCTCCTTTACATGTCCCTTCATATTCTAAAGAACTGTAGCACCATCCAATGGGAACTGGAAACAACTTAAAAGTCATAAAGCTTCTAGTCAGTTTTGAGTATGGTCTTAACTGGCTGCAAAAGACTCTGTAGCTTTGACCTTGCTGAATTAACTGAATTCTTTAAAAGCTCAATTAAAGAAACTTTTTTTAAAAATCACTTCCCAAACTAAAAATGTTAACAAGTTCCATTTTTTCACCTTAAAACTCACCTGAATAAAAATGTGTTCTAAGACTAGAAAGTGACAGATGATTTAATAGTATTCACAGACTTAAAAAAGTACCTGAATATAGTATTCAGTGTTAATGTTAGCAGTAATAACCTAACAATTAAGTACATTATATATTCTAAAATATCATCTTTGCTAACATCTAAACTTCACGCCATTCTCATTTTAGTTGAGACATACTATAATCATAAGCCCCTTGCTGAAATCATAACTAGTGTAAATGAGAAACTTAATATGAAAACCTATGACAACTACAATTTTAGCTCTGTAAAAAGGAGGAAGGCTTAAAGTAGACACATGAAATTGCTTGGTTAGTCTCCATGGTGTCATTAGTGGTAAAGATGAACTATAATATCTAGTAGACATCTATGAATGGTCAACCTGACAATAAAAGTGTTTTAAAGTTAAAATAACACGATCAGCTACATAAGCTAGCTAAATTGAGACTAAAATGCACCACGGTCCCGTGGCAAAGACACACCTACTTCCCAACTACATAAGCATTTAAAAACAAACAAAAAAATCCCAACAGCATGTCCTGTATCCATACTGGAGTACTTCAGCTCAACAATATCCATCCATAAACTGGAAACAAACCAGACATGTTATGGAGATGATTAAAGGCTTGGCAAGACTGACTTATGAGGCAAGTCTAGAAGATTTGTATATGAATAGCATCAACAAAATAACTAGGGGAACAATTAGACATTTGAAGGGGAAGTTCTTATTCAAGTTTTGGGTTCTTTTTTTTGTTGTTTTTTTTTTGTTTGTTTGTTTTGTCTTTTTTACCCTCTTCACCCACCCCCTGCCCCCACTCATCTAGAAAGTTCTATAGAGTCTGGAGTACTTAAATGCCAATACATCAGATCATATGGTAAAAGTACTTTTCAACAGATCTTAGGCGAGAATGTATTCATTTTAACTTTAGAGAACAACCATGCTTTGGCAGACAGAATGAGGTGAGATACACTACTTAGCATACACATCATTGCTATAGTATCATGGCTGCTAAATATTTTGCTGAATTTTCCTAATTCTTATTTTCACTTGCATTAATAGAACAAGCTGTATAATTGAAGCAAATTTTAACAGTAAGAGAGAATTCTTAGTTCACAAAAAGTCATTAAAACATTTGTATGATAAGCCTCACAGACTTCCCGCTAATTGATTCCTTTGAATTGTTCATCTGTGCAGCTCCCAATAGCATTTACTCAAAGGTCTTGATCCTGAAGTTAAAGTATGGCGGTAGACCGTTTTGTCCAGTTAGAGATACATCCACTATGGTCCTCAGACATAAATATCTGGTTTTGTATGTGATTTAATCAGCCCCAGGTAATCAATCTACTGCACTAAAAATCCTGAAAACACTGTTCTGTTGCAGGTATGGCCTTAGTAGAGATAAACTGGTAAAGCCTGGCTTATAAATCAGTGCTTGGACAATTACACTAGTCTGAAGACTAAGAGAACTTAGCAGCTTCCAAATGCCTTCAAGTTTAACATGAGCTGTCAAACACTCAGCACTTCTGTACAAACAGGCCACCTATTTATGAGTCTAAATATGGCATTAAAAACCCAACTTTAGCAAATTGCTTTTCATCTAGTATTGACTGGTATGTGCATCATCTAGATTAGTCATTTAAACTGTTAAGGTACATTTATTAAACGGGACTAAAATTGTCATATTGAGCACCTGAAATCCTCCAAATGGAAGTGACTGTAAGACGGAAGCAACATGACAGAAGTTTAAATTAAATATCTAAAACTAAGACCTGTTGTGAAGTACAATCTTAAAACTTATTTTGATTTGCAACTGTTTTGTTTTCTTTAAAAACATCAGCACATTTCAAAAACAAATAGAAAAAGAAAAATCTGCATTTGTGAGAGATGACACACTACCATACAAATCCCCAGCTGGAGATCTATATTCAAATGCAGAATAATAACGCTCAGCTTTTAGGACCACGAACATTGCACGTACTGTTTGTTTGAAAAAACAGGAAGGACAAATCAAGGTGAAAAACACCCAGACATACAGTGTATTTCCTGAACTCAAAAGAGACACAGAAACTAAATTCATATTCATAGAATGCAGTGTTTTTATTAGAATGAAAATAAACACTGAAGTGTATAACACTGAAGTATATTATTAAACCATTATAATAGGTTTTAGTAAGCTTATTTGCAAGATATTAAGAAACATTAAGCTTGCAATCAAAATAGGGTAGCAGACACTGCAATTTAAAAAAAAGTGTTTAGAAATGGTTAATTATTTTCCTCACCCAAGGAATGTATTTTAAAAAAATGAATATACAAAACACTGACTTCTGTGCTTGCGTTTTGGCCACAGAAATGCCTAAAGCATGTTTTTTGGGGGAAAAAAACCCCAGTATCTGGCATTAGAAATATTTTTAGTTTTGTGCCCTGTATTAATTTTCTTTAATACTTTAGATCAGGGAATAAGAGAGAATATTCTTATTGTCTAACTTCTTGACATGCTACACAAGTGCTGAAACGGGAATACCAGGGGCTGTGTATGGCCAGTGGTGCCAGGCATGTTCCTCTAGAGAATTAGATTATGTAAATAGGGAGCCTAGATTCTCTCTGAGGAGAGAGAAACGGGCTCTTCAATTAAATGCTTAAGTTAGATGGCATGAATACCTGACAAGATTTCTAACTGTTCCTTCTTGATTCTGGTACAATGCAACAATCCCTTCCCTATATGAAGTACCTATAATGGTACAAGCAGTATGTCAGAACTTAAACTTGTAGACATAACTTTGTCTATGAAAAAACTTTAACTGACATAGTTTGTGTTATCTTAAAAACCTGAGGGAGAAAAAAAAGCTTCTTACAGTGAGTCACATAAGAAAAACTTGACTATTGGCTTAACTTGCTCATATTTAAACCAGTGTTGCCACAATGTTTAACTACTTTTATTTAAAAACAAAACTCTTCACCTTTGGAAAATTCCCCCAAGAGATGTCCTTCGTAACTGCTGTAAGCAAAAGCAGCTTTGCTGTAACTAACGTGGCTGCTGTGAATTCAACTTCACATGGGATATGTTTCAGTTTTTCTGTACTATGAAGTACAGAAAATCTGCTTTCATCCCTTTAAGTAATACACACAATTACTTATTCTGTTATCGCTAATAACATTCATTGTCACTGGTATGTTAGTTTAATACCAAGAAACACTAGTTTCATCAGAACTGATGTCTATACTGGAGACCATCCATCAATGCAAACACCAAAGAATAATGAAGTTTCATGGAAGGCAAAAGCTTTGAATTTGTATACGATTCCTGTGTGGCTTATCTTGTTTGCATCAGGTACATGTTTTACAGAAACTGGATGAGCAGCTCACACTGCTGAATGACATTCGGCCTTAGCAAAAAATATATAGCATTTTAAAAAATTGCACAACATTAATGATCTCCAGAAAGTTAGTCTATGAAGACACTGGCTTTTCTAAGCTGTTTTCATTTGCTAAGCTTGAGCTAGCTAAAGTTTGGAGGAGAGGTGCTTTGTCCCCTGCCATACAAAATGACTACCGCAGTTAAAACAAACATGTGTGATCATGCAGAAAAGTATTCTGCAAAACTGTGAATGATGCAGTATGTATTCAACACACACGCTAAGATGCGTTCGCTCTGTGGAAGCCTGGAAAAAATTGGTAACTTACACGAAAGCATGTATGTGTACGTAGAAGACTTTCCAAATGGCACAAAATTTAATGACTGCTATTTTTTAATATCATCTAAAATTGCTACTGTATCTTTAAGAATCCTCAATCTAAATACCTCAGCCTTTTATGGAAGGAGACAAGCACAGTACAAATTAGCAAGATGGGTGTTTGACAGCATCGCAATTGCCAACTCAAGTTCTGATGAAAAGAAGCATGAACTCCAAGCTCTACTTAACTTTTTCATTATGACTTGCAAAATGTAACAGTCACAAGGAATTAACCATATAACAACAGTATAATAACTGAAAAATAAGAACATGATTTCAGTGTAGCAAAGGAATTTACAGAATCAGCTAGTATTTCCACAATAGCAGTAGGTAACACTCCAACCCTTCAAAGAAGAGTAATTTTACTGTGTTCTGCAACTGGCTTTATACATGTAAGGGAGATTCAAGCATAGATGGATCTACAGCATAAATACAGGCAGACAAACAGGTCTATTTAATTGGCGGCTCTGGTGCTCTCAGGTAAGTCCAACAACAATTAAGTGTGCCCACCTTCTCTTTGGCACTCTCTTCCAAAAGACCAAACAACTCCAAATGGAAATATTAATGTAATTTATTATACAGTTAAATTGCAAGGATTTTTTTTCTAACCTACTAGATAGAATTATTTAGATTATAGTTGGAATGCACAAGACTTGTTTAGACATAAAATGAGTTTGTCTATATTAGATGATCGCTGTAGAAGCTTCTGAAAGTTCAAAGTAATAGTCATACTGACTTGTAAGGCATATTGAATGAGTAAACATATTCACAACTTGTGCTTAGCTGCGCATGAATTCCAATGTATATGTCACTGGAGTTTCAACGTATGACGGCATTAATATTTTTAACCCTGTTCCTTAGGCTACTATCTTCGGGAGACATTTCAGTGTTTACTTTCTCAACTATTCTTGGAGCCCTCCACCACAAAGCATTACCTATCTGTAATCTGTTTTCCTTAACAGATCAGGTCGAATACATAGAGAATGGCACCTTTTTTTCCATCTTTCCACCCATACAAAAACTATTCAACTATGATAGTCCAGCTCGTCAGACTACTTAATGGAACAGGTCTTCACAGTATAGGCAAATCCTCTTAAGTTTTCAGATCCAATGCATACACTTGGAGCAGAACTTAGGTATATCCAAAAGTCACCATTAGCCTCAAGAATACTGCAAGTATCAGAGCTCGCCTGGATAGAGTTGGGACACAGCCTCTTGTGCCAAATGGAACTCCAACAGCAAAATGGTAAGAAAAATGGGAAGTCTAGTGGAAAATTGGGTCCTAGGGAGCACTCTTTCGCCACTATTACAGCTACATAAGGATTAGCTCGCTAACTGATGCAAATACAGCTGTACAAACTCAAATATGGTCACAACTACGACAAATGAAACCCTAGGTTACTCTGTATGAAACCTAACAAAAACCAACTATAACAGTCTTACGTGGAGATAAAGAAACATTCTTAATTATCTTCTCTGCATATTATCTTTTTTACTTTTCTGGGATACAGTAGCTCTGTGTGAGACAAAAAAATGAAGCTGACACAGGCGTAACGAAAATTAAAGAACGTACAGAATTAACGGCATAATTTGCTTTCTGTTTTAAAATGCATCGTTTCTAAAATGAGTTGCTCAAGCTTTTTTTTGCAACTTAAAAAAAAATCATGCAAAAACTATAATCAGAATGGCAACTGAGACTGGGATCCAAAATAATAAAGGTCTCCACTAATGAGAAATGTTATGACTAAATGAATATAGGCAGGAATGGGAAAAATGACATTTTACCAACAGGTAACTGAGGCTTAAGTTAAGTGACTTACCTAAAGTCACATAAGATGTCACTGCCAAAATTCAGGAGGTGAACCCAGACCTTTAGTTCTAAGACAAATCCTCCTGTTTAACACTTCTAAATCACAGGGCTTCCAGCCAAAACATAACATAAAAGTTGCTAGAATGTGGAGGACAAAAATCTCACTAACATGCGAACGTCAGCCTAGAATACCACTAAAAGATGAACAGGACAGACTCGGAGCTGTCTACAAAAGTAAGAAAACCTATGTACAAGGACAAGCGAACAAAAAAAAAAAAAAAGAAAATCAGAGTTTTAAAGGGATTTATAAGAATATGAGCATTACCATAGGCAGAAAATACTTGCTGGATTAAACATTTTGCTCTATCACTGCATCAGCGGCTACAATTTCTATCTTTCTTGATAGTTAATATTCTTAATTGTAAGAATCACACATTGCTGAATACATTGGGGTTAGTTGCAATTTAGGACTAAAAATAATACAGAACTATACAATTTTCAAACCAAGTATCAGTGCTGTAACCACTGTTTGATTTTCCTTCAAAATGAATGATGCCAAAATGCTATGCATAACTATGAACACACCAGTTATATACCATCCTTACCTGTAAAGGAAGGAGAGTATTACTGTTGTTGTCAGTTCGGAAAACATTATCTTCAATCCACGATTTTGGTGTCAGTGATGGAGTGGAGCGAGTAAATTTAGGAGGAGCTATGACATTACCAGAAAAGGGCTTCTTCAAAGGAGAGATCTGGTTCATAGTTCCTGGAATTCCCATGTTTCCAGTTCTACGATGGTCTCTGCCATGCATTCCTCCCCAGGATATATTTCCTGTGCTCCAGCCGCTACTCTGATTGCTCCAGGGTGACTGCTTCAGAAGAGGCTAAAAAGAAAGATTAATTTATATTATTTTGAAAATATTTGAAATGTTTTTCTTCTTTGGAAAAAAAAAAATTAAAACCCAAAACAACCAACCACCAAGTAATCAATGCACAGATTTCTATAAAGCACTCTTTCCTGATAGTATATAAATTCATCACTGAGGCAAAGAAGAAAGCTTAACACAGCATCATAAAAAAATTCTAATTCCCACTCACCCATGCACCCCAAAAAAAGCCTGCAGTACTTGTGCAAGTAATTTAGATTATAATTTTAGTAACTGGCAGCATTCTTTAAAGTTATGCAGTAGAACAATTCCAGGGTGTAAAACCTGAGACCACTTAGTCATAAATTAGTTGGTATTATATAGAGAGCTCTCTGGAAAAAGAACACAAGAATTTCAAAGAGGTCAATTTTTAAAATTATTACTAATTATTATTTTACTAATAATAATTATTTCTACTCAGTAAGTAGTAGCAGTTCACTACAATGAGAAGAAATCTAAAGATTAAAATTCAGATGGCAGATTGACTTTTTCCCCCATTATTTTGAGTATCACTGTCCCAGTATTACCATATAAGAGCAAAAAGAGCACTGATTACTGTACAGAGGATCTGTTTGAAGGAGCTATCTTAACATTTCCACATTAAAATGCATTATTCTGAAGCCACTGCTCAAGCATTTCTGGAGTAATGAACAGGACTATCTGCGGAGTTCTGCGGGGTGGAATCTTGGGGGGTTTTTTGAGGATTTTTTTTTTCCTATTTAGACTGGTATGAAGTATTTCTGTATCTAACAGGTGCACTATATTCCTCAATATGAAAATGTAAGCAGACTTTTGAGGGAAAAATTTACAGGATGAGAAGTTTTTATTCCTCAGCTACAGCTTGTGCTGAAAAGTCACCTACAGTGGTTGTCATACTACCAAGAGGTGGACCCACTGAGCCTGACTGACAGTGAAGAACAGTATTTATCTTTAGTGTTCTCAAAACTGAATGTTCTTGGAAAGGCTTTTTCTCAAACACAGAAATGGGGTGTGTGTGTGCACACGCGCTATTGTAAATTCAGTTCTTCTGTGAAGTCAAAATGCAGTACTTTTATCTACAAAGCTAAGCTGCAAGCAACCCTCAGCTTGCAATTCTAATAACTTAAAAGTTTAAAGCATGTCAATATGTTATGTATTAGATAAACTGGAACTTTCTGAAGACAGAAAGATAAAATTATAACACACCACACCCCCACACCCCCCTCCCAGCCCCAGCCCCGAAAACAAATAAACAAACCCGCTAAAGCCATTTTTGTTCAAGTAATCAGGAAAACATCCCATTCTATATAATTATAGATAATTATGTTGTAAAACTTGAACACTTTGGTTGGAATTTTGGGAGAGGCAGGCACTCTATTGTGAAACAAACCTTAAGAGATAATACCAAATGTTAGCAAGCCTCTAATATTGCTAGCTATGCTGTCATGGCTCTGTTTTAAGTTTACCTACAACTTGTAACAGAGAAAATTCCTGTACACCTCACTGCTGGAGAATTGCTTTGGAATTTGTTTGAAGAGGATTATTATAGATGTTAAGAACAACTAGCTCCTAATCACGATGCATCCAAATCAGCTCTTGGACAGGCACGCTTAATGTAAGATTCCAGTTCTGATACAAATGCTTCACAAATCCAGCTCTACCGATTAAAACTGACAGGATTTAACACTAGAACGAAAGAAAAAATTAAGATGAGGCCTATATAACTTCGGCCTTTCATAAGCGAGCAGATGATGGGAGCAAGATCTGGCTATAATGCACTGGCAGGTAATATTAACGTGGATCTGCTTTTCTCCGATTTCTTACAAGTATTTTGTTCCAGGAAGAAAGGTAAACTTCCATTTTAACACGGGATTGTTAAACCGCTTGATTAAAACTGGTAGCAGAACTACGGCAACCCGAAACACAGCGCTGTCGTTGGCTACAAATTCAAGTAATTTCGGGCAGAACTCCTCAAAAAGCGACAACGCTGACAGCTTTCCCGTCTGAATCTACCTTCGGTGACTTGTGCCCACCCGACCGCGCACGCCCAGGGGCTGCGAGGGCAGGCTTGAGGCTGTGGAAGGGGCTTCCCGGGGAGGAGGCACCGGCGGCGCCGGCCGGAGCTGTCAGGCTCATTGTTCCGGGGACACCGCGCTCGCTGCGGGCGGCTGCGGGGGCGCACGGTGGAGATTTTCACGGTGAAACCCCTTCTTGACGGGAAAAGGGGAGTTTACCCTCTTTTATAAGGGGAAACCCTCTCCTCTCATCCCCAAGAGAAACGACGTCCCCGGGTAGCCGACGGCGCACCGAGGAGGGCCGGTCACAGCCCCGGGGACGCGGCCTCAGCGGCCGCCCCACCACCTGCCACCCGGAACGGGAGGGGAGCAGCGCCCGGGCGCGGGGCGGGCCGCTGCCAACAGCCGCCCGGCCCGACCCCTACGGCCGCCTTCCAGCCTGGCCCGGCACCGGGCGGGAGGCGCAGGTGCCCTCCCTCCCGCCGGCCCTCAGCCCGCTGAGCGCGGCAGGGCGACCGCGGCCGGGCTGGGCCCCGCCCTGCCTCCGCCGCCGCGGTCTCGCCGGGCTGTCACCGCCGCGCAGCCTCGCCCGGCGCCGGCAGCGGGGAGAGAGAAACCTCCCGGCTCCCGCGACCAGTGAACCGAGGGGAGCGGAGCCCCCCCTCACGTCCCTGCGTCCTCCTCCTGTCCCCCGCCCCCGGGCTTCCCCTCGCCCCGGTCTCCCCCTTTTCCCCCCGGGCTCCCTTCCGGAGCCGGCTCGTCCGGGTTCCCGGCCGCCTCGCCGCGGCTGCCCGGCCCTCCCGCCGCCGCCCGATACCTGGTGGTGGTTGTAGGAGTTTCTCTGCTGCAGGAAGGCGGCGGCGGCGGCCGCCGCCTGGTGTTGGTGCTGGAGCTGGGGGCTCACAGGGGATCTCCGGTTCTGCTGTTGTTGCTGCTGCTGCTGCTGAGGTAAATTCATCTGCGGCGGCGGCGGGGGGGCGGCGGCCGAGAAGGGGCTGCTGAAGGGCCCGGCGCAGGGGTTGTGAGGAGACACCGGCGAGAAGCTCTGGAAGAAAGCGGGGTTGATCGATGACGGGATCCCCGGGTAGAAGCTGGTCTCGGATTCCGGGCTCGGCGGCGGCATCGCGCTGATCTGCCCGCCGCCGCTGGAGACCGGAGGCTGCTGCGTCTGCTGCGGAGGCGGCGACGAGGTCTGCACCGACCAGGGGGTGCCGAAGCCGGGCAGCGGCGGAGGAGGAGGGGAAGCCGCCGAGGAGGAGCCGCCCCCGCTCTGGTGATGGGGGCTGGGGATCTCCGGGCTCTGAAGGCTGCTGAAGCCAGAGCCTAGCCCGCCGGGCAGGAGGTTCCCGGGGCTGCCCAGCAAGTGGCTGTTCGGGGGGGACTCCATGGGGGGCAGCTTGGCTCGCGCCTGCAGATGAGGAGGAGACGGAGGCGGATTCACGCAGGCGGCGGCGGCGGCCACCCCCACATTGGGGTCCGCGGACACCGATCCCCCCGGGCAGGAAGGGGCGAGCCGCTCCGAACCCCCCCTGTCCGCGCCGCCCTTGTGCTCGGCGGGGCTGAGGGGCCGGTGGTGCGGGTAGTCCCCCGTCCGCGGCGGCTCCGGGGGGTGAGCGCTGAGGAGCTGGAGCTGCTGCTGCTGTTGCCTGTGCTCCTGCTGCTGGTACTTGTCAGTGGGGTGGCTGAACTGCTGCCGCTGCTGAGGGGGGTGGTGATGATAGTCTGGGGGGTGGTGGTTATTCAGGGGGTGGCTGCTGCCGAGCTGGGCTGGGCTGCTGAGCTGCTGCTGCTGCTGCTTAAACTCTTTCCTCTTCTGGCTCAGCTGAGGAGGCGGCGGCTGTTGCTGCTGCGGTTGCTGCTTGTTTAAATCCTGGTGGGGGCTGAGACTGGGTTTAAAGTCAGAGGAGGGGTTGCCGAGAGGGGGGTGTCCTGATGCGGGGCTGCTGCCCAGCCTCTCGCTGCCTGTCTGCTGCTGTGTCACCCCCAGGAGCAGCTCGTCCTGCATGTTTTGATGATGCGCAGCAGCGGCGACCGAGGGGAACAGAGAGGGCGGCGGCGACCCACCGGACACGCCGCCGCCACCGGAGGAACCGGTTACAGCGGGTGAGAGGGGGCAGGAGGAGGAGGACTGAGAGGCGGCTGCCGCCGCTGCCAGGGAGGGGAAGGAGCCGGCGCAGCCAGCGCCTCCTACACCCAAGGGCGGGCTGGGGGCCGCCGTCTGCGGGAGCCCGCGGCTGCGATCCCCCACGCAGGGGAGGGGGGCTGCCCTGACCCCGGCGCAGCGGCGGGGTGCGCTCCCCACCCCCGAAGAGACAAAGATCATTAATAATCTTCGGGGAAAGTGGTGGGGGGGGGGGGGGGGGGGGGGGGTGTTAAACACCCGCCTATCGCAAACCACTACATAAGCCAAAAAATACCCACTTTGTAGAATACAGCCCTCTTCCTAGCCACAGTCCCCGCTATACTGGTTTCAAAAACACCGGAGCCTTTTGATAATAAATAATCCTATTTTTATCAGGGCTTTCCCCCCCCCGCCCTCCTCTATCGGGACCCCCGGTGGGGCGGCCCTTCCCGCCCGCAGTCACACCCCAGTAATCCGCTAGATCACCGTAAATACCCCCGGACAGGTCGTTCTCCCCGCTCCCCGGTAACTCCTCCGTCCGCCCCCCCCGCCCCGCCGCTACACCGTAGCGCAGGGGGAAAGCGGGGCGTTTCGAGGCCTGGCACCGGCGGGGAGGCCGGCCAGCCGCCACTACCCCCACACGGCAGGTGGCCCCGGCTTCCACGACGGGTCTCCGCTCGACCCCCCAGCCGCCTCCCCCGCCCCCACTGCCGGCTCGGAGCCGGTTGCAACGCCCTTAAGAATGTCGGAACATTCGTCATCGTTACGTCACAACCCCCGTTGCCCGCCCGTCGGAACGACCTTAGTAATAAGCCAGCGGCTCCGCCCCCTCATGAATAATGCATTACGCCCGTTGCCCCGCCCCCCTTGCCCGCCCCTCGCGCTGCTCTCGGAGAGTGGGGGTGGCCGCGCTGACCAACGACCGCGCGCACGGCGCCGACGAGGCGGGTGAGCGCTACCACTTAAGCGGGGGGGGGGGGGGGGAAGGTGACAGCCTTTAACTAACGCCCTGAAGATCTGCTGGCCTTCTGGGTGAGGAAGGCGCTCACTAGGCTTCGACGACGTATCTGCCCTCAAGCGGAAAATACCTGATGTGAAATGATTTTACTTCGTTTTGCGGCAGCGGGTGCGACTGGCTTTTATCTCCGCAGCCAGGGTGGGCGGAGGCTGGGACGGTGGTTTCTTCCGCTGCCTGCGATCCCGGCGGGCACTCGTTCGGGCAGGAGGGGCGCCCCGCCCCTTCGCCTCGCGCGCCGCTCGTTTGCATTGACGCACGGCCGCGCGCCACGGGCGGGCGGAGGCGGGTGGGGTGGGGCGGGGCGCGAGCGCGGCGGCACGAGACGGGCGGGTGTCGAGGCCCAGCCGGGGAGCCCCGCCCCTCTCCCCGCCCCCGTCCCCGCCCCCCGCTGGCGGCGTTCCCCAGCGGGCGCCCTGCCGGTGGGGCTGGCTGGCGGGACCTGGGGGTCGTTGTCGCCTCGCAGCTGCTCGGCCCTTGTGGGGCTGGAGGGGCGGGCCCAGGGTGACACCGCTGCGGCCTCCTGTCCCCTTGGTGGAAGGGATGCGGGGGCGGGGTCTCTCTGCCCGCCTTGGGCACTCCTGGCCCCGCGGTGCGGGGTGCCGGAGCTCCCGGGTGAAGCTGGATCGGTCGGTCGCCCCTTCCTCTCCACCCAGACCGTGCCATCAAACCATGCCACTCATTTCTGGGGCTCCTCAGAGCCCCACAAGAGCTCAGGCCAAGCCCCCGCTGAGGTGTGGTGGCACGTGGTGGTGCCTCCTGAGGTGTTTCCTGGGCGGACAGGATTAAAGGTGGGGTTTTGCCTTTTCCGTCTAGTGGAAGCACAGCTCTTGGCAGCTGTTTAATGCAAACAAAAATAGTTTGGCAACTATAGATGTACCACTGTTATAGATGTAGATCTCCCTGAAAACACTAAAATAAGTGAGCTCCCTTTGTGCTCTGTGAAAGCCGTAGTTCAGCAGTGAGAGAATTAATACACGGCTATTGAATGTGAGAGTACATTGGGGAAGTGCCATTATATGCTTGACCTATTGTACTTTTCTCTAGGCATCCATTAGTGGCCACTGTCAAAGACTGGATGGCTGCTTTCCATTTGGCCGATGGACCTTTGGTCTGACCCAGTGTAACAGTTCTTATTTGTTAAATCTGTATGTGTTTGTTAAGCGCATATAGAATGTAGAGGAAAAAAAAAGATTGGTTCAGCATCTGCAGTCATCTCTGATGTGATCATGAACCTGTGTGGGTATGTGTATTTGGGTATCCATGCCATCTTGCAGGGTTAAGATGAAGATACATTTGCAGCATAGAAGAATAATTGATACACACTCATCTTTGCTGTATTATGGCTTAGTACTCCAGAATTATTCATTATATTGGCATTTGTTTTAAGAACACTGCAGCCGTTTGTCTTACGAGTGGTAAAAAATAGAGTGCAGACCAAGGCCCTACAGATGATCACAGGCTGAGTAAATGTTGCTGGCCAAGTAATGGTTCCTCTCTGAATGGTGAGTTGCTTCACAGCACGGTCCTCATAAACATTAGTTTTGTGAGCTGCAGAACTGGTAGCATCTGGCTTCCCTTTGCATTCGTGTCGTACGCCTGACATTCGGTTATGTGCAAGCCTGAACAGAAGCTGTCCTCTACCTGGGGCGTTCTCAGGCGTCTAGCAAGGGTGGAAGCAATGCTGCGCTGTGACTTTCCTGTAAGCAGCTACCTATTTCTACAAAGTCTGTAGAAACTCATTTAGTTCGTTTTTTTGTAAGCGGTCCGCTTCTCTGTTGCTCACCTTTAAATCAAGTCCAAATGCTAGCAATTCTTCCTTCAAAACAGCAATCGTGGCATCTGTGAGTAGTCTTTGTAAATTGACCGAAAGACTGGGGTACTCATATCCTTCATGACAGCTTATCTCTACCATGGTAGCTACCTACCCCAAACATGCATATTTATTAAAACAACTTCCATGGGGTGAATCTCATCTATTTTTAACCATGTAAAAAGTAAGCATCCGCTCTGTATTAGCTGCCTAATCTTCTACAAACACAAGACAGGTGCTACCAAAGGATGATTCATCCTACCCGAATGTAGGTACCTTTAGAGAAAGAAACCTGATCTCTCTCTGCTGATTATGAGGAAAGCTGATGGCTATATCTTGCTGCAGAATCCAGGAGGTCTTTGGTGCTCCTTGGTCTTGCGGCATATACTTCTTGACTCTGATACAAGCAAGAACAGCTGTACCAAGTCAAACCAAGAATCCTTCGGGCTGTATATCCTGTCTCTTATGCCTCTGGTAGTATAGACCTCATAGACCCTTGGTGTATGCTGGGGCCACAAATTCTGGCTTCTTCTCCACAAAATCAGGTCTCTTAACTGGCACCTTGGTGCCATCAAGAAGTGCTGAGTACTGTCATTGGTGCTGTTTGTTTTCTCTCTCCAGTTCCCAGTTTCTTGATTTTTGACCATTTGGCCTTTACACCCTCTTGCTTTAATGTTTTTTCTCCCTTGAAATCACTTGATTCCTTCCTGCTTTCTTTTCTCTTAGATTCCCCTTTCCAGGGAAGGTTTGAGAACTTTTTTGTATTGGGCTAGTAGGAAGGTAATAGTGTCCGAAAATAGATGCCTAAAGAAGTGTGTAAGAACAGGCTAAGCATGTATAATGCTTCCTTCAGTTACCTCAACCATTTGCAACTCAGGAACTTCCTAGATTTGGCTTTCCAGACCTTAGGGGATAGTGGGGTGCTTGGACCCATGTTCCCTGATTGTAATGGGAAAGCGACCGTACGCTTGGGCCTGAAGGACAGAGCACACTGGCAGAGCCCCCCCTCATCAGAATGACTTGGGGAACTGAGAGAGTCACGGAGCTGGGATGAGTTGCTTAGACTAGACAACAAACATTACAAGAAGCGAATGCCAAGCCATATGCAATATCGCTGTGCATAATACATAAATTGAAAAAAACAGATGTTGCAAAATAAGCTGTCAGTACGGTAGAACCAACTGTACCTCAGTTATGGTTCTTGTGGCCGTTAATCAACCTGCTTCTGCGTGTTCATTGCAACAAACATGCCAGGCATCCACTTCACCTAGCAGGCCTGTGGCAGAGCTGGGGCTGACAACTCTCGTGGGTTTGTCAGTGCCTGAAGGACAATGACCATCTTATTTGCCTTGTGTTCTGCATCATCCACTATGTGCTAAATTTTGTGTGGCAACTTGAACTAGCAATGCTATAGAAGAGAAAACACAAAGACAAATCACAATAAATTATATAAAATAACACTATATAAAGACAAATCAAATAAACTGTAAAGATTACTAAGCAGCCCTTCTGGCTGCCATTTGGGTGATGTGAAAGGGATCATCAAGGCAGTAGCTTCTGAATTTTGTCCTTGAGTGGTTATCATCTCTTCTAGAAATTGCCATGCACGGCTTAAGTTCTTTCCTTTTTATAAACCCAGGAGAATAAGACCTGCTATTGGCCAGTGTTAGTGACAGGATATTATTATATGAGAAAGGATTTTGGCCCACCATCCTATTTTTCTGCTTGAACAAAAAAACTTCTAGCAGCTGTAAGAGCTGAAAGGGATTGTGCTGAGATGCTGTCTGCTTCAGAGCGGTCTGTGGGTTTAGCTTCTTTAAAAGGTATATGTTCTTGGGGGTAGGATCCATATATTTTCCTAATCAGACACCGCTGAACAAGTGTTACAGTTTTTGGGAACATATAATAAATCATGAAACTGATAAAAATTTAGATGTAGTATGCAGACTTTTATGTGCATGCGGAGTTACTTCAGTGCTTCCTCATTTTGTAAATTAGCATGAACACCAGAATATCAGGACCCTAATGTATAAAAAGGAAAACCACTCTGACTGCTGCTAGAATCTGCTATTTTTCTCCTATTAGCTAGTTGGAAATCACGGCGCTGTGATTTTGAACATGGGCTGCAAATAACATGTACACATGAAAATTGTCTTTGCTTTCATTCCAATACTAAAAGCAGCTTTTCTGGTGAATTTTTGCATGTTGTAGTTAAAAGTAAATGTGGCTACAGATAGTACTGACTTCAAAAAACCTTTTTCTTGTGGAGTGGCTCAGCATAGAGGCTCATCCAGCTGCTTGTAATGCAACAAATTGTTCTTTCCACAGCCCACAATATTTATAGGCCTTTCACTATTTACAGTGATTTACTACTCTGTTTGACCCCTCTTCCAAGGCTCTACAGCTACAAGAAAATCAGGTGTTTTGATATCAGTTGCTTGTTTTCTCTTTACTGTTTTACCTTTCCTTCTCTCTTTCCACATCTTCTGTTCTTCCTGGGCTCTTTGTTAGCACCCTGTTTTGGTAGCTCTGCCTGTCCTGCACCGCTCGCAAGGGCTCTGCTAAGGGATCTGACTCGCTCTTCCCTGTGATCAGGCTGTTTAGGGAAGTACACGGTGTGCTGTCCTGTGGTCTATGACATATGTCTACTTCGTTCCTCAGTTTAAGCTTTGAAACGGGCTTGCATATGCATTCCAGGAACAGCACATTGTTCTAACTGGTAACAAAAATATATGATTCATGTGCTTTTGCTAGAACTACTTCCTCTTAACCTTAAAGTTGATTTTTGTTAATGACTTTTTTCCTCCCATGGAAATGTGGAAAACAGTCTGGGACTGCAGGTTATTCGTATAGAGAAGCAGATGATGAGGTTTGACATTTCACAGGAAAAAGACATATATCAATGTGTTTCTTTTACTGTTTTTCTGTTCTTGTTTTTTTTAAACTTTGAAAATCATGCATTCTTAGGAAGGAGGTAGGCAAGTCTTTTCAGCAGTGAGCAGTCTGTTGAATCACAGTAGCTTACCTTTTTTCCTACTGTTTTTTCTCATTAAGAGAAAAAAATATTAGTTGTCCAGATATAACAAAATTGGGAAAGAAACCTTTGTTAGATCACTGTGTGTTGGAAGAAATTAAAAGCAGTAGGAAAACTTAACATCAGGGATTGAGATAGTTTGCTTTATTCTGTTCTTCCCATGCCCATGTTGTGTTTTTGTTTGTTTGTTTTTAAAGCTAAAAATCTTAAAGTTCACAGGAGATGGGCAGCTTGCTTTCTTATTCAAAGCCTGACTTCCATCGCAAGAGCAATGCTGCCTGCTGGACTTGAAGGATAGGGGTTCTGGTCACAAGAATGCAAAGGAGTGATTCACTCTGTGATTTTCTCCTTTTTGCCCTGAAGTTTAACCATCACGTTAGACCAATATTTTCTTGCTTGCTAGTGGCAGTTTCTGTTTCTTTTTTGTTTTGGGGTTTTTTTGGTAGTGGAAGTCATTAGAGTTTCTCCCAAGAGAATCACTGCCAAAGTAAACAAACATCTTCATGAAAGGAAAATAATGTCTGTGGAGTATTCAGAATTCCATGTTTTACAGACGAGTATTTATGGCAACCAACTAGTGAATTAAAGTGAATGAAATCCTATTTCTAGTTTGCCGCTTCTGCTCTGCTAATTTAATGTGGCAATTTCTGCTAGTTTCTCAGCTATGCAGTGCAAGTTCTGGGTGTTAGTTGTAATTTAGGATGAAGGAAAATATGAGATGAAACAGTTTAGAAAAAGGATATTTTTTTTTTATTGTTGGGAATTGAATAGTGCTTGAAAACCTCCAGGGAATTGCTATTGTCTCTAAAATGTTCTGCATATGGTTGGCAAGAACAACAAGGACAGAAGAAAGTTCAGCTAAAAAATTCATAAAGGCTGTCTGGTGGAATGCATTACAGTCAGCTGTATACCTCTGTGCTCTTATCCCTCTGAACTGATAATTTTTAGCTGAGATGAAACATTCTGAGGAACAGGAGGCTGGCAGATTTGCAGCGTAGATTGTTTGAAGGTTTAAATAGTGTGACTATCTCATCTTACTGTAAGTCTGCAGATATAATGTAAGCTGGAGTTGCTGAAAAGTGATAGAATGGCTCTGTGTGTACAGCCTACAAAACTGTGAAGAGCTTTTTTTCTGTGTGCCACAGAATCCTGCACGCTTTCCATCTCCTGTCCAGGATAGCAATAATTCACCAGCAGAGCAAATACACTTCAAATTTGTTGAGGATGAGACCATAGCTAGTTCTTTGTTTAGGCAGTGGCTTTCACAAAAGGGACCAGTGCTAACTGGGAACTGCTGCCAACACCATCATATGTTTCATGACAAATGCGAAGTGTTCAAAAAGTTGGCACAACAAAATAGAGATACTGTCAATCTCTGTTTAATTCTCAAAATGGCTTGTAGGATTTTAAAGCTTGTGTTGTTGCTGGTGCACTCACGTCTCAGATAGCATTTTTAACAGTCCTTACAATATGGTTGGTTAATTTGGTTAAATTACTAGGACATAAACCGAAATTATTCCAAGGGTAGAGAATACTAAGGTTTTACTGCTGATTTTTTCCTCTGTGCTGTGTGCAGAAGAGTTTGTTCAGCAGTGTGTGCCGCTATAGTCAGAACACAGTATTTTCTCATCATGTTTTCTCTGTACAGTACAGATGCAGCTGCCACTGTTTACCAACATGAAGGTGTTGTTCACAGCTGTGGGGGTAGGTTTGGGTTCTGCTTTAAAGAATGCGTGAGACATCTCTACTAATTGCACGAATGTTCAGTGTACATTTACGTACCTGAATATTGTTGTGTAGGAGGCTCCCAGAAATTTTAAGGAATGATCTCAATGATCATTGGAAAACCAGAAACTCATGTAACTGACTTGTGCTAAGAATAACTGCATGTTGGAATAATCTGTTTTGAAGGGTTGTTTACTGTAGTCTGACTGTATTTAGGAGATGAGGTAGGAGACCTAAGGAGACTCTGGAAATTTTTGAGCAAGGAGGCTTTGAAATAGAGTTTGTTGAACCCTGTAGGTAGCCCATATTGCAGATGCAGCAGGAGGAAGCAAACATGTGTCTGTAGCTGGGTCTGCCCCTCTGCGGGAGCGTGCGGACCACATAGCAAGTTAAAGAGGAGGAGTAGATGTTTGCACCTCAGCAGGCTGTTAAAGTGTGTGCTTTAAATTGCTACCGGAAGATTTATTAAAGTTTACCAATTAAACCTCTGAAAGGTGATAGAAGGGCAGGTTCCCCTTCTGAGCCGTAGCATCTGTGTTGTACTAAAAGCAAAGGCAAGCTGATTTATATGTGAAAATACGTTCTCTTGTACTTGACCTTATTTCCTCTTTGAGTGTAAGATGGATGTTCACTAATTTTACAACACCACCCACTGTTTCAATAAAATTATTTTCAACAGATTCTGTAAGAAATTTGCTGCTTTAATTAATATGGAATTATCTAAGAAATTAGCAGTACAGACCCTTCAGATTCACCATAGAACTAAAATTAATCAAACATTTATGTACAGGCTAGAATTGAAGAAATACAGATTAAAATTAAGAAAAGCCTTAACCATATTGTTGTGACTAATTATATATCCAGTAACCAAAGTGAGGTTCAACAACTCTAAGGCTGGCGATTGCAATATCTGAGCACAGCCAGTGAGGAGCAGCTAGGTCGCTGAGGGTAAGATGCTCTCCTTTCCATTTAGTGTGGGTGTGCATCATCGTTTGTGAAATGCTCCAGCATCATCCGTGGCAGTAAGGATGGGACTGGCCCGGCGATGAGGCTGTGCCTCTGGGAGGTAGAAGAGGCAGGCCTGGAGGCAACGCAGAGTTGAACTCAGCTCTGCCGTGCAGCAGATGAATGCTCTCTCAACACTTGGCTGCTTTTAGTCATGTCCCAGCTACCTTCCCCACCCCAGCTTTTTTTTTTTTGTTTGTTTTAACTTATTAAATTACATTTCTGAACATTGCAGGATGACTGATACTGAAGCTTTCACTCATTTTCCTGCTGGTCTCCCTCATCCTTCTTCGTAAGCCTAGCTCTAGTTGGGACTCAGAAACAAGAAGTCTTGAGTCCTCTCATAATAATTTACATCTCTGATCTCATGATCAATTGTAAATCAATGTTAAGCTTCATCACTTCTGACCGTTCATGCTATTATGATAATACGAAGAAATTGAAAAGCAATGTGCTGGTTTCACCCTGTATATTTTGATTACTAAAACCATATTATCCTTGTGGTTCTCTCTTAGTGCTCATGTATAACATTTTTATTAATTGTAAAGAAACTAAATCCAAGAAAAGTCCCTGCCAAGAAACTACGTAAAAGCTGAATGTATTAGAATATTCATGTTAAAATATTTTAGAAGTGCATTAGCTATACAAAAAAATAATTGAAACCTAGGAACTGTACTGAAAATATTGCACTTCAATAAATTGAAATATATTAAAAAAGAAAACACATGGTTAAAGTCATCCAGACAACCTTAATTTTCTTCTATAATGAGAACCTGAGGGAAATGTGGAGTTACATTTAGTTTATTTCTGCAGACTCTGTATTTTTTAACCCTTTATGCACAGTTTTACTTAAAAGAATTATGGTTGCTTGGAAGCCTTAATCGTTAACTCCTCTACCTTCATATGTTTAGCTTCTTTGTAAGTTTAATCTAACTCTGAGCACTGGCAGTCGTGCTTTCTAACCACACAGCTACAAGGTGAAGGAACTAGGGTAAGATCAGACCTATTATGTTCATCTTTTATACAGAGAATATAAAACCTACTGTAATTCTGTTATTTCCTCTCTCATTATGGTATTGAGAGCTCAGATCCATTTTTATGCAGTGGCACAAAACAGTTTGCTGCTTAAGTACAGCTTACAGAAGCCACTTTGCAAAACTGATGATCACATATGCCACAAATCAATTGTACCCATGATATTAAAAAGGAAAATTACCTAGATCTCTAAAAATTCTCAAACCTTGGTAAATATCCTTCAGTAACTGTGATATCATTTTGGGTCAATGTGCTTTGACCGGAGGTCAGTCAAAATGAATCATCTGAGGAACCTTTGTTTTCATGTTTGTAATTTTTTTTTTTTTTTTGTGGATGCTTATATAGTGTGTTGTAACTGAAGAGCAGAAAACCTCATAAAATTTCTACATTAGGAAATCAAAGGGCTTTTCTTTTTATTTTCGTTGGAAGGTCTTCTTTATATGAGGAAATTTACCAGAGACTATAGTAGTATAATTATGCCTTCTGGATGCTTTTTAATCTTGCACGAATGCCTGTAGAATTCAACATGGGGAGTTACGCCATCAGAACTATAGGGGCGCAATTATGCTGGTGAATTCTGTATGAAGACAAATGTGTTATGATAGGGAATTTTATTTTGTCTCTTCACTTTTCAGCTCATTCGTGTTCTGAACTAAAAGGAGTTGATTAAATCAGTGAAAGCAGTGAAAATTCAATGGTTATCAAGTAGACTGTCAAGTGCTGGAGTATGCAGAAAGTAATAAATATATATGTTTCCTGATAACATTCATGTGGGGTTTGCTCTTATTCTCTCGCCAGTGTTTGAGTTTGTGAGGGGTTTAGTGAAAGGTTAATAAACAGGGTCCCTTCTTTGCTGAGCCTTATAAACTAATATACCCAATAGCTAAACACTGGTAGAATATTAGAGATTCTTAGCTCTCATAAAAAGCAGCTGGGGTTTCAGGCGAATATGACACTGGAGAATTGCTTGAATACTTTTTAGTCTCTGTAGGACCTCTGCAGCTAGCAATGAGCAGGTCAGCCATTGGATTTCTGTATGTGGATTTTCCTATGTCCCAGTTAAATTGTAATTCCTTAAATACGTGGATCCTATGACAGTAGCCAAAATGTTCTCTACAAAAGTAGCCCGTTTACATGAAAATAACTTTCAATATGTCTGTAAGGGTGTAGTAACGCTTTAATAATTATTTACAAAATGTGCTTAGAGTGAATTACAAGCATGTCCCAATGTAATTGCTGCATTAGACTGTAAGACAAGAAGAGCCTGATCATTTTGGTGATGTAATCCAGTCCAACCTTAGCATTGACCACAGAGCATCACTCTGTAAGTCTTGCTTGAAGACCATTATTTCAAGGTGAACTTCATTAGAAAGATGCCTGGTTCATATTTAAAGAGTTCAGAGAACAAAGAGTCCACCACATCTATACCAACACTCACTGTTCAGGTGAAGTGTTTTATTTGTGGTCTGAATTTAGCTTTGACTTAACTTGTTGAATCTTTGCTGGATTAAAAAAGCCTTTAGCACTGGACATTATTCAATGAAAATACTTAAAGGCTGGGATCAAGGCATCTCAGCCCTCTTTTGTTGTTAAGCAAATCTCATTGAGGTGCTTTAGTTTTTAACCGTAAGGCAAGATTTCTGTATCACCAGTTTTTCCTGTAGTTTCTTTCAAGTTTTCAAACATCCTCCTTAAGTAAGGACATCAGGGCTGTCAGCAACAGTATTACTAATGAGGGAATTACAGCATGGGTTGAACAAAAGCGTGCTCTCCCCTTTCTGTTTTTGAAGCGTGGAGGAAGACATTAGGGGAATGTATTGCTTCTACCAAAATTTTGGGTTTTTGTATTTCTTGTCATGAGCCTTTTATGAGAGATGCCTATGAGGGCTTCCATTGGATATTAAGGTTTTCCAGGGCAGGCTTATTAGAGGGATACAGCAAGGCGATACCTTGCTGTGATAACCAGAATATTTGGGTTTGCCCTGGGTAATGTTGTGTACAATGGTGGTGCTTCTCTTCTGCTTCATATTCTTTTTACCTGCTTTTTACCTTTCTTTTAGACTTGAAAATAGGGTCTCCAATTTTGAAAATATTGTTTACTTTTTGTTCCAACAAGTATAACCAATTTTTTATCATTAATAAAGTATACATTCATCACGTGGGCATGAATTGAAGCGAAGCGGGTGACAAGGTAGCATGGCTGTGCCATTTTCTTTATTTCCTACTTTGCCAATTTTTCTCCTGGCACTGCTTTTTTGTTTTCATCAAAGCATGGCCCTGTATATTCACCCAAGATAGTGAGCAAAATTAGTTCAAAAAGTCTTTCCTGTGAGCTCACTCTTGAAACGTTGCAAATGGAAGATGAGTCTGGTTTTGGCTACCAGTAGAACTCTCTAAGTTATCTATTTTGTAATTAATGTAGAATACAGAGGTTTTTGCATAGTGCTGACAAGGTAATCACTGTTATGCAATGGTTAGGTCAGTGTTTTACAAGCATATAAGTATGTGGTTTTGCAGTTGTACCCCGTCACTTTGAAGCTGTTTCAGGCCTTCTGTGCAAGCAAACTGAAACAAAATATTTAAGTTTCCTTTTACTTAGCAATAGTTTCCAGCCTTCAGCTGTTCTCTCCAGAGCAGGCTGTGTGCTAGTCATGGCAAGGCCCTAGCTAGACCATCTGAGGAATTTTTTTGGTGTCCTGAAAATAATGGGATCAATTTTATTGTGGTTGTGTGGATGTGTGCAAGGGGCAGGAGCACTACAGAAATGCACAGAAAAGGGACCAAGGAAGCCCATCAGTCTGAGGACCTCTTACAATGTGACCCTGAGAAAGGGGTGCTTGAAATTGTGAGTAAAGAAACTGTCTCTTACTGTTTGCTTCCCACTGCGTTTGGGGAAGCAGCATATAGTATACATGGTTTGTAAATAAATACGATTGCATTGAATAAATGCCTATCAACAATTTGAGGCATAACATACAAGACATCAAAAATCAGCTAATTGTTTCTATCTATGTTTACTGACAAAGTTCATAGCAGTATCTTAGAAAGTCCTCAGTGAAGGTGAACAGAGAGAGAATGCATTGATGAAACTGAACTAAAACTACATGGCAAGTCTGCTTTTCAGTCTGGAGCCCTAACTGAAAATGATATATTTCTAGTAGCATTGAGTATTTTTGTTTGTTTTGTGTTTTCTAGTCAGAACAAAACCTTGATACTTATGGAATCATATAGAAAAGCCTAGGTTAGAAGGGAGCTCTGGAGTTCATCTGCTCCAAGCTCCTGTTGAAAGCAGGACCTTAGATGAGATGATCAGGGGCCCGTCAAGCCTGGTGATTTCCAGGGAGTTCCTCCACTTTCCTGGGCAACCTGTTCAAAGTTTGGTAGCTCTCATGTTGAAGAATTTCTTCTTTACCTGTATGGGTTTCCCCTGAAGCAGCTTGTGCCTATTGCTTCTTGTCACTGGGCATCTTACTGAAGAGAATCTCCATAATCTCTATAACAACCATTTAAGTGCTGGAAGACTGTTCAACTCCCATCTGTCTCTTCTCCACGCTGAACAATCCCAATTCTTTCAACCCTTCTTCATCTGTCAAGTTCTCCAGTCCTCTAATCATCTTGATGGCCCTCTGCTAGACCCTCTCCAATTTTTAACTGTCTCTTTTGAGCTAAAAGGACCAAGACTGGACGTAGTATTCCAGATGTGGCCTAATAAGTGCTGAGGAGAGTGGAATTACCACGTCCTTTGGTCCGCTGGCTGCAGACTTGCTGAGGCAGCCCACAACACCATCTGCCTTCATTGCTGCAAGAGCACTAGGCTGGCTTGTTGTCCTGGTTTGGCCTAAACCAGGCCAATTTTCCTTTCAGTGATTTTTACTTTCAGCTAAGTCTCCTCTAAGTAACTGCACTTTCTGAAACTAACTGCATGTTTTGCAGACAGTGTCTGCTTCCAGGACTGATAACGCTCGAAGTTTGTAGTTATCGCTGAGGCACTGGTAGGGATGTTATGCAGAAAGGCTCTTGCTGTACTTAGTCTTAGAGAAACCAAGGTCACTCAATTCCTCACTGCTTATGAGTGAAGAGCCGAAGGGGGGTCGCAGCTGCAGGGGGGAGCAGACAGGGCAGGTGACCCAAAATTGACCAGCGAAGGTATTCCATCCCATACACGTCATTCTCAGTATGAAGCGGGGGGATCACGAGGGTCTCGCTCTCTTTCTGCTATGGCCGGTGTCCGAAGAGGACTCTGTCCGTTTTCCTGCTGCCCCCGATCCTGATCCGTGCATCCCTGAATCCAGTTCCTGCTCATCGCTAGGCCCAGCCTGGGCCTTCCTGGAGCCTGCCCTGCAGTGCCAGTGGTGACGTTGCCGACATCGGGGGAGCTCGATCTTGGTTTTGTATATATTTGTATATATTTGATTATTTCTATTATTATTATTATACTCTTTTTCATTATTATAGTTTATTAAAACTGTTTTAACTTTCCAACCCGTAAGTCTCTCTCCCTTTTCCCTTTCCCTTTCCCTTTCCTTTTGGGGGGAGGGGGGAGGATAACAGAGAGCATCTGCCACAGGTTTAATAGCCGGCCCAGCTTTAAACCGTGACACTTGTGTTCAGCTTGTGATCCACCAGTACTCCCAGGTCCTTTTACCACACATGTGCTGGTTTTGGCTGGGATAGAGTTAATTCCTTCACAGTAGCTGGTATGGGGCTGTTTTGGATTTGTGCTGAAAACAGTGTTGATAATGCAGAGATGTTTTCGTTATTGCTGAGCAGTGCTTACACAGCATCAAGGCCTTTTCTGCTTCTCACACCACCCCACCAGCGAGTTATCTGGGGGTGCACGAGAAGATGGGAGGGGACACAGCTGGGACAGCTGACCCCAGCTGACCAAAGGGACATTCCACACCACATGACATCATGCTCAGCATATAAATCTGGGGGAAGAAGAAGGAATGGGGGCAACGTTCGGAGTGATGGCGTTTGTCTTCCCAAGTACCCGTTACACGTGATGGAGCCCTGCTTTCCTGGAGATGGCTGAACACCTGCCTGCCGATGGGAAGTAGTGAAAGAATTCCTTGTTGTGCTTTACTTGTGCCCACGGCTTTTGCTTTACCTATTAAACTGTCTTTATCTCAACCCATGAGTTTTCTCACTTTTACCCTTCAAATTCTCTCCCCCATCCCACTGGCGAGGAGTGAGCAAGCAGTTGTGTGGGGCTTAGTTGCCGGCAGAGACTAAACCACGACACCTGCTAATGCTATTTAATTTTTGGCT
The DNA here is from genome assembly GCF_013368605.1 of Nyctibius grandis. Taxonomy (NCBI): domain Eukaryota; kingdom Metazoa; phylum Chordata; class Aves; order Nyctibiiformes; family Nyctibiidae; genus Nyctibius; species Nyctibius grandis. The sequence continues at coordinate 16,935,656 of NC_090663.1, read as the reverse complement.
ACATATAATGAAAGCAAAGCGCAGAAGTTCACAAAGCTTCAGGAAGAAAAGGGAGGTGCTCTCCTTATTTTACCCTAAAGACCAATGACTTCAGCACTCACCCACGGTATGGGAGACCTGAGTTCAGTTCTTTCCTTCTTTTGAAGAGTTGGACCCGTGTTGCTCACAACCCTGAGCAGTGCCCTCGGGAGGAGGCTGTAACAAGCCACAACATATTCTGGGGTTCCTTCAAACTCCCCTGTTGCCACGGTGATATTTTTGTTTAATATACTTTTGATGTTTCTTAGACTGGGGACTACAGGTGTCTTACCTCCTCAGGGATTATTTGTCCTTTGTGCACTCTCTTCTCGCTTTACTTCAGAAATACAAAAGTCCAGAGAAATACCAAAACTTTAGAGAAGAAACTGTTTGCCCAGCTCCAGTGTGATCCTTATGACATACTAGGTCTTTGTGTTTGGTTTCTTTCCTTTGGTGTGAATGAACTTGCCTGGAGTTAAGTGATTAGTCATGACTTGAATGGCTCCATCTTGGTAGTGCTGGTGAGTAAGTAGGGGCTACCTGAATTTAATTTTTTAAAAAAAAGGTACTTACCATAATACTTTTTGCTTTGAACATGGTAGTCCTTGTGCCTTTTTATTCTTTTTGTACCTCATATAGCTTTATCTGTACAATATAGTAACTTGTGGTGGGGTAACAAATCTATTTGTTTTGTTTTAGAGGAGTCAGGAAATATCTAAAAATATTTTCAAGTACCACAGTTTTTTTAACAAAAGCAACTTGGGTATAATGTTTTATGTACTGGGTAATAAAAAGTTGATCAATATTCATTGCTACTGTTGTTTTATTTTGGAATCCAAGTGCCAGAATGAAAAAAAAAACACCACCATTAACACTGGCAGTTTGCTTGCACAATAAAAATTGTGCAGTTGACTTCTTCATGTTATATTGCACTCGCAGATACCAAAGTATGAAAAACAAGGATAATTTTAATTTAATTGGTATGTTAAAGGGAAATAATGTTTCCATAGTACTTTTAAAAGATAATTTCAAAAAAAATAATTTCAAAATTTTAAATGAGGATAATTAATTTGGAATTTCTAGTGTAGCATGAAAATGGCACAAATTTCCATCCATTTTGCTAACAGCAAAGCAGAACGTGTGTCTGGTGGGCATTTGTTACAGGCACGCACGGGGCAAATTCTGTCGCAATGGAAAGCACTGCTTTCTAGGGCTTGTCCGCAATGCATGAGGAAAAGATGCATTGCCATCAGTAAATCCAGAACGAGGACTTCTTCTGAACATCATTAGGAAAAAAAATGCTTTAAATTTTCTAAAAATCAAATCTCAGGAAAATCTCAAGGATATCATAAGGTGGAAATGTCTGCATGGAGCAGGAGATAAATGAGCATTGGACTTTTTGAGGCACCGAGCAGTGTCAGCCACCGATCGCCAAAAGCTCGTGGGTACCGCAGTATCCTCTACTTTGTGGAAACAGACTTCGGCACCAGGCGGTATTATGTGAAACATAAAATCGACTGGTTCATCAGAACAACTCGTTTCCCTAACTGAGTGCTAAAAGGGGAAATTTTAATGGAAAATGGGACTTCTCAAGGAAATCCTGCTGGGTATTCTAAAGGCTACGCTTTAATGAGCATACAAGTAAGTTACCTTGGAGAGGAAAGCTAGCCTAGTAAAGAAGGCACAAAGGTGATAATTAAACAAGAAATCAATATGTTAAGTATGGAAAAGGGGGGCATAACTGGGAATGAAAATTGAATCTACAAAATGTAAATGACTTTCAGAGAAGATAAAGGTAATAAGGAATTATTACTGGCCAGTAGAGCTTAAGACAGTAAGAAGGCTTTACGAATGTATTAGGAACAAAAGAACAGCTAAATCAACTATAGATTTCAGTCTTGCAGAAAAAGACAGATCCAATGGCTGGAAATCAAAGCTTGAAAAATTCAATCATTATAAAGATGCAGTGAGGGTGATTACACATAGGAATAATTTCCCAGTGTAGGTAGGTGGTAAGCTTGCCATTGCTAGGAATTTAATCCAATTGGATACACTTTAATCTGACTCTGGGAACAGGTTTGTGAGTATCTCTGTGGATGGCTGTGGAGGCCATTTCTTCTGTGCAATCTGTACATCTGCAAATTTATATTTGTTCTTTTTCACTCCCTTCTTTCACAAGCTGTGGAGGAGAACAGAAAGCTCTCATTGCCCACAACACACGCTCAGCTCTACGTTAAGGAAATGACTAAAAAAAAGCCTCGTGCTTCAGGGCTACAGCTGGCTGCCTGCAGAAGGCGAGAGGCTATTCTCTAGGTTAATTCTGGATTTTTTAATTTCATTTTTCTCTGAAGCCTTAGGGATGGCCATAGCTGGTCATAAAACCTTGGAGAGATGGAGCCAATTCTCTGCAGTGGAGTCCTGTCTTTTAGATAGCTGCTATCTTCTGGCTGGCTAGGGGATCAGATGGTTTCCTCCCTAAGCCAGAGTAGCAAGGACTTTGAGGTCGTTTTACTTTCCTCTTCCTTATGACATCTATGCATATCTGAGATCGTAATTATGATCATTTGGGCATATCTCATATAATCAACTGACTATCATTACTGGAGCCTGGGGCAGAGGCATCACAGCCTTTTTTGGCGTTCATATTAGCTTAATTTCTTTAAGATTGAATTATTATTTTTTTTTTTTTTTTGCATAACTCAACTCACTGGGGAAAGCAGCAGTGAACGGGTGAAGTGTTACGTCACATACAGGACAGCAAGTTGCCCGTTCTGGTTTAAATTCTACTGATTTCTAAACATCTTGCCAGCTCAATTTTACTGCGGTAAGATTTATAGGGGACAAATACTGTTTTTTTTTTCAAACAGGCTGATGCTGGTCGTGATGCTTGACAGAGTTGCAGAGCTGCCACGCAGGCTGCTCGGGTGCCGCTGTGCCGACTGCGTGCAGCAGCTACGAAGGGTTTACTGTGCTTGCAGCAGCGTTGCCTCACAGTCCAGCTTTCCTTCTGCAGCCCTCCCTGCCTTTTGTTTAAAAAACCTGCCCCTCCAAAGAGAAAATAAGAAACCTTACTAATACTGCAGTACCGGAGAGGGAGGATGCAATAGCTTTTCTTATTGTTTTGGTTCTGCTGAATTGGAAACGGCAGTGAGCGGAAAGAGGGATGTCAGGAGTTACTGGCAGCCGGGCTACGTATTGTCATCTCCTAAGAGGTGAACAGGTCTGCCAGGGTTCTGCCCAGTGGCCGTGCTGGCAGGTGGCTCTGGGCTTACACCACTTTCTGTTGCACATGTGTGAAAGCACTCGCTGGCTTCACGACGATCCTCCTTTCCGTCCAGGAAGCTGAGGCCGTCAACAGACACTAGTTACCATCGTGCAAAGTTGTTTCATCAACATCAGCGTGTTTTATTCTTAAGCGGGTGAAGGGAAGGCAGCCTCTACCGTACAGTGAGCCATTGCGTAGTCTTTTTGTGGGTCCAACGGAGGGACACACTTTCAGTTGCTACTTGTTGTGTGGTAGTGGAACTGCCATTTGCTTGTGTAAATAGACATATTGGCTTATCTCATAAGTCACCTTACGTATCATCTGTTGTATGGCTTATCGTATCTCATTGGTTTGCATCGCATATAATATTGGCTTATGATATATTGTGGTTAATCATATATCGTGGGCTTATCCTGTACCCATCATTTAACATTTAAGGCCTATCTGTAGCTCTTTGTGCTTGTACAGGGGTTTGTACACAGCAGCTGCAAGCAAAGTTAAGTCCAGCTGGAAAATTGGAGGTAGATGGATTGAGAGAGATGAAGGGAAAAACCCAACAGTTCCAGATCATTCCTTGAATGGCAGAACTAATGAGGACCGGTTTGCTTGTGGATTGTATATCTCTTGAGGTGTGATATGTCATGCTCATCACACTGAAATGCCCTCTGCCATGGTACCTTCCAATCGTTCTGTGTCCTCATCGTGAGATGCCTCACTTCCCCTTAGCTCCTCTGCCACGGTGTTGCACTTGGGTTTTTTTCGATGGCTTTTAGCTCCCGTTGCTTGGCCTGATGACTGGGAATGACCCAGCAGACACTGTTCTGGAGATTCGTGCATGCAAGGTGGTCAACCTGTATATGTCCAGCATGGTCAGCAGCTGCTACCAGCTGAACCTAATCGACTGCTCTTCTCCTCTGCTGGCAACAAAATTAATGACTTTGGGAGCTGCCTTCCGTGATGTGCTGAATGTTGTACAGGTCTGTTGTAAGACCTTACTATTTTAAAAATACTACGCTGTTCTGTTGGGTTGAAGCTGAACAGACATGACAGAGAGACAGTGTGATGCACGCAAGCTTCATTTCCTCAGGAAGCCAAGCTAAAAAAAAAAAAAATCTGCCTAGGAAGATTTTCAGCCAACATTTGAGATGCTTGCCATTAATTATCAAAATGAAGAAGCAGAGTGTGCTAACATGGTATTGATTCAAACCGTCAGAATCCATCTCTCAATAAATAGACCTGCTAAAAAAAATACGTAAAACACATCAGACTTGTGTGCTACATGACATTCCTTTTTAGCTTCTGTATCTGGCCTTGTCCTAACAGCCTCCAACCCTAAAAATCACCCTCCATTACCCAAACTCTACAGGATACACAGAATTTGAAAGGAGCGTTTTATTCCTATTTATTTCAGGGAACCTCTCTCTTTAAGGTTGTTTATTCAGAGCGAGTAAATTGAACTAGGGCAGCCTGAATTAGGGTGACGTTCTTCAGAGTGCCCATGTTCCCGGTGCTCATGGGGCTCAGCATCTCTGGTGGACTCCTACTCTACAAGGGCTCCCACCAATGCTTCCTCTTGGCCTTTGTTGCTCACAGAGCTTCTGCCCTGTGACAGATGCATCTGCACACGCTTTGCAGAGCAGTTTTGGATTCATTGATGCAAAAAGATGAAGTAGTAAAATACACATTTCTTGTATCACTGTTTCTGTTGCTGCAAAGTCAGTATTTTAAAGGCTCTAAAGTTTCTGGAAATGTTTTTTTGATTTATTATGAGAACCAGCCTTTTGGTGTTTTTTTCACTTGCCATCTACCTTCTGAAGGTCAGTCGGGAACTATAGCTTTTACAAATCATCCCTTGTATTTTGGGTTAATCCAGGCCTTCCTGCACTTTACTCAGTTGTTGTAAATGCAGTTTATAATTTATACAGAGTGTGGTTCATCTGTCCTGTGACTAGGAAATGTTAAAAGAAGCATTCAGTCATAGTTTATGCATCTGGTGATGCGGACTGGGGTTTTTAAAAGAACCCAGAAGAATTAGGCATTCAAATTTCATTAAAATGCTGTGGAAGTGAAGCATATAAACTCTATTAAAAAGCTCAGTCATTATCTATAACTTTTTTTTTCTCCAGTTTAATTTATGCATAAGCTTTCTTAGTGGAGAGGAGTGGACGAGGCTGGTTTTGCACACCTTTCCTTCTCGTTAGTGCTGAGGAGCAACCCTGCCTTAGAGCTTCAGCACGCTGCGGCTTTCTCACCTCTTCCATTTTAAATGCAGCTTCATGTACCTATCTAACTACTGGTTTTATAATTAGAAGATTATTTTCATAACCATAGACATTAATGTAAATATCTGATCAATAAAACCGTTCATATAAATAGTTTGATGAATATGATTTTGAAAGTATATTATTGTATATATATATATATGACGTCCTGGGAATGATTTGCACCTTTTTATGTGCTGAAGTGTTCGGGGAGACAAAGCTGAAAAAAAGTCACTTCAGAAAATAAAATTGTACTGCAGAATGTAGAAGAATTGCATGTATCGCTTTTAAATACAGTGCAATGTGACTAAAGATTACATGTGATATACTGTCAGACCTCTTAATGCGAAAGCTTCCTCTATGTGCAAGAATCAGTAAAGTACGATATGATAAATATAATGAAGAACAAGATGAGATATCAGCTGGATACACAGTCAGATGAAGAAGAATAAGTAGGGAGCAGAGTTTGAAGGGATTGCTGCAGCAGTACCGAATATGGTTGCTGGAGGAAGGAGTTAATAATTGTGCCAGCAATGTTCGGTCCCTATTTATTGCAAGAGAGAATTAATGGCTTTCCTGCCTGGTGCTGAAAATAGAAGTCAAATTTAAGTTGTTTCTTGAAGGCAGATATAATTAGATCATGAAACTTGTGGCTTTTGGGTCTAAATAATAGGATAAGAATGGCCACACTAAATCAGAGCAGGGTACGGTCTCTTAACTGTTTCTTAGAGGTGAGAATAGGACAAGCATGGAGTGATGCTTTCCCCAGTTTCCAGCTGTGCACAATGCACATACTACTTAAACTGTGGATTTAAGTGCATTATATATTTATTAGCCCTTGCTGAATCCTTTCTCTATAGATTATTCTAATTATTTATTAAACCCACTTACATTTTTGTTAGCCACAACATTCCTGTAGCAATAAACTATACAGTGTAGCTATGAATTGTATGAAAAATATTTCTGTTTGATTTAAATGGTAATATTTGGTGCCTGCTAAGTCTTATGATATGAGAAATAGTGAACAGTTGTTCCTTACTTACTATCTATGCTGTTCTCACTTTTATATACAGTTATTTCATCTTAGTCATCTCTTTTTCCAAGTTGAAAAGTACTTTCATCCATCCTCATACAGTTATAGTAGTTTACTGCTATTGATCTGTGTTGTCCAGCATATGCCATTCCTACTTTTATAAACCTTTGGACATGGGTCAGTCAGACCTAGGTGAATTATTTCGGATGTGGGTGCAGTCTGGGTTTATACAGTGGTGTAAGATTTTGTCTTTTAACTTTTCATCCCTACATAATGATTTGTAACATTTAGTTTGCGTTTTCTGTCTGCCAGCGAGCACTGGACAGATGTTTTCAGGGAGGTCTCAACAAGGAGTCCAAGATTCTTCCTGAAGTGATAATACATAATTTATTTATTGTTTATCACTGTGTATGTGCATTTAGGGGTTCCCCCCCACCCCCATGTGTATTACTTTGCATCTATCGATATTAAATAATGTCTACATTTTTGTTGCTGAATCACTCAGTGTTCAGTATAACGACACCTTTTGAAGTATTGATTGTTCTGAGTAATTTGTATCGTCAGCAAACTTTGCAATCTTGTTATTAATTCCCTTTTCCAGATCATTTATGAATATACTGAAGAGAACAAGTTCGAGTGCAGATCCCTGATCGCTTCTCTCCCCTGGCGAAAACAATTTATTACTACGCTCCAACACATCATTAATCTACTGAAGAATTTTCATCCTTCTGATAACTTAGTTTCTTTAAGAGCCTTTAGAGACACATCTTGTCAAAACACTTTGACTTCTGGAAATCCAAGAACATTATATCAATCTGTATTCCCAAGCTGACTTACTTCTTTAAAGAAATATTAATATCATCAATTTCATCAACCAACAGTAAATTGAAAAGCCCAAATTTAGTCACGTTTCTCCTTCTGCAGGTATTACATTATTTGTATACTAAGAATATCTACGAGTACTTTCATTATTCGTACCAAGGCTTCTAGCAGTTAGTGACAATTTCTGCAGAAAAGTTATTACTATGCTGCCAGAAACTCCAGAGTGAGGTACAGATTTTCACTGACCCTGGATGGAGCATGGTTTCTTTGTGATAGAAGTCTTCTATTTATTTGCTGTAAATGACACATCCCTGAAGCAACAGCGAGGGAATGGAAGTTACATTTTATCGTGGTAGCATTTGCAGAAAAGTGCACTGCTAAAGTCCCTGTTCATAATGAAACTTGGGCCAGCCATGAGTTCCTAAAAAGCTTACATGCAGGTGCTTAATTTTTTTTATTTAAAAATTTATATCTGAGCTTTATGAACTTCTGATTCAACTTTTAAAATAAATTAAGGGTGAGAGGATTAGACGGGGAATTGGAAATGAACCGTGGTATCTTTTGCCTCTAGCTCAGCGTTTTGAAGGCAACTCAAATGAGATGTGACAAAGCGCAGCGCGCTCTTTTCTTTTGCTGACCTACGTGTAAGTGGAGTTTGGTCTCTGCCAAGTTCTTTCTGTGTGAATGGCCACATTACTATCCCTGCTACTGTAATTAGCACTAATTAGCACTTTATTGGAATTTAAAATAAATAGGCCATGATATAGATATCACAGAGACTAAATTATCTGCTTAGATGATCCACCTGGAGTAGATGAACAGCCTACTCCCCCCTAGCCTTACCCTTTTCCACCATTTGACAGAAGTTATGAAGATAACGTTTTAAGTGGCTGATATGTCCAGCTCCCATGTTGTGCCCTATTTGAAATTTAAACTATAAAATCCCATTGAAGGACAGTTCCTGAATGTGAGTCGAATGAAGCTGTGTTTTCATCTGTTATGGGTCTTAGTTGCTATTGGACATTTCCTTCCTGGCCTCTTTGGAGATGTGAAGAACTTCAAAGGAATTCCTCATCAGTAGGTGCTCAGAGAGGTGCTCCTACTTCTTCAACCCCCGGCCTAAACTTCACACCACTCCTTCTCAAGTCTAGGTTGGCCCCTGCTTATCATGACTCTGATGCTGTTTCTGCTGCCTGTTGTACTATCTTGCTGCCAGAATATCTTTGGGCCAGTAGGTACGACTGAGTCGTTTTTCCTGGTCTTCCCTCACTAAAGAAGACATCATGCACTAATAGATGTCCTGGGAGGGGAAAGGAAAGTGCAGTTTTTCAGAGAGACATTGAGTGCGGCTTAGCGTCAGCACGTGTGCGGTCTATGGACTCTTTGATGACCACCCTACCTCCTTCTCTTTGCTTGACTGAAACCCCAGCTGATTCTTCTCTTTTCCTCAAAGCACCTACAGGATTTTCTGTAGTTCCCTCTGTCTGAACTTTTCCTCTGCTCCTTGTAGAGAAGAGGAAGGCCTACCAGCTGGAAAAGGGCCAGTCCTTCAACCACACTGCTTTCCAGTAGTTGCCAGGTCAGCAGAGACTGCAGTGGGCTGATAAGCCTGATCTGCTGCAATTCAGAGCACAAAATGATGTGCAGTGCACATGAGGCTTCTGGTCAAAGTCTGATGGCACAGGAAGCTGTCACTGCTGTCCTGGGGTGGTGGTCATTACCTGAATGGCTCTACATTGCGGTAATATGAAAAATATTGATTTCCTCGATGTCTGTTTCATTGGATTATTTCAAAAGCAATTGGTGTTGGTGCTAGAGTCAATGACACGTGATGGACTACTGCATCCTACATGTTATGCCCGCAGTGTGCAGGTCTTCAGTCTTCAAACACAGACGCATGCCTTCGAACAGCACAAACACTGGATGTTATTCTGGAAATAAAGAGAAGCAGTGTGAATCTGCTTTTCCTGTATTTTCAACAAGTTTTTGACTGTTTTAGGTCTTTAATCAAAATAACTATTTAGACTTTGTTTCAGAACAGCAAAAACCCGCAGGCTCTTTCAGTGCAGGCAAAAACTTAAGCTGTCAATATGCAATTCGTGAAACAACAGGAACTTCAGCAATGAAGTGCGAGATATTTCTTGTTTCCCGCGCTAAGTCAGCACTTTCTTGTAGAGATAGTTCATATCATCATGATGCGCTCTGTGGAGGTGAGTCATTTGTGCATTTTGGAGTTCAGACAAAGTCTGTTAGCTGTCTTTTCTCTGTTACCTTCTGCATGTTTTTTCTGCATTCGTAACAGCATGATTCTGCCTGCTGTCTGCAAGTGAAACAGCTTCTCATCTTCACCTTCCTTACACGTAAAGAGGCTTGTAAGTGTATCAGGCTATGGCTGAGAAACCTAGATTACATGCTACCTGAACACTATCACTGATTGTTCCAAAATGACCTTGCTTAATCAACAAATAGGGCTGTTTTTTTTTGTGCTGGTCCAACTATTTGGCAACTGCTACAGCTTGTAAACATGGATATAATTAGACAGGGCTGAAGATCCCTAATAATGAAGAAGTAGTCCTTCTTCTCTATAGAAGTAACTATGCTGGTACAACTATGCTAATATCAGCCTAACTGTGATACAGAAAACCAGATGTACCATTTTAACTATCTTGCTGTTGTTAAAATGGGCAGTGTAACATTTATGTGTATATAAAGCCTTAGAGCAGAGAAATACTCAATATGTTCTCCCTTTTGGAAGAGTATCTATTACCTTAGGAAGACCGTAGCTGCCTTGACAATGTTAAACTTTGCTCAAACTCTATCAGTTCAATTCTGTCTATATAGTCAGACATGAAACTGAGCTACAGTGGCTTAATGGGTTACCCCGTGTCAGTGGAGATGAATCTGTGTGCAATCCAGTAGCCCGTCACCAACACAAGGCAGAAATCATTAGATCAAACAACTCCATTTCACAAAGGTTTCAAAGATTTTTTTTCTCCTTCTGTTTGCTTGTAGTCTAAGAATGTGCACAGTTTGTTACTGTGCTCAACTGAAGACTAGGAAGTTATTAAGTAGTAGCAAGTTGATCTTGTGACTGATCTCCAAATTAGAATTTTGAAATAATTTAACTGGATTGGTTTTAAATAGGTGATTGGGGACTGAAAATGTGTCTATAAGAAATGAATCTGTCCTATATGCTGATAAAATAAGACCTTTAGTGACTGTATTTGGCTCATTTGTATACTGATGACTGGATATTTTCAGAGGTAGCTTAGAGTCCACAATTTCCATTTGAAATGTTTTCATGTGTGCTTAGGGAGCTTTTCCCCATTTATCCCTAGAATTTCATGTGTGTGCTTGTTTCAAGAAAATTACATGATTTTTTGGACTGCAGACAATTTCACCTTCGTAATGAATCTCCTTTTTTATTTTTCTCAAACTGTCACAGATTTACTGACGGGTAAAGAAGCCCCTTTGGAGAGCCACACCACAACGCTATGGAACAGACAGCTGTGTTTGGGTTTGATTCTGAACAAAACCTCGCTCTTTGTTTGATAAGTTTTATTAAAAGATATAAAAGAATTATTATACAAATATTAAATGGATATCTCATCTCTTGATGACAATTATGCTTATGCAAGAACATTACCATCAATTGTAATGCCTGGAAATGTTGTGGGAACTTCAAGAAACCCAGATCTGACTACGCATCATCAGGTAATGCCTCTGGGGTAACGAGCAGAAGAAAAAGAGGCTTCTGCTCTCTCAGAATTAAGAAAGATTGTGGTCATATTAAAGTTTATGTTAGCTTCATCTTAGCTGATACTGAAGACCAGCATAATTTGTAAGAGAAATTTGAATGTAAATATTGTCAGCATTTTTTCACACTTCATTGTGAAACAGAAACCATTGAATGTAATGAGAAGGAAGTTAAGAAACTCCCTCTCAGGATACTGTGAGTTTCTTACATATTGCCACACCCTGTCCGCAATAAACAGATCTCTTGATTGCAGCTAATCTGTATTTCTTGAAATATTGTACTTCAAGCACCCAGCCAAATTCTGTTTAGCAGCAATGTTCACAGTTGCTGCTTGGATCCAAAAACTCCTGAGGTCAGAATTTTATCATCACTTCTTTAGCTTACTAGCAGATTCTCCCTTTCAGTTTTGAGGGCTGTTGAGTTTTTTTCTTGCTATAAGAAAAGGAGAGAGGAGAGAAAAGAGAAATAAATAACACCTCTAAACGTAGAGGTATTAGCTATAAAGCTGATTTATGATGGCAGTGGAAATTTCCCTATACTTCAGTCCTTGGGGGGAGCAGCATTTAGGGGGTAAGAATACTTCCATAATTATGCTCATAGCTGTTTGGTCTCTTCTTTGAGCCATGAGCAAAAGCACCAATAGTCTTTTCGAGTAAGACGGACCTTGAGATTAATTTCTCATTGACCTCTAAATAACCTGTCAGTAGTAACTTGCTTCTGGTTTACCTGAATTGAATTAGGACTGAGAAGGTGGAGGTAGGATGCTTTGCTGGAAATCTGGCTCCCATGAAATCAGTTTGCCAGTACATTGTCAAAAAGTTTTACTGCGTTGTTTTTTATCTTAATCTTTGTGCAGCATTTATTTGCATAATGCATTCCTTACTGTAAATTTTATTCCACAACAACTGCATTGCTTTTTGTAACTGTGCTGGGAATGAAGCAAGCCTAAGAATTATTCTTTGCTGTTTTGCTTTTTTTTCTGTGCATATTCCTATTTATAGATGCCCACCTTTTGATAAGTAAAGAATAAACCAGTTAAATTCTATAAGACCTGTCAGAGTCACAGAATCACAGAATCACAGAATCACAGAATGGTTAAGGGTTGGAAGGGACCTCTGGAGATCATCTAGTCCAACCCCCTGCCAAAGCAGGTTCACCTAGAGCATGTTGCACAGGGTTGCGTCCAGGCAGGTTTTGAATATCTCCAAAGAAGGAGACTCCACAACCTCCCTGGGCAGCCTGTTCCAGTGCTCTGCCACCCTCAAGAAGTTCCTCCTCATATTCAGATGGAACTTCCCATGTTTCAGCTTGTGCCCATTGCCCCTTTTCCTGTCACTGGGCGCCACTGAGAAGAGTCTGGTCCCCTTCTCTTGACACCCACCCCTAAGGTATTTGTAAGTGTTGATAAGATATCCCCTCAGTCTTCTCTTTTCCAAGCTGAACAGACCCAGCTCTCTCAGCCTCTCCTCATAAGAGAGGTGCTCCAGTCCTTTGATGATCTTTGTAGCGCTTCGCTGGACTCTCTCCAGTAATTCCTTAACTTTTTTTGAACTGGGGGGCCCAGAACTGCACACAGTACTCCAGATGTGGCCTCACCAGGGCCGTGTAGAGGGGGAGGATAACCTCCCTTGACCTGTTGACCACACTCTTCCTAATGCACCCCAGGATACCATTGGCCTTTCTGGCCACAAGGGCACATTGCTGGCTCATGGTGAACTTGTTGTCCACCAGAACACCCAGGTCCTTCTCTGCAGAGCTGCTCTCCAGTAGATCAGCCCCCAACCTGTACCGGTGCATGGGGTTATTCCTCCCAAGGTGCAGGATCCTACACTTGCCTTTGTTGAACTTCATGAGGTTCCTCTCTGCCCAGTTCTCCAGCCTGTCCAGGTCTCGCTGAATGGCAGCACAGCCTTCTGGTGTATCGGCTACCCCTCCCAGTTTTGTGTCATCAGCAAATTTGCTGAGTGTACACTCTGTTCCTTCATCCAGGTCGTTGATGAATACGTTAAACAGGAGCGGGCCCAGTACTGCGCCCTGGGGAACACCACTAGCCACAGGCCTCCAACTAGACTGAGCACCGCTGATCACGACCCTCTGGGCTCTGTCGTTCAGTCAGTTCTCGATCCACCTCACTGTGCACTCATCTAAGCCACACTTCTTGAGCTTTCCTATGAGGATGTTATGGGAGACAGTGTCAAAAGCCTTGCTGAAGACAAGGTAGAGAACATCCACTGCTTTCCCCTCATCAACCCAGCCAGTCATGTTGTCATAGAAGGCCATCAGATTGGTCAAGCATGATTTCCCCTTGGTGAATCCATGTTGACTACTTCTGATGACCTTCTCCACATGCTTACAGATGGCATCCAGAATGAGCTGCTCCATCACCTTTCCAGGGATGGAGGTGAGGCTGACTGGCTCGTAGTGGCCTGGGTCCTCCTTCGTACCCTTTTTAAAGACTGGAGTGACACTGGCCTTCCTCCAGTCCTCAGGCACCTCTCCTGTTCTCCATGACCTTTCAAAGATGATAGAGAGTGGCTGGGCAATAACATCTGCCAGTTCCCTCAACACTCGTGGGTATATCCCGTCGGGGCCCATAGATTTGTGGGTGTCCAGTTTGTCTAAATGATCTCTAACTTGTTCCTCCTCAACCAAGGGAAAGTCTTCCTTTCTCCAGACTTCCTCTTGTACCTCCAGGGTCTGGGATTCTTGAGGGCTGGCCTTAGTAGTAAAGACTGTGGCAAAGAAGGCATTCAGTAACTCCACCTTCTCTGCATCCTCCATCACCAGGGCACCCTCCTCATTCAGCAGCGGGCCCACATTTTCCCTAGTCTTCCTTTTGCTGCTGATGTACTTGAAGAAGCCCTTCTTGTTGTCTTTTATGTCCCTTGCCAGATTAAATTCCAAGCGGGCCTTGGCCTTCCTTGTCGCCTCCCTACATACTCTGATAACCTTCCTGTATTCCTCCCAAGTAGCCTGTCCCTTTTTCCACATTCCATAGACTTCCTTCTTCCATTTCAGTTTTGTCAGAAGCTCTTTGCTCATCCATGCAGGTCTCCTGCCCCCTTTGCTTGATTTCTTACTCATAGGGATGCACCGATTTTGAGCTTGGAGGAAGTGATGTTTGAATATTGACCAGCTCTCATGGACCCCCCTGCCCTCTAGAGCCCTAACCCATGGGATACCCCCAAGAAGGTCCTTGAAGAGGCCAAAGTCAGCTCTCCTGAAGTCCAGGGTTGTGGTCCTACTTATTGCCCTGCTTCCTTCACGCAGAATCCTGAACTCCACCATCTCGTGGTCGCTACAACCCAGGCTACCCCCAACTTTCACATCTCTAACCAGACCTTCGTTATTTGTTAACACAAGGTCTAGCAGAGCACCTCTCCGCGTTGGCTCCTCCACCACCTGTGTCAAAAAGTTATCGTCAACGCTCTGTAGGAACCTCCTGGACTGTGGGTGCCTAGCTATGTTGTCTTTCCAGCAGATATCGGGGTGATTGAAGTCTCCCACGAGAACCAGAGCCTGCGATCGTGAGGCTACTTCCAGCTGTCTGTAGAAGGCCTCATCTACTTCCTCTTCCTGCTCAGGTGGCCTGTAGTAAACCCCCACAACAGTGTCACCTGTGTTAGCCTGCCCCTTAATTCTTACCCATAGGCTCTCGACTCATTCTTCATCCTTCCCTAGGCTCAGCTTGATACATTCCAGTTGCTCTCTCACATAGAGGGCAACTCCACCTCCTCGTCTTGCTGACCTGTCCTTCCTAAAAAGTACGTAGCCATCGATGACAGCATTCCAGTCATGAGAGCTATCCCACCATGTCTCTGTATCATGTCAATCTAAGAGAACATGTTATTTTTAGTCCTACTTCCTTTTTGGATAAAAGCTGCTTCAAGGGAAAAAGATCAACATATAACTGAAATTAAGCCCTTCACAATCCCTACTCTGCTGTGTAATTCATAAATTATTGGATCATGAAAAGACCTTAAAAGAGTGTTATCCATCGGAAATAATACCTTTGTGTGTGCAGTGCCTATATCCCAGAAAACCTTGTGTTGAATTTGCCTATCTAGAAGCCTGGAATCCGTTTGAGAAAGGATGAAAGAACCATAAAATAAGTTTATGTTGCTCAATGCCCAAATGTTATAAATGACTAAGACAATATGAGCAAAACAGTAAATCTAATCTTTTGCGACATGTATATTTAACAGTCATAAAATCTACTTCTGAGTTTGTTGATATTAGACTTCAGTTTTAGATGCTGCATGCCATATATCCGAATTACTTAGACCTCTGAGTAAAGCTAATTTTTCTTCCTAGAACCAAGTGTATAATTTCCAAGGTGACAAGAAATCTCCCACAGAAATTGTAGAATAATAGAATCAAGCAAATGCTTGCTATTCGAAAGAGGTTTACCACCACAGTATCTGAAAACCTTATTGTGAGGGTAATAAGCAAAGCAGGACTACTCATCTGTCTTCTTTTTTTATTTAATCCACTCGATAGAGGAAGAAAAGTGCATATTAGAATAACTTGGGTTTGTTTTGATGATTTTTTTCCAGTAACGTATATTGTGATATGCAAATGTATATTTAAATGAAGAAATATGCTTTGCATTTGGGATAAAAGGAGGTCAAGCACTTTTCTGATTTTTATTAGATCTTCAGGACTGGTCCTCAGGAAAGCCCTAAAGCTCTTCTCCCCACATTGAGTTTTAATTTCACTGTGTAGCCTTCATTGTGTGACTGTTGACCATGGTCTTTTCTCTGGAAATTTATCAGTCTTGGTCCCAGGCCACGAAATGCCTTACAGAGCGAGACTTGGTGCATTCATCATTCTGTAGGGAGCTGGGGTAGAAATCCAAAGACCAGTCGGTTGTGCTTGCGACAGCTTCTCTTGCAGAGGAAGCGATCTGCTGTGCCCCTGGCTCACCAGCTCGCCGAGGGGCTGCAAAGTCTCTTGCACAGGGTACGTCCTGTAGCTGGGGTCCAGGTGAGCGCTGACATGAATAACCACGGTCGGTCATCGTCTGTTGGCCTGGCAGGGAGTCTCGGGTACCACCAGAGTTGGGAGAGAGCCTTGCCCATGGATGTTGCTGTGCAAGAGCTTCCTAGCTCTGAGGAATGCAGGAATGCTCCTGGAGCATGGACTGAGCTGGCAAATTGCTCCGCCGTAGACTTGCTGTTTGCTTGTGCTTCATCTCAAGTAGAAATTGCATTGACTGGAAAAAAGTAACAGTGCGTTCTATTTTAATAGGGCCAAAATTGTAAACTCTAAACGAAGCCTTAAAAAACTCAAACGTGTGCCATTAAGCTGCTTCTACATGGCCTTTGTGTTCTTGCTGAATTATTTTCAGAATTAGTTTTGGACAATTTTTTTTTTCCTTTTGGGTGATACATATGTGCTATGACGTTGCAACTTGGCTGTCTTCTTATCCAGGTGCAAATGGGGTCAAAATCAGGGAAGGAAACACACGCTGCAGTGATTTCATCGCACAGATGCAGCCCTCCTTCCCTCCCCACCCTGAGTACAACTGATGTGGCTGAACAGCGAGGGCAAGCCCCAGGCATCGTGGTGCTTGTGGCAGGATTGCTTTTGACCTCACTGCTACTCAAGGTGCTGCCTCCCACCCCGCTGCTGTTTTGTGGAAGCTGGCTCTATGTTTTGGTATTGACTACCAGTTGGTTTGACCTCTATAGCCCCAGCCTGCTGACAGCAGACTGCAGAAGCTGCTTTTCCCTCCCTATATAAAGTATGTCCTACCACAGGTCTTTTAATCTGAGAAGTAGAAGCGCCACAGTTTTGAAGCTTTCATTTCCTTTGCCAGCCTGAAATAATTTGAGTTAGTTGATTGCCAGGACAAAGTTAGATTGTTGTCTGTTATTATAATGAGTTTTAGGAGATGAGCTGTGATGTGTACTCCATCTGAAAATGGTGTGGTTTTGTTTCATTAGTATAAACTTTGCCATGCGATATGGAAACAATAAATTGTGGGCATCTTGTTCCAAGAACTGTATTTTTATGGCATAGGTGCTGAGAGCACCAGATTGCTACACTTGGGTTGTGTATAAATCCAAATAGATAAAACCTAAGTGCTCTATTTATTATGCATAGTTTTAAAGATCTTGGTATTAGTTAGATGTAACTTGCACCAAGGTAAGTTTTAAAACAGAAAGTCATGTCTGGATGCATATTCTAGAACATTATTTTTAGTTTGTAATTATTGCCTAACACATTTAATAATTCTGTGCCCTTCAACTCTGTAACACTGTCTCATGGGAAGTAAATGATTAATTTTCTTACTTCATCCCAAAAGGCAAAGGTAGTTTTTGTCATTCCTTGATTGTACACTTGCATGTATAAGGGGAAAATGTACTGTACTTTTCTGCCTATTCTATATAGTGTCGTGCAGAACATGACACACTTACAAACTGAATCTCAGTCAAAATACTTTACAAATTGTTTCCTATCTTGTGTCAAACCTTCCCACAGCCACGTGAGGAATTAGCTCGTGACAACCTCCAACAGCCATATGGACGGTCCCTCCAAGCTAACAAGTAATCCAGTAAACTTTCATTTCACAGCAGCGCAAAGTTTAACTCCACAAATAAGGTCAGTATCTTCTGAAGGAAGGGAAGAGTGTTCTAGCTTGCTTTTTGAACAGACTAGGGCTGGTATCAGCTAGGTCCCGGAGCTGTGTGGCTCTGTGAAGACTCTCTCCAAACTCTGAAGGTGAACATTGATTTTGTAGGAACTGGTTATACACTTTCAGCAGAACCTTTTCTTTCTGCCACAGCATGTGCTGCTGTGACAGTCCTTAGGATTCTTGAAATGCAAGGAATAGGCAATGGTAGTCTCTTGGTGACCCTTCCCACCCATCTCACCAGCTAGCAGTGCTGTTCATATTTACTGCCGCATATTGATGATGTTATAGCCAGAATCCTTTTCACATCTACAGAGGTATAGGATATTATATCCCTACCTGAGGCATTATCATCCCAGCTTTCTTGCTAGTGATGCTTTTGCACCTTCAGTACAAGGCTGGGACTTACAAATAAAGTTAGGGCTTTATTTACCTGTTGATCATCTGTAATGTGTACACACTGAAGTGATTCAGGCAAAATATAAAACATCAAAATCCAAAGTGGAAATGAATATTTGAGGCTGTCTTCTTATCCAGCTTCCCTGTTTCTCAAGTTTTGGTACTTGGTGTACTTGGTGGCTTTTGGAAGGGTCAGAAAGTGCAAAAACTAAAATCCGTGGGGCCATTTCAGTTTCAATTATCATCTGCCCAACACTGGAAATCTGAAAACCTCAATCGATCTCAAAACAAACTCTCAACCTGAGAGGAAATGGCTGAGAACTTTGTATGAGTTTTAATATACTCTAGTGATGGTGTTGTAATTTGGAGAATGGCCAAAGTGATACAGGAGAACAGAAGGCACTGACTAATCAGAGAAGAGTTGTATAAATAATGCATGTTATATGTGCCTGAGTGGTGATGGTTCTTTATGAGTCCACCACAGGAACAGCATTTAGCTGGGTGGCCCAGGAGCCACCTAAGAACAAAAAACGTGGCTGGGGCAAATTAAAGTCAAGAAGTTTCTCACATTTACCCACTAAACCAATCTAAATAAACTCCCAGAAAAAAAACAGTTACTGAAAATATTACAACAGCGAGTTGCAGGTTGACTTGCTAAAGACATTTCTGGCAAACAAGGTAGTTGCAGAAACCATTTAACGTATCTCCACATGTTGGTGTTTGAACAGAAGAGGACAGGACTCTTGGGGTGGGGCAGTTAGGATAGATTGTTCCCCTGCAAAGAGTCTTACCAGAATAAGCTCTTGGCCTGACAATATGGACAGGAGTGTCATCCTTATTCCTTACCCCAATGCAGCAAGCCATGGGTCTCCTCTTTCAGGTGACAGACAGGTGTCTAGCAGGCAGATCCCACTGCGTGAAAAAGGTGGGAGGTGTTTGCCTTTGCTAATTCGTCTGGTTATCAAGATCAGTTATTACCCACCACTGGGTCGCAGAGCAAGGAGTGAATGCTTTGCTGAGGTTTACTGGTCTTCATGCCAACCTCTCCAGTGACGTACTATTAAATCTGCAAATCATAACGCTGTCAGGGCAAGAACTATAACATGTACTAGAAATGTGACAATTCACACTTCACAATTAAATTGACAGAGAGATTAAAGAAGGGTTGCTTTTATAAAATGAAAATGAGGAGTACAGCATGGTAAGAGGTAATCTGGCTTTTACTAGAAATAAAAGACCTGAAACACGAATTCTTGTGTTTGCACTGGATGAGATCCTATCCAGTGCTTATGATGTAATATGTGAATGTTGGATGGAAATAAGATGATTTACATTTATTGTATGCCACGTAATGTAATGATCATCTAAAAAACCTCCCCTTTGTCGTGATTTAAAACTAGATTGTATTGTGCCAGGGAAAATATGGAAATAACAGATTTCGTGAACACTGGGTGTGTGCATATATACTATCTTATAATGCTTACAGCTTATGAGGACGTAGAAGAGGAGCTATTTATTCTCAAGATGACTTTAAAGTATTGATTTTTTTGAATGCTCTTTAATAAAATTGGTACTTCCAAAGAATTTAAGTTAAAAAATCAAGTTTTCTAAAACAACCACCAATTCTTTTTGGGCTTCTTTTCTGGTTAGTTATGCATACTTAGATAAGAGTAGAACTTGCCCTCAAAATTGTTAAAACTATGTATGTTTTGGATGGTAAATAATTCCTAACAGCATCTATAAACCATAATATATACATTCCTGATCTGTATGTATTTGCTCACACATCTGACTATATTAAAAACAAAAAACACAAAAGAAAACAAAGGAGTCACAGAGGCAAAGTCTATAGCTGTAGATACAAGCCATAAACTTTTTATTTACAGTGGGTTTTTTTCCCCCTAATTCTTGTATTTTTCATGATTTGTTTTTCTAACTCGGAGTGCTTCAGATCAGGATCTCGGTGTCTGATGGTGGAACAGCTCCATGAAGACAGATTGTAAGAAATGCTTCCTAGACTAATTGAGAGCCTGTGGGGCAGAACACTCATTTGAATAATGAGATAATATCACCATCAGGTCTTAAATAGGAGTCTCCGACATCAGAGTCTTCACCACCACGCTACTTGCTATTAAATCTTTGTGGTCTGTTTGGTGTTTTCCTGAACGTATTAAATCTTTTCTCACCAAGATGTTCTCAAGAACTGGTATGATCTTGATGATGTGATTCATTTGACAGCATTTCCAGATTTTGTAAAAAAAAAAAAAAAAAAAGAAAAACCCAATTAACTCTAGGCTATTTCAGTAACATATCACACATCGCCATTCTAAATAAATTTGTTAGACTGTAAGTATATACATGTCGCATGTTCACCACCATAATTCTGTTACCCAGTTAAAAACTATGCTTCAAAAAGCATGAAATAGGCTTAAAATGGATGTAAAAATGGTAAAAGTTCAGTCTTTTTCATCTGTTTACTGTTCTTCTTGACCATGCAATTGTATCACATTTTTAAGCTTTAACTTTTACACCCATGATGTCTTGAAATGTACTTGATTTTTGGTAATGAAAGGTGGGACTTTCTTCTATTCCCTTGTCTCTAGGAGTTGGGGCTCTAAGATAGCATGATGACTCATTAGAATATTAAGAGAAAGAGTGATACTGCTCAAAAGAAAGTGGTAAAAAATTATGCATAGAGGTGTCTTGATGCTACACTGTCATGGTGTCATTGGTGGGAAATTCTCAGTGAAATAGATTCAAATGAGTATTTCTTAATAAAACAAATTTAAAAAAATTTGATATTTTTTAATATTTATTTTATTCCTGAACTTGAAGTCTTGACTGTGTTGCAAATTTTGATATCACCAGTTCAATGTAGATAAATATAAGTGATAACCTGGAAAAAAGCAATCTTAACTCTCCATGTAGAGTGATGGGCTCTGAATTGAACGTTACCACTTAGGAATGAGATCTTGGAATTATAATGAATAGTTCTTATGAAAGCATCAGTTTAATGCTCAGTAGCAATAAAAATGTAAATTGAATGTTAGGAAGGAAATAGAGAACAAAAGAGACTGCATAAATCCCGACAGAGTTCGTGTCCCCTCTTCTTAAAAAGGGTAGTGGAGAACTGGAGAAAGTTCAGAGAAAGGAAGTAAGAAGTATGGAAATGCCTTCACACAAAGAGTGACTTGTAAGACTCGTAAGTTTTGAGGAAAAAGAATAGAGACTGATTTTTCCTTACCTCTTTCCAACAATGTCTAGGTATATACGAGCCCAGCATGTGAGCAATTCAAAACTAACTTATGTTTTCCCTTATGCAGTGTGTATTTAGGTGTGGAACTTGTTGGTGCATGTTATGAATGCTGAGATTTAGCACAGGCTAAGAAACAACACCAAAAAACCCGTGGAAGAAGATCCCACTGTGGAAAACTAAATACAAGGACATTACTTCTGGCACAGGAGATCCCAAACCCATCTTCTGGGAAAACCATTGCTGTGTGTTTTCATACTCTTTCCTAGGCATCTGCTGTTGAGTACTGTTGGAGGCAGGCTCCTGGGCCAGCTAGACCTTTGGTCTGAGTATGACCATTCCTACGATACGTAGCAGCACTGGAAGGATTTGTCAGTGGAGGAGCTAGGCTGGTTAGGTAGTTTTACTGAGAGCAGATGATGCTTCTTGAGTTTGAAGAGTTTGTGACTGTAGGATAAGCTTATCCATTCAGATGCTGATGCTTGATATGAACTAAATCTAAAGAACTGAGGATGAACAAGGGATGAAAGGAAGAATCTATGCTTCTCAGGGCTATTGCTGCAGGCTGGCTGAACAGAAAACAAACCGAGGGCATGGGCAAGAAAATGACGTGAGCAAACCTCTCTGAGAGAGATAACTGCTGGCTTCAATCTCGCTTGTAGCCTGTGGTGAATGGACATGATTTTAGCCCCCTGCTCTTAACTTGATAATCAGGGGCTTTCAAAAAGTGCATCAAGAGTAATGTCTACACCATTGTGGCTTGATATGAAATGTAAACAAATCATGTCTTTTACTTGCCAGCTGATCAAGCTGATATAGATGGATGCCTGTTTCTCACACCATTCTCTTTTGATGAGTGAGAAAGGCCAAGAGCAGGGACGTAGCCATACTCCAGAACCTCAAGGCCAGTGAATGTGCCTGAGCCTGCTATTTATCAGCATAGGTGTAACCAGAGTGTCTTTTTAGCCCCATTTACACAACTGACCTGAGTGGGAAAAAGTGTAAGTGTAGACTCGCTTATTTTGCAGAAAAACAATACCCGTGATTCTGACAGCCCTGCCCTGGCTCAGGTCCCAAATTTTATCACATACATCCAAACTTACACCACATATAACTACACAGGCAGTTGTTCACTTCAAGTAAACCCCTGGGCTGCTGGGCACAATTATATCAGCATTTGCCCAAGTTCAACATTTATGTTCCTTAAGAAATGCCAACACTTAACTTTTGTTTTTTCTCAAATTTAAACAAAATCCTGAAATTTCAAAATTCACTGAGAAATTACATTTGGGAATTGCTTTACGTGAAGTAATCAAAAGAACTGTTATCAAAGACTTCACTGAAATCAAACCAGCTTGTTTTGGCTTTATTATTCTGATTTTCAAGTGATAACATATTTGAAACATTAACTTTTATAGTATATAGTGTTTGAAGCAATGAAGTCCAAATGAAATTATTTAACCTTTTAGAAGTAAAACCAAATAATTTTCTTTATATTTTTTGATGAACTCAATACATTTCTACAGACTGTTGAGTCAGCACTTGCTAATGAGAAGCAGTTCTTCTGGAACTGCTTCAAACAGTCCTTGCAGGATACAAGACATTTAAAATTCCAGCATGTAGATAAAAGCTCTCCTCCTAAAAAAAAACCTCTTTTACTCTAAAAACCAATATTACACAAACCAAACAAATGTTTATGTTTTGTGCCTACATGTCACACATGAGTGCTTGTGAATATAGTCTAACACATTTGACAGTTCTGCTGGTCTGACTTAGTACTTAATTCTGCTCCCCCCCCAATTTTTGCACAATATCTGCTTTCATCTTTACTGATTAATACTGGCTATAATCTGTGTTATATTTCATCCCATACAGCAACGCTCATAGGAGAGTTTTGAAGTTAAAATAATTTTTCCATCATTGATTTTATAGTCTGCTGTGTTGTAATAACTCTTTCATCTTTGTTTTTAAATGCTATTTTGAAAACCACAGATACTCCGACTTCATACCTTGCTCGCAAAAGGAACAAAGGCTGAACGCTGTTTAGCTCCAAGTGTCAATCAGGACATAACAAGTTAAATAGCAGCCAACACATTGGCAGATGAGTAACACAGAGTGGTTACTAAGCAGTGCTGAGTGCTGTTTGTCCTGGTCTACCTCAGCAGCTTAATGTGTTTACTTATTCATCTGCATCTGTTAGGGTGTAGCCATTGTCAGTAATGGATAATTTTCCCAGTAGAGACAAGGTTTTGGGGCTTGTCTTACAAACCCATCCAGACCTGGAGGATATTACTGTGATTAAACTAATTGTTTCCAATAGGTGCTAATCATGCAGGCTCTGGCAATGCACAGTGATGAAAAACTTGTGTGCCGTGTCCTTTAGACAACAAATGCTATTGCACTTCACCCGAATTCTCATATCAAGATGAGATTTTTTCCATCCCAATTTGGATATGTATTTGGCTTTTCTATAGCTGTACCCCACGCTTAGAGGATTCGCTTTTTCAGCCTCAATTTCCTCCTAGGAAATAGTCTGTGGATAAGTCAGGTTCTCAGCACTGTAAGGAAACGTCACTATTTAACGCCTATTGCGGGATCTGATTAAGCAAATGGAAATTACCTGACAAGTTGCCCCACATGGCTGCTTAAATGCTTACTCCAGTGGTAGTATTTACTGTGCCCTAACTGGTAGAGCTGGCTGTGGAGATGGCAGCTTGCTCTTTCATGGCTGGGCTTTTATCGAGGTTGGTTTAAACACGGAGAGCCTCACTCCTCCGCTCTTTGTGCCACCAGCAAGGACCAGGTGGTGGGGCACTGTGGTGGGACTGGTAAGGAACCAGGGATCACGGCAGCCTGGAAAGGAACAGGCATGGGGAGTGGGGTAGGGAGGAAACTCAGCCCGGTTGCTCCGTGAACCAGCCTGCACCCACCTGTCCCCTGTTCTTGCTCCGGAGTTTGGTTGCCTCTGAAAGACACCGTGAACATCCCCAGGACCGTTTCACGACCTTTCCTCCCTTCCCATCTTGTGTGCAAACAAACCACCTGCAGCCTGTCGGCCTGGGTCCTGCGACTTACATGCTGAACATAACTTTTAAATAAGTGACTTAGCCTGAGTTGGGGATTGCACCCGGGTGAGTGTGAGGAAAGAAGTCCCCCAGAGATGCTTTATCTGGAGAAAATGCTCAAGAGCATAATGTAGCATTGCTGCTCCCTCTCATTTGAGATAGATAGCCTTTATTTCACTGCAGCTTTCATTTCAGGCTGTGCTGGCAGATGAGGGATGCAATAAGCCTGATTAAATTTCCATGATTTATATAGCTGCAGCACATCGAGTCCATAATTAAGACAATGGGGGACAGAGGCCCCGGCTGTGATGTACAGAGACCTTCACATGTCAGACAGGAGAGAGATGTGTAAGGGAGAGAATACAGGTTAAAACTGAGACAGTATTGGTCAGCGTGTTGGGCACTAGCCTCCGTACATTAGTATCTTCTTACATCTTTTGTAGCCACATCAGAAGAGGAGAGGATTAAGGTGGGCTCTCCAATAACTTAAACTCAATTACTTTCCTGAATTACAGAGAGATGTTAAACAAGAGGCTCTTGGGAGAAAGATTGAAATATGGGTGCCTGTGGTTGAGGCTGGTATCATGAATCTGGGAAAAGAGAATGGGGCCATGGTGAGGACCTGCTGGCACCTCCATGGGGAACTGGAGGAGGAATCAGGAAGATGCTCTGACTGACCCAGTTAGGGGAGAGGAAGGAGAAAATGACCAAGCCAGGTAAGTGAGGGCAAGATTGCGAGATGAAGCGAGTTAATTGTGTTGAATGCAGCTGACAGATCACGGAAGACGGGGAAATAGCAATATTCAGATTTGGCTAACACAGTTCTGGGGAGAATAATTTGAAAGCGATGAGAGCAGGAAGCTCATCTTTTACGTATAACAGATGTGGACCAGATTGCAAGTAAAATGTATGAATATCTATAAGGTGGATTTGTACACAATGCATATACTGTAGCCACACTCTATAACTTTGGGATAAGCCAAAGAAAGAATTTAGGAATATACAAGTTAGATACTTACAACAGAACAATGTGGAAACAAGTTTACAAAGTATCCATGCACTGTCTGACAGCAACTGAAGCCATCAAAGCAGCATCAAGTGAGTCAGTCCCAGTCCCACAGTAATGGACATCTTATTTTCCATCCCCACTTGCAGAGGGTGGCCGTGGCTTTCACATCAGAAATCCCTTACTCCTGGTCTCTGTTAGCACTCAGTGCTAATCAGTGAGCCTGATGTGTGATCCTATCCCCATCAGATAGCGAGAGCACACTAATTGAAAATAAATGGAGAAACCAGACAGAGATGTAAAAATTAAGTTAAAATAGGTTTAAGATGAATACTTCTTTTCAGCAGTCGAGAAGGAGCTTGGAAAGACTGGACAGCGGTCTGCTGAGAAATGGGAGCATTTCCTCTGGCTTTTAGGAAGAGAAAGGTCACCAAAGTGATCGTGAGCTGTTGTGTCAGGGAAAGCACAGTATGGCTTTTTTCCCCCCCGCTATTTATGAATTGGGGTGCATATCTTGGGGTACAAACGTGCGGGCAGTTTGGCCATGGTGGACTCCTCAGCTGGAGCAGAGCACGGCTGCTTTGTCACCTTCTGGGGGTGAATGGTCCTGTTGGGTTTTGCATGCCGGGCAGGCTCCTCCTGCAGGGCGCGAGGCAGGCGCATCCCTCTGCCGAGGCCAGGCTCCTCGTACCATGTGTGCGATGCAGCCCTAAAGGTCAGATGGCCTGGCCTGTTGGCACGGCATGAGTGACAGCCGTCCTGGGTGCTGGCTGGTCCACAGAAGGAAACAGGCATCAGTCACGTTGTTATAGCAAGGTACGGGCCCCACAGCACCTCACATGACACGAATGCCTTTCGTGCTGGCGCTCAGTAACCCCAGCTCAGACGTCCCCGGTGCCCCTGCGATGACAGCACGGCCCTAGATTAGTACAGTCACTTCGGGTTTTGCTGTCCTGGGGTGTTTCTCCCCTCTGCCCCGGCCGGGCAGGTACCAGGCGCTGGGAACAGCACCGCTGCTGGTGCGCTGTCCTCCTGGCCTCCCCCCACCCCAGCTGAAGAAGCAGGGTGAGCATGGCACCCTTTTAGAGTGCTGAGAGGCCAAGCATCTTTGGGAGGTGTCGCTGGAAAGGAGGCAGCCATGCGGGTGGTGATGGGGCAGCAGGGATGCCACCTCCGCCGCTCCTCCGGGCAGGGCTGTCCGGCAGCAGAGCCCTCCCTGCTCACCTCGCGTTACTGGGGACTATGGGTGCAGCAGGGATGTCGTGGCCATTTCTCCCCTCTTGTTGAGCAGGGCGTAACAGCGATGAGGTCCCCTCCTGCCGCTCTGCTGCCAGCTGTGCAGACGCCCGTCTCCGCAGCACGGCGTTCCTTATTCATCACCACCTTCTTACCTCCACACTTGTTTGATATTACATATGCAGTTTGGAAATACTGTCCTTTTTGTCCCCTTTTACACCATCTGTTGACACAATCTCGTGTGTCTGGGTAAGACCCAGCTGGCACACGCAGGAGCTGAACACATTCACATCTCCCAAAATTGCTGATTCAGGGAGGGGAAGGCGAGGGGGGGGGGGTGACTCGAAAGACCCGCACCCCGATAGCGCCGCAGCTGAGGAGCCTGCCATTGCCCTCGGTGATGGTGCCAGGCGTTATCAATGCACAGCCATCCTTTCAGCCCCGCCTGCCCTCCCCGCGGCCCCGACGTGCCTGTTGTGATCGGGGGAACAATGGCAGAGGCAGAGTGCCCGGCACAAAGACAACAGCTGCACTCCCGGGTCAGGCTTTGCAGCCTCCCCGCACAATGGCGATGTGTAACCCCATCCCACCGCCCGCCTCGCAATAATTTATTTATAGATGCAATATCTCTTGCTCTGGCCTATTTAAGAATGTCTTTTCATAAATGCATGGAAATTGAAATTATTCTCTGCTTTTTTTCCCCAAAAGATTAAGGTATCTGCTCCGTACAGATAAATAGCGTAATTTTGGAGAGGAAGAGGGAGAAAAGCCATTGGAATATATGTAATAAAAGATGGGGAGAAGTTGATTCATTGTGATGTGTGCATTTGTTTTATTTAATTAAGTATATTTCATTATTAGTGTCTTTGTAATAACGGACACATGTTTAAAAATAGGAAAGAAATATTGAAGTAGGGAAAAAAAAAGCCCTCCTAGGCAATGAATGCCAGCCTCTCCTCTGCAAGAGATGGCTGGTTGCCTCTTTGGTAATAAAACCTCTTTCACCTGAACAAACTGTAAGCATGAGCATCTGCTCAGAATGGAGAATTTTCACCATCCAGGAGACCATGAGTCATCTCTCACATGAAAATATGGTCAGTTCAGCCCACTGCTTACTTCTCTTAAATACAGTGTGTGCAGCTTACATGTTGTCTAACTGGGTACTTTAACACAAGATCAGAAATGAGGATGATCACCTCGCTCCCTAAAAAGAACTAAAATCAGTAAAAACATTTCTTCCGATAACTTTTTAATGCCTGTAGTTTCAATACTCCCATCATATTTTTTAAAAGTAGCTCTTTAATTAAAATTAATTTAGGTTTTCCTTTGCTCTCACTACAACTAAGTTTAATTTGGTTTGTCTAAATCCTGCTCTCTGTAGACAAACTAGTAGCTTAGTGACAGCACTTTCCTGAGATAAACCAGTTGGTTTAGGGATCATGAACTCGGAGCGCTTCATCCAGGCATATTTTGTGTGCTTGTGAATGTGTCTGCACAAGGAATGCATGACAAGATAGTCCCCAAATAGGGAAAAGCTTTGGTGCTGCTAAACGCTCTCCAAACACCTCCATCAGATTTAACAGCCAACTGAAATCTCCTGCATGCCCGCAGGGTGCGAAACATGCTTTGTCAGTCACTCTGGAATAAACAGGAAATTTTTTCTTTTTTTTTGATTAACAAACACCGTATATAATGTTACAAGCGGTTCTGTATAAAGCGTGCCAGAAAAATGCACGGCCGCTTTATATCGTCCCCTCTCCCATCTCCTGCAGTCCACAGGAAAAGCCTCATGACTGGCAGCTGCTTGACTGCCCTATTATCTGAGCCTGCGTCCAGTCTGGCTAATTACAGTCACTGATTACTAAACACTGAGCAGTGCTGTCACCTGCCTCAGCCTGACAGGATTATACCATCTGTGCCACATGGCCAGGGTATGGAAAGCTGGTGAAAGGTCACAAAAAGGGGCAAATAGCCCTTAATGGGAGGTAAATGTATGTTTACAGACGTGACAGCTGACTGTCATTAGGGTATATATATGTATTCACAGCTGAAGATACTTCCCAAGGAAAAATAAGGGGTATAGGAAGTGTGGCTTTGTCAGTTGCTTTTTTTCTACCCCAAAAATAGGTGTTATTCACTGGAAAGAGACTAAATATGCTCCTGTCAGACACACTGGAGTAACACAAGACCAGAGGTTTTCCCTCCTTTACCTCCTCAGACCTTGTCAGCGCCGCAGGAGTTTAACTAAAATGTTTGTTAGAACTGATCTGGTGGAACTGGTGCGAACCTTTGTGCAGGCAAAACTGCCTCCTTCAGAGGAACTGGTTGGATCTGTTGGGTTTGAGCTTGCAAAGGTACCACAATTAACTAAACTGGGTAATTGAGGACCAGGCCTGTTCTCCAGAGCAGGTAGCAGTGCAGGACCCATGCACTGAGCGTCGGTCCCCCCTCTCCAGTACCCTGCTGCGGTGCAGGTCATGGCTCCCCTTACCTGCAGTGACTGCAGTAGCACCGCTCCTTCCTACACCTCTTCTCTCATCAACTCCTACGCGCTTGTACCTGCCCTCTGCTCCACCCGAGGCTCACTGATGGCTGCTACTTTTCATCCCCTGCACGCTAGCAAATGTCTCCTCCTCTCTTTCCCCAAGTACACGTGACAGTGCAGCCCTGTCACAGAAAACATCATGTATTTCCCCGTTTGCTTTACGCCCCCATGTATTTAAGTTCTGACTCTCCAAAGGGAATTTTGCAACTTTTTCTATGTGTCTGGGCTGAGCCCTACTGAGGCCAGAGAATCACAGAATCACAGAATGTTAGGGATTGGAAGGGACCTCGAAAGATCATCTAGTCCAATCCCCTTGCTGGAGCAGGATTACCTAGATCATGTCACACAGGAACGCGTCCAGGCAGGTTTTGAATGTCTCCAGAGAAGGAGACTCCACAACCTCTCTGGGCAGCCTGTTCCAGAGTTCAGTTACCCTCACTGTAAAGAAGTTTTTTCTCATATTTATGTGGAACCTCCTGTGTTCCAGCTTGCACCCATTGCCCCTTGTCCTGTCAAGGGATGTCACTGAGAAGAGCCTGGCTCCATCCTCATGACACTTGCCCTTTACATATTTATAAACATTAATGAGGTCACCCCTCAGTCTCCTCTTCTCCAGCTAAAGAGACCCAGCTCCCTCAGCCTCTCCTCATAAGGGAGATGTTCCACCCCCTTAATCATCTTCGTGGCTCTGCGCTGGACTCTCTCTAGCAGTTCCCTGTCCTTCCTGAACTGAGGGGCCCAGAACTGGACACAATACTCCAGATGCGGCTTCACCAGGGCAGAGTAGAGGGGGAGGAGAACCTCTCATGACCTTCAGAGAAGCATAGCATTTATTCACTGTCCTGTTGGATCGTCCCAGCTTAAATCTGACCCATCCTACGCCTTGGAGGGTTATCTAAGTTATCCTGAAATCACCATAATTTGTTGGCTTGGAAAGTTCCTATTGCTTATAACAGTCTCTGGGTCATTTTGTAGGCAATATACACCCAAGAGCATCCATAGAGTGGCCTAACTGTGGCAGTATATACCCCTGGGCCCCCTGGCATGACTTAGGACACTTAAGCACTCCCTGCCCCACTTGCTGCCCTGTGCCTGGATTTTTCAAAGCCTCCAAGACATAAACTTGGGTATACAGCTCTCACTAACAATTAAGAAGGCCTGAGCTGTCACCTCAGGAGCTAGCATGCCACGTGGTCCTCCTGGGACGAGACCTGCATCCTCCTGTTCATGTGGAAGACTACAGATGGAACCACAACATTGCCAAGGTCTTCTGCTATGGGTACCTGAATGGGTTTGTTGCTGATCAGATTTCATTGCAACTGCCAGTCAGCACTGTATTAAAGTTAATAGATTGAAGGAAGCTCAAAGCAAGGAAAACTGCCTGGCATGACATGTCTGCAAGATGGTAAGGATAAGAAGCTGCCATGGTGCCTCTGTTCCCTTCTGAGCATGTCCGGGGATACTCATCTGAGAGGATGGTGACACAGTCTGGCACAGTCACAGGGTTGTCAGTCTCCTTTCATCAGCCACACAGTGGAGACCACCACCACCTGCTAGGGCCGCTCCACCAGGCTTAGGTTGTGATCTGGTTGGGGTGGAGGTTGTTGGGCAGGTCCCCAAACTGCACTGCCCCCTGCATGGTTCTGCCATGGACCCCTGGTTAGGGAGCATCCTCCTCCTCGCCATATTCTGCCTGAAATATGCAGAATTTTCAGCCAGAAAAGCAAGCAGTCTGTGCAACCAGGGGACAATTTATTTCAGCTAAGTCACAGTGTCACACACTCACTACCTTGCTTTTGTTCTCCTTCCATGGATTTCCTGCCTAGGCTTTCTCTTCTGTTGTCAAATTTGTATTATGTTTGTCCAGTTGTGTTCAATTTGTCCGGTCATTATTTACCAGGTATTTTAGTATGTGAATGTAAGATAGATGTTTTACTGAAAAAAGATGACTATGAATAGCCTTGCATACATCAAATCACACGTTAAAGAAAAATACATGAATCCCCCAAAGGTGCATATATGTCATAACTGAAGCAGTCTTATTTTTAATGATGAGTGTAATCTTCTCAGAAACCAAAATATAATTTATTTCATGTCAAATAGGTGACCAGCATTAGACAGACACTGAGTACAGGAATTTTTCAAAAGGTATCAAATCAGGGTGTCTAATATTCTGAGCTTTCATATCTGACGTGGAGGTTGTGGAGTCTCCTTCTCTGGAGATATTCAAAACCTGTCTGGACACGACCCTGTGCAACGTGCTCTGGGTGAACCTGCTTTGGCAGGGGGTTGGACTAGATGATCTCCAGAGGTCCCTTCCAACCCTAATCGTTCTGTGATTCTTTGATTCTGTGATTCTGTGACCTGTGTGCTTTCCCAATAGTTGCTCTGATTATTTTTTCTGGTGGGTACTTTAAAATTGATTTCAGGAGCAGACACACTCAAAAAGCTTCATGTACGTCATGTACACATACACATACATCTATACGTTCACTAGTTTGCCAATGAAATCAGCCAGTGACGTGGTGTGGGCAGCATCACCGTCACAGATTGGGGCTGGGATGCTGGAGCAGAGGTACGCAGTGATGATCCAGAGGACTGGGAGGAGAGGAGCAAGGTGAAATTCAGTGGTACAAAACACAGGCATTTTTTCAACTGATGCTGAGAATTTCTGCTGGAAACCAAAAAGGAGCAAAGTTGGGATGTGCTGGTAGACTGCAGTCATCGGGGTGCTACTGATGTGATGTAGCTGTGGAAATCCTAGGCTGATTCTAAGACCTACTATTTCCAGGACAGATAGAGAAGCATTTGTAACTCCTTTAGTTACCATCAGTTACCATTTCACCACTTGAACCTCCTCTGGGTGAATGCAGGCAGGCCTGGCACTGTGTACGAGCCCGGTCGGCCATGCTCAGAGATGATACGTGCAAGGTGGAGCAGGTATGGAAAGCAGTTCCTCAGATGAGCGGGGGACCTGGCAGCTTAATTTGAGAGAGACAGCTTAGGGAGTGTAGCTCATTTAGCTCCTCAAGACAAATGCTGAGAGAGAAAAAAATGTGATTGCTCTCTCTAAATTTATCAGCGAAGGCAAATGCCAGAGAGGGAGAGGAACTATTTAAGGTGAAGGACAATGTTGGCATAAGAACAAATGAGTGCAATCTGGCTATGAATAAATTTAGGCTGAAAATTAGAAAATGGTTTCTAACTATCAGAGGAGTGAGTTCTCAGCTTTTGAGTAGAAGCTCAAGAAACCCAGTTCCTATTCAGTCCAATTTGATAAGATTATTAAAAAGCTGCCTGTGATAGGAGGGGACTAGTCCATGGCTTAGAAGGTTTACTCCATCCCTGAGCACTGATGGATACAGGTTAACTCAATGGGAATCCTTCCTCGAATATTCAGTGTATGAATATTCTTCATTATATGAAGAAGTTTCAAAAGTCAGGACTCAAATTGTCAAAGGGATGCCCCAAATTTTTTATTCTTTGGACTTTGATGTGTCTCTCTGCCTCTTCTATGCCCCTGTGAAATATGGAGGATAATTCCACCCTTCCTCCCCATTTAATCACACTGGGGTATTGTGAAAACCCTCTCACTGTGGTATTATGAAAATATAATATTTACTGTTTGTGTAGCACTCAGGAGTGCTGTGAGGATGAGTATCAAAGGAAAAAAAGCTGCGCTGAAATTAATAATTTTGGCTGCACAGCTAGGTTTGAATTACATGTAGTAAATCATGCCTAGGGCAATACACTGAGTGAGAAGAAAATAAAATATTGAATAGCTGCTCATTAAGTGAACGCCATCTATTCCGTGAACTGAATGAGGCAGGATCCCATGGAAAATACAGTATGTGATTTTGGAATTGAAGATTAGAAGAGGGCTAAATTAAGGCTGCATAAGCCTTTCCTTATGCCTTGCCAGCATCAAGGACCTAGGATTTATTTTTTGTGCGTGCAGCTGACCAATTAGTTCTCTGCATCTGCATGCAGCCCAGCTCACACCCCATTCACTACCGGGGGGAACCTTGTTTGTGAGCGGCACGGAGGTGGTTGTCAGACTGTGCAGGTTCTGGCACAATTCTTCTCCCAGAAGACAGGAGGGACCACCTGGACACATCTGAATAACCACCCATCCTCCTGTCTCACCAGCCCTCGTGCAGGAGGATGCTCCGGAGCGCGCCGTGTGAATAGCCCCCACAGTACTCTGCCCTTGGCACAAGCATCCGGAGAAGAATGGGAGGGTTGCACTGGCTCGCCCACAATCAGCCTCTCAGAGCTGGGCAGAGAATAGAGTTCTGTCTTGTGGAGAAAATGGAAATTTATTTCATCCCAGCTTGGGACTAACCCCGTCTCTGGAAATTCTCCTCAAACACAAGTTGAAGGAGTGATTAAAGTGTTGACTGTTGAGCCAAGAAGCTTGGGTAGCCCAGGGTAGCTACCTTCCCCATGAATTTGGAGTAGGTGGCTTTGGGTGTGAAGCTGAGGCTTTAGGTGTGAAGCCCAGGCTTTGGGTGCGATCTCGGGACCACCACACAGGCTGCAGAGGAGGAGTGGTATGGTCCCAGGAGCCCACGCCCGTTTCAAACCTTGCACTTTTCTTGAAAGCAAGAGTTTGGAACAAAACCTGAAGATATCAAAGAGGCAGCAAACATTTTGTCAGTATTTTTCAAACTAGTTGCAGCACTATGGGCTATACACTGAAACGGGAGTGAACAGACCAGCATGACTGTGCTGGGAAGACCTGTCACATCAAAACCTGGTAGCAATACCTATAGCTTTATTGTAGCTGGAGTGTTTGGTATACCACCACCAAATGCTGAGAACACAAAACCTTGCTATTTTTAAAAATAACTCTGATGCAGAGGACAAACTTTTCTAGCATGATTAGCGACTTTGAGTCCCTCTTTCTCGGCATATGACTTTTCCCTGAGCCGAGGACTGATTCCCAGAGTGGGGATGCTCAGCTCCTTCTGAACACCCTGCGTTTTCAAAGCGGAAACTAATGAAGCAAGCAAAAGCCTTGGCCAGTTCTGAAAATCTTGACTCAAACTCTTCAAATGTTATCCAAGAAGCATATATTTCTCAACCTTGGGAGACAAGAATTATTTATAGGCTCACCCGGAATACTTGGCTGGATATTTTTTGTGTGAGTTGGTACAAAGGAGCCTGGTGTGACTGTACGTACTATACAAAGGCAGACACACCCCGTATTTAAAATATTCCTGTTTTACTGTAGTCAATCATATTTCCATGTTTGTTTGTCATAGTATGTATGTCTGTAATTATGTGCTGATGGTACATCCTTACTAACCAAAAATATTATCCAAAAATACACAGCTATCTCTAGATGCAGACCTTGTTTTTGACAGCAGTGTTTACTATTGAATTACAAACCACAGAAAACAGTGATTTGCACGAGAACGGCTAATGCATGAGAAGTGTGCTGAACACTACTTTTGCACAGGAAGAGGGAAGGAAGAAAAACATATTTATCTCAGTAGTGGTTAAACGATAGTGCAAACCAGTAATTATGTGTAAATTATGACCTTGCCCCCTTGCAGTCAGCTCCTCAGTAAACATGACTGCATTTAATTTCCATCCCCTCAGCAATAAACATCATTGTTTGCAGAGCAAGTTCAATGCTTCTCTTCAGATTTTTTTTTTTCAATTAAAATGTGTGTTTTCAGAGATCAAAACCTTAAATGAAATGCTGTGCTTTTTCAGATTTGGGGGATTTTCATTGAAATATAAAACTGGTGGTAAAATATTAGCTTTTATAAATTCTGCTCTCTTCCTTTAAGCTTTTCTATCACTAAAAGACATTACATACAAGTTTAAAGTTTAGAGGTTTTTTAAAACATACATATTTTTCATTTTCATTTGACATTCTGTAACATTTCCAAAGCTGGAGAAATGTTGAAAAGTTTCAGAAAATAAAATGATGAAAATAAAAATAAAAGAAAACCCTAACTTGGATATCATGTAGCGTACATGGAAATAAAAGCAAAATACAGAAAAAACGTGGGAGAAAAATTGGAAGGAAGCACGTAAAATTATATTTTAAGAAATACAGGTTAAGAGCACATTTTTAAAAAATAATAGAGAATCTCACTGAAGTGGAAGTGACTTAATTAATGGAACTTATTTCAACTTTGGAACATTTCTAATTTTTCTATTTATTTACACAGTAACAGGCAAATAAGAATTGAGCCTCAGTACTTACATATTATCGTGCATTTCAGTGTGGCAAACTGTAGCTACACACAATTATGTGCTGTCAGTTGCTGAAGTGCTGTTCATTATTTCCTACCTTAAGCTGTCCTGTAAATTTGCTCTGCACTGTTAAGCAGATATCAAGTTCTGCCTAGAGACAGAAACACTGCTGATGAGCAAAGAGCATCTTAACAGCTAAGTTTGTTGATGCTTATATTAAACTTTAGAAACATTTTGAATAAAAGACAGAAATCGTTCTTCCATGAACAGTCACATTGCATTTCTTCAGCATTTCCCCTCTAATGTTCTCACAAAGCAGAGACACGTCGTCTTGGTTTCAGTTCCCTGGCTCGGGTTAATGCAGAGCGTATTTTGATGCAGAATTACCTGGAGCTAAACCCCTTGCGCTGGGCAAGCCTAAGAGTGATCGTGGTGCCTCATGGAGAACCCAAGTGCCTCGGTGTCTGTACCTGCACTGCACTCTTCTGAGGTTTCTAGTGGCACGTCCTGTGGTGGCTGGGGTAGCTCCCGCCTGACCCACCGCATTAATTCTTCCCAGGAAACTCCTCTGGGATCTCTCTGTGGGCTCGGTGTGCTCCGTGGTGGCACGGGGACGTGCCAGAGGATGCACTGCTGCATTCCCATGGAGCTACTCCCTGTCCACTTAGGTAATGACTGCAGGTAGGTGCCGGGTAACCCCCCATCCGACCAGGCAACTTGAGTCAACAGCTCCACCGCAGCAGGGTTGGAGGCTTTTGTGGGTAGATGGGATTTAAATAATTGGCAGGGCCAGGAATGAAACCTGAGTTAACTTGATTAAAGGGGAATCCTAGCTTGACTTCGTGTGTGTGAAATGCTGCTCAACGGTGTTCCTCTGCTGGAATCAGAAATGAGTTTACCCCCATGATCTACCTGGAGTTTGAACACCCTTTTTTCCCACTGAGACACACCTTTAAATGCTTTGCAAATATCAGCAAACTCATTTCACAATGGGAGTTTCTGCTGGCAGGCAGGCTGCATCATCAATTTTTGGATGAGGAAATTAGGCAGGACTGGTGACTGGCTGCAGGCCACATCGCCATGTCTGCGTGGCACTGGGAAGCGCTGTAGAAAGATACCGGGACTGGCATGGATTTATATCAGAACGGGGCTCCACCCTGGCTAATTAGTCTGCTGGGGAGCAGGGTGTATCCGGTGGGGCAGAGAGCTCTGCTAATGCAATCCTGCCTCCAGACACCTTGTGTGGGGATCCCATGGCTGGTCTGCAAAGTGCTTCGCATCCCCAGGGACCCTTCTCAGGCTCCAAGCACTTCATGAGGAGTGAAGTATGTTTTGTGGCTTGAGGAAAGCATTTCTGAGGGCAAGTTTCCTGTAGCTGGGCTCAGAGCTGGGAGCTCAGAGCTCCTTTATTTTTATTTCCTTTTTATTTTTATTTTTTTTCCTTCTAATTTTTATTTCCTTTTTATTGTTATTTTTTCCTTTATATTTTTACTTCTTTTTTATTTTCATTTTTCTTTAATATTTATTTTTATTTCCTTCTTATCCTTATTTTCCTTTTATATTTTTTATTTTTATTTATTAATTATTATTATTATTATTAATTTTTTTCTTCAGCAACAACAAAAAAAAGGGAGTTGATTAAAAGGACCCAAAACCTAAAAATATGCTACTGTGGTTCGTGAAATAGTGAAGTCAGGAATTTGCTGTGACTCAGTGGCTGATTGTAAACTACAGCGTAGGGAAGGAGGGCCTGACTCAGCAGACGTCGGAGCCTTCAAAGGATTTAGAGCTGTTGCCAAGGAGTTCCACCCTTTTTTTTCCTATTTAAATGTGTCTTAAGTATCTTGGTCTTGCATTACATCATACATAAAAAGGATGTATGTTATTGAATTGGCACATCCAGAACAGAGAGCACTCAAACATCAGTTTTTCCTGAAGGATTACGATTTGATTATATCTGCATGTGCACACTATTTCATCACTGTGCAAGCAGCAAAATGCCTTCCATGCAATTAAAACCCCTCACGCTTTGTTAACACAGTAGCTGCAAACATTTCAAAATAGGTACTCTTAAAAAAAAAAAAAAAAGCCAACCTAAATCTTCATCAAAAAATATTTACAACCCAAACACACCCCTTGGACCTCGACTTCCAGTCCCCTAGCCTGCCTCCAGAGCTGACGTATCACTGTGATTCCTCAGGGAAATTGCACTTGTGGGACTTATTCACTGCAAGACGAGATGCTTTCTAAGGGGCCAAGACATTTCCCCACACCTGCTGCCAACCCGTTTCATAACTTCTGCCTCTGTGTAATCTTTTTAACTGAAAAGATAAAAACGCAGGGAGTTGGTCTATAGTTAAAAAGTTTTGCTGGCATGGCTATGGTATAATTACGACAGCAAAATCCCTACTGTGAGTTCAGTCCTACCATCAAAAGGCCTTTTTGTTGTTGTTGTAATTTGTTCAGCGAACTGGTTTAATTCCTACCAGCGAGACAGCTTTTTTTTTTGCTGGTATAAGCTGTTTCTGGGCGCGGGGTGTTGGCTGTTGCAGGAGCAGTGCTGTGCCTCCACCAGGTGCCCGGGTGCCCAGAGGACGAGCCGCTGCTTTCACTCTCGCAGGCAAGGGCTGAGGCACTCCAAAGGGATTGGGAGGTGTGTGATGACTGTTGGGTCAAAAGGGAATTTCAATCCACCTTTCAGTCTGGCTCCTTTGCATAAGCCCTTTATAAAACATAAAGTCTGTGTCTTCACTCTGCAGATTTTTTTGGCTAGGACCTGAGCTGGGTTGCCTGCACACCCCAGCAACGTTTCTGATATTGAAGGCATTTTTGGACTGATACTGAGAAAAGCGATGATTTTTTCACAGGACTGTGAATTAAAACCTCAGGTTTTAATGTTCCCTCCTCTCAGCTCATCATTTTTGCATGCAAAGTTGTTTTAATCCATCTGTGGCTTTCTGTATATGTAAATATACCGAATTTCACCTGCCAGTCTGTGGTAGCTTGGTGGCTCCTGATGTGAGGTGCCACTGAAGAAATGCAGATGCTCAAAATGGGGCTTTCATGCTCGTGCCATCTCCACCCCTCGGTCCTTCCCTGCTGTTTCCGTGCAGGGAGGGTGCACATGTTTGCACTTGGCAGATCGGGGATGAGGTTTTCATTGCCCTTCACAGTCCCACTGTCTCCATCCTTGCCACCCCCAGGGATGGGAACTGGAGGGTGGGTGGTCCACGGGGCAGTGATGGTGCAGGCCATGGATAATGTCTCTCTGAAGCCACCGCTTACCCCATGAGGAAAGGTACAGCCATACAGAATTTGTGGCTTTTTCATAAATGCCTGTGGCATGTCTGTTTTTACCCACATTTCCTCAGTTTTCCTTTTAATCTAATTTCAACATTCTGTGGAACTGATACCAGAAATAATAAAGTGCAGCAAGCATTATATCCTCTTAGCCAGCACAACCGTCACCTGTTTTTTTTTTTCCTTGAGAAAGAAATGCTTCAACCTGTTCTAGCAAACCTCCTGGCCCTCCCACAGCAGAACACCGGAGCCATTTTCAGGGTATCGTATGCCAAAAAAAGCAGGGACAATCTGGAAGGAACAGGTGTATTGGCTCCCGTTGCTGCTTGAAGAGGTAAACACCTAATTTGCTGCTACTGCAAAGGAGGTAAACATTTAGTGCACAGAAAGTTTCCTTCCCTCTGAGAAAGTCCCACTGGTGTCGACCTAAATAAATTCCAACAGTCAATCTTTTTTTTTTTTTTTAAAAAAAAAACAGTTTCCTACCCTCCATTGCACTGATTTTGTATTGCAACTGCTTGTAAAGAGAAACTTATTTTGTAAGCGGGTTGGATATTTTACTCTACATTTGGCTGAAAGGAACTGTGCTGAGGTGTGACTGCTTGGGCTGACCTTCTTCATGCTGGTGGTGTGCTTCAGGCTTGTCATTCTCAGGTGGTACTTTTCAGGAGACGGTTTCTCCTGTTCTCAGGATGAGGGAAGGTAAAAAAGAAAAGAAAGTCATTTTTGCTGCTGAAAAAAAAAAGGGATATTTGAAGACATATAGTTTGAATACTCCATAAATTACAGCATTTTGAAAACTAAGCAGACTTAGTGGAGATTTAGGGAAAACTAGAGGGTAAATCTGCATGTGTTCAGTGTATGCCCAGTGAAGCACCTGAGCTGAGCCTAGTGAGCCTATCCTGCCCACTCTGCCCACCTCATGCCCTGCTCTGTATGAATTTCAGGCCCTCAGCATGGGACAGCAGCTTAGCAAGACTGAAGAAGAGACAACAGTTGAATTCGGGGATGTGTCCTGGTTTCACTGGGATTTTGTTTCAGTTTGCGGCCAGCCGTGGTGATCAAGGCCATTAGCAGCTAAATCCAGAGCAGCTGACCCACGCTGGCCCACAGGTGTATTCTATAACATTAACATCAAGCTCACTATAAAAGAGAGGGCTTGCTGGGGAGAGGGGGGGGGCTGGTTTTGATCTTCTTTCTTTCTTTCTTTCTTTCTTTCTTTCTTTCTTTCTTTCTTTCTTTCTTTCTTTCTTTCTTTCTTTCTTTCTTTCTTTCTTTCTTTCTTTCTTTCTTTCTTTCTTTCTTTCTTTCTTTCTTTCTTTCTTTCTTTCTTCTCTCCCCTTTTCTTCTCTTCCTTCTTCTGTTTTTTTTCTTCTTTTTTTCTTTCTTCTTTCTCCCCCTTCTTCTTCCCCCATCCTTTCCCTTTTTCTTTTATTTCTTCCTTCCTTCCTTTTCTCTTCCTCACCTCAATGCTGATGATTGCTATTCCTGGACAACCTGCTGCAACCCTGTAGCTAAGTATACTTTTTTATGTTTTGTGTTAGCATTTATATGGGTTTCTTTATTTTATTAAATCTGTTTAATTTTAACCCACAAGTCTCCCTCTTTTTCCCAATTTCCTTCCTCATTTGGGGAAGGGACATTGGGTGAGAGAAAAACTGCTATTGTTTAGCCCTGGGTGCAGGCTAAATGAAGACAGGATGACAACACTACGATGGAACAAAAACAACAAAAAGAGCACTATCAATAAATGGCCTTTTTTTTCTTTATTTGTTTAATGCAACAACCCTAACCATCTCCATCCTGGTGGCCCTTTGCTTTTCTTAGATTGCTTAATCTCCAAAGCAGCTTCATGAATACTTTTACAATACCTTCCTATAGCATCTCGGGATTAACCATCTTCATGCTTTTAAATGCATTTTGTTGTTTCTTTTCAGAGTATGGGATGATTTCTTTGAACTGAAAATAGGGCCAAAAGTCCTAAACCCTGTCTATAGGGTTGTACATTTAGCAGTAGCTCTTGAAATCACAGTTCTCATTAAACGTGACTTGCAGCAGTTGTTGTTTTTGATCTGAGTGATATCTAGCTCTTGCCTTTCTCTACAGCGTTTTTCTAATTCCTTAGAGTGTGTCTGCAACAACTGAGTCTTTCTGAGGTTTGCATTCAATTTGAAAATTGTACATGTGAAGCTGAAAAATAAGCTCTGTATTTTTGTGGTAAAGCGAGGTTTGCCAGGCCCCTTCAGAAACGACAGCAATGTTTTGTGGTTTGTTTCAGTTAACATGAGCTGCAGTCAACGCGTGAACCTTTTGATGCCCTCACTGAGTGCATGGTCTCCTTCCCTAGATAAGTGTATCAGTGCAAGTAGGTTTTTTTTTAAATAACACCTGCAGAGAAGCGGAGAGCTTTCTGGCTTATAGTTTTGCCTATGTGGTTGTAAGACGACTGTGCCAATACCATCCTCCAGGACATCTGTGAACAGCTGTGCTTTCCACCCACTCTTGTAGCCGCTCAGTTTTAGAGCTCTGTATTCTGTTGCTCAGACTCTTAAAAGATTTTTTTTATGTCATGTCCACTGGGCACTTTTCACAAGCTTGTTGCTTTAGACAGACAGTTTATGGATGGGTTTTTTTCATAGTCTAGGATCCCAAGGAGTTGTTTTACTCGTGTGTTGGAGAAGGTATGATACAGACCACAGCATCATTGCTATGGTCAGTCTGTGCACATTTTTATGCTTCCCTCCTGCTCTTTTTTCCTGTCTGAAGGGTGATATCTCTTTTAAATGACTTTTTTTTAACCTTTAACCTAGCACCTCTTTCCGAAGTTTCTTAGACTTTCTTGAGCTTCTTTCTGTTCTGCAAATCATGCATCTCTTTATACCATCCGAATTTCTTGTATTTTTCAAGCAAAATACTTGTTTGCCAAGTAAGAGTTTGCAGAGCCAGGGTCTCCCTGTGGGAGTGTTGAGTATGTACAAATGCCAGCAGGTTGTCCGAGGAGCACCTGCCAGAGCTCGGCTACATCAGACCAGTGCCAGGCACCAGGCCTCTCTCCAGAATGGTTTCCTCTGGGGGGGGTGGATTTACTTTCTAAAAATATATGTATTTACTTCTAAGCATTCTTCTGTTTCTCTTACAGTGACCCCTAATGAAAAATTGTTTCTTTTCTCTTGCCTCTGTCTATTCAGCACCTCCTCCTGCTGTGGCCTGGAAGAAGGAGAAGTTGCTGGAGGGTGAATTGCTGACTGACTGCTCTTCCAGTTCTGTTGAGATGTGAAGTCCTTGTCCTAGGAAGGTATTTTCAAACTTCTTCTCACCAACTCTTCACTGAACTTACGCTCCCTCTCATTTGTATCCCACTGATGATTCTCTTTCCTTTGGTACTCTTTTTAAAAAATGGTAATCTGTCCATACTTTGTCTGCATAGTCCTTTACTAAGGAACAGTTACTTCACCTCTCCATTATACAATATTCTTCTAAAACCTGTGTGATTTCTCTGAAATTATTTTACCTTTCTTTTATTTTGCTAAAATATTAAATGGCAAAGAGCTATGACCTAGTGCCAGAGAAAACGCACTAGAAACATTGCTGTCTTTCTGCTTCCATTCCATCTTTTAAAACCTATCTAAGAATGAACTTCCTTTCTCACTTAATGCATGTGAAGCTGGGTTTGGTTTCACTCTTGCTTCTTATGTGACTCAGAGCTGAATGTCTTAGAGAAATTCAGGGTTATTATCTCAATGCTGGTGCCTTTTCAACAAAACTTCTAATTTAATTTTTTAAATTTATCAATATTGTTTGATATGATCCACTTTCCATAAATCTGTTGTTTGCTATTACTTCTGCTACTAGCCTTAAACTCAGATCTTTTATCTGCTCTTCTGCTGTGCTCCTGGGGTCTCTGTCAGAGCAGCAGGCTGGGCCATTTACGCTTGCAGTCCTTCTCCACCAGCTCCTAGCACTTTGAGACTACAAGTTACCTGGACCAGTTCATTTCCATATATTTAACCTTATGTACCTCGACCTCACTTCTTGAGTATTTCTCAAGCTGAATTCTCTGCTGCTGATCTTTCTACAGTTCTTAATGGTTAGCTGATACTCATTTGTTGCTCTCAGCTTTCAGTCTTTTTAAAATCATTATCCATATTCTTATGATTGTTTTATCTCCTTTTTTAAGCAGGTTAACATAATAATCACACTTTTTTGTGTATTAAGGTAGTTTATTATTATTTTATATATGGTGTATATATATTTATATGTAATAAAATCTATTTATTATGGTCTTTTTCAGCACCTAGGAAAATTTTCTTAAGCATTTCCCAGCTATTATTGGTATTTTCCTATTTAAATTTCCTCTTCTATGTGATTTTGTGCGTAACTATTTTTAGCTTTGTGAACTTGGAACTTCCATAGAGCCAAGCGTATAATTCTGTTTGCACATAATTACATCTGTTAAATGACCTAAGCAACAGCGAATTTCTATTCTCTGATCAGTTTTTCTGCGGCAGACTGAGATGTAAGGCTGAATTCCTTATGTGTGGATACAATTCATTTTGAGCATGAAAACTGACACATAAAATGTCTTCAGGACACTTTGGTGTTGGCACCAAGAGACACCCAGCACATTTCAGTCTGTTTGAAGCCTGTATCGGTGCAGCTCTTTGTACAGTTTGGGCAGATATGTAAGGAAATGGGCACTGCGCTCTGTTGTTATTGCCCAGGCTGGCCGTTACCTCTTCTTGTGCATGTGCAGTTGGGGCAATCAAGGCATCTGCTTCTCAGTTGTCCATGACCCAGGAATGGAGAATGACAGAGAGCCACTTTCTGACATTTGTGCTCACTGAAACCTTCCTAAATTGGAGGTGAATCTTGATTTTGAAGTTCTTACTATGAGGATCTTGTTACCAGGTTTCAACAAGATAAACTGGGGTGAATTTGTGCTCCTGTGAGTGGTCTCAGTCCCTTTTGTCTGTGGCCCATGCCCATACCACTGGTACAGAGGCCACTGGAGAACCACTTCTCTTCAGATATCATAGTGATGTAATTAATTTTGTTCCAGACATCTTTGTATAGAGCTGAGAATATGCTTTTATTTCACCTTTCTCCATTTCTTCCTTTTTATTAGCATCATGTTCTTTGGTCGAGCCAGCAAGTAACCTGGAAAGTTGATTTCCTTTCTACTGAGATGGGGGTGGCCTGAACTCTGCCAGTCCTTCTTCCTGTTCAGGGTAAGACAAAGTTCCACAAATCCAGTTACTTTAGATACTCACCGTGTGCCTCCTGCTTTTTTCAACAAAAAATCAGGAATTGTCCTGTGG
This sequence comes from Nyctibius grandis, assembly GCF_013368605.1. Classification (NCBI taxonomy): domain Eukaryota; kingdom Metazoa; phylum Chordata; class Aves; order Nyctibiiformes; family Nyctibiidae; genus Nyctibius; species Nyctibius grandis. The sequence continues at coordinate 16,891,528 of NC_090663.1, read as the reverse complement.
GTGATAGAACCTTTACACACCTTTAATTCAAGTTCAGAGTTGATTACTTTGTATAATTTTAAAGCAGCAGCTTTGTGTGGAGAAAAATTGATTATATGATTAAAAGTTGTATGAAGCACACAAGGAGACTGAATTAAGATGGCACAGGCAACATCTGTGCCAGTACATTACAATTTTTGAATGCTAAATATATTATGTGTTTACAATGTTTTGTGTACATAACATATATATCAGGGGGTTTCAAACCTATTCTTTTTATAGGTCCCTATAAATTTTTGTACTAAAGCATGAGTCCTTTTAGCTGGAACTTTTCCTAGACACTCTCATAGACCCCTTGGAAAAAATAAAGAAACCACAGATCCTAACAGGGGTATGCAAACTACCAGTCAGAAAACACTGACATACAATAGCGACTCATTTAGTTATGGTGATAAAGCATTTTCTGAAAAAGAGATATAATATTTTTCCTAAAAATTCTGGATTTGTTTAGTCTTGTCCAGTAAATTGTTTTGCAACTGAACTCACAAGTGTCACGGTTTAAAGCTGGGCCAGCTATTAAAACCTGTGGCAGATGCCCTCTGTTATCCCCCGTCCCCCCGTCCCCCCCCCCCCCGAAAGGGAAAGGGAAAAGGGAGAGAGACTTCCGGGTTGGAAAGTTAAAACAGTTTTAATAAACTATAATAATGAAAAAGAGTATAATAATAATAATAGAAATAATCAAATATATACAAATATATATACAAAACCAAGACTGAGCTCCTCTGAAGTCGGCCACGTCACCACCGGCACTGCAGGGCAGGCTCCGGGAAGGCCCAGGATGGGCCTAGCGACGGTCGAGAGCTGGATTCAGGGATGCACGGATCGGGATCGGGGGCAGCAGGAAAACAGACGGAGTCCTCCTTGGACACCGGCCATAGCAGAAAGAGAGCGAGACCCTCGTGATCCCCCCCCTTTATACCGAGAATGACGTGTGTGGGATGGAATGCCCTCGTTCGACAATTTTGGGTCACCTGCCCTGTCTGCTCCCCGCTGCAGCTGCGACCCCCCCCTTCGGCTCTTCACTTGTAAGCAGTGAGGAATTTAGCAGTGACCTTGGTTTCTCTAAGAATAAGTACAGCAAGAGCCTTACTGCACAACATCCCTACCGGTACCTCGGCGATAACTACAAACTTCGAGCGTTATCAGTCCTGGAAGCAGACACTGTCTGCAAAACATGCAGTTAGTTTCAGAAAGTGCAGTTACTTAGAGGAGACTTAGCTGAAAGTAAAAATCACTGAAAGGAAAATCGGCCTGGTTTAGGCCAAACCAGGACAACAAGAATACTTCATCTCTGTTTGCTGGTGGAACTTTTTTTGCCAGCAGAGTTGCAGCTGGAGATGTGGTCTCTGTTACAGCTTCACTTTGTCAATAAGTTCCTAGTCTTTGAAATGGATTTGGAATAAGCGAGGAAGTGGTGAGCAGCCCCGTGCAGCACTCTCCCCTCTGCCTGAGACAGGGGCAGTCCCATGGCGGTGAAGCCGGAGCCTTGGCACGGCCTCCCTGTGTAGTTCAATTACAGTAATTCAGCCTAGAGCTGAAGACGATATTAATCACAGTGCACCCTTGTTGGCAGAAGGGGCAGGGGGAAAAGCAAGCATGTTTCATCACTAGTACCAGTTAATAATAATCTGAGTTTAGCTACAAGCGGAGGGAAGGTGGGAGAGGTGCCAGAGGAGAGTTGAAGAGGTCTGGAACAGGCAGGTGATCTGCTGCTGGTGGAGCCAAAGGCTTGAATTTCTGCCATTATGCATGAGGGAGGCAGTAGCAAAGTGATTAATTTCTCCTTGGCAGGTGACTAACTCTGTGCTGCTTCCAACAGAGGCTGCCAAAGTTGGACAGAAACCTGCTAAAGGTGCTCAAATACTCCAAGTGTGGAGGCGGGATGAGGAGGCAGAAGTTTACTTCAAAAAAAAGAAGCCTTTACGGAGTGCTTGTGGGTTAAGCAGGGTCCAGATCTGACGGATGGCTGTGGGCAGAGGAGCAGGGTAATAAATGTGCACTTCAAAGGAGAGCCAGGAACTCTTGCATTTTAATCTGAGGGCTCATGCCAACTCTCTCCCAGATCCTGGGCGAGTTGAAGTCCGCTCCTGTTGAAACCACGGGGAGTTCTCGCATTCATTTCAGCGGACCCAGGATGTCACTTTTCTGGAAGAAGGAATAACATTGACTGAAGTGAGGAGAGCAGTCTGGCAATTAATTAGTTACCTTTTACAGTGATTCAGCTATATGCTTTTATTACTGCTATGAACTACATCCTACAATGCCTTGCACATAAACTTAAATTTAATAATAAGGTTTAATAAAAAAAAATTACAGTTCAAACACCAGCTGATACCAACACAAGTGGAAAGGTTCTGCATGGCCATACGTTGCAGCATCTTATGGCCCTATTACATTTCAGTGCTCCTCCCATAGTTGCTGAGCTGTTAACTTGCCAGAAACGCCTTCAGCCCATCATAATCAAAAACTAAATATTTAATATCTTTTACCCTGCACTTAGCATGGTTGAAGATGCAGTTGCAGTGTCTACCCAGTGTTAGAAATTAAATTTTTGGGTGTTGGCCTGGGAGCAGAGCTGAGGAGGAGAGCGATGGAGAGCGCAAGGGTGAGGGAGCGGTTAACTCTCCGCTGGATGTTGGCTGCGTTTCTGGGATTTTTGCGCACAGGGCAATGCCCCATTTCTGGCAGTGAAGGAACTGCTGATCACAGGCTAACAGGGACCAGAAGTGCCTTGTAACTGCCACGGGGTCATGAGCTTTTCTTGTGATTCCTGCTCATTCACATTGCTGGAGAAAGAAACAACTCCCTGTGAATTCAGGAAATAATGCTAGTTTCAAATAAGCGTACATGAAATAATTAGTTTCCCTGTATTAGGAGGTGTCAGGATAGGTGTTTTTTTCCACACAAGCAGGTTGCTTCTGGAAAGATGGGGCTAATGAGTAAGAAGACTCATAATATGTGAGAATTAAAAGGCTTCTGTTTGCATGGGACTCTGAAAACTTTTTTTGTGGGTTTTGTTTTACATAGTTTTATACCCTTTTAGTTTCACTTTAGCTATTTGTATTTGACTGTGCCCCAGAATGAGAACTACGGAGCTGGACTTGGCTTACAATGAAACAGCAGAGCCTTTAGCAAAGCCCCCAGTATCACTGAGGAGCTGGCTGTGTTTGAGAAGGATCAGGCTACTAAACTATGTGTACCACAGAGCAACAGGCACCGTGTTACACGTGCAGTTTAATGCTGAACTGCAACTAGACAAGGGTTTGGGCCGGTTAAACATCACAAACATTAAATACAATTTCAGAAAATTGCAAAGCTGATTATCTTTGAGAGGTGCCACTGTGAAACATGTCAGTATCCTGAAAAGAAGCTTTTATGAAATTATCGTTACTTTAATATTCACACAACTTATGCTAGGATTTGTATTACACACAATCATAAATAATCAGGAAAGGGCAGGTGAATAACAAGGTGACAACTTTTCCAGATAATACACAGTTGTTTAGGGTAGAGGAAACCAGGAATAAAATAAAATACCCTTAATTTTAAGTGGATAATGAGGTCTATTTTAGTTATTACCATTCAGACAAAAGAATCTTGGAGACAATGTAGATAGTTTTCAGAGAAATCTCATATTAGTATTCAGAAGGGTTATAAAGGTAAGCAGCAGTTTACAAATGATTAGAAAAAGAATAGAGGGATATAATAATACCACCATATAAATTCAGGTACCCATCCCGTATACTATAAGTAGTTCTGGTCGGTCCAATTTAAGAAATAATACAGCAGAATTAGGAAAAGTTAAAAGAAAGAACTATAAGACAACCACAGTAGGTTGGCACTCTTTGGCTTGGAAAAGATAAAGTATCGTGAATGGAATATTGCAAATTTTTATACAGTCTTAGAGGTACAGGGAAATTATGCAGATTGCATGCTACTCTTAGTCCAACAGATTCAGAGGCACCCACAGAAATTATTAAATAGAGTTCAATATAAACACAAGGAAAATCCATTTCACACACTATATAATTATGTGGAATTCATTTTTACTGAATGACGTGGAGATAAAGAATATAAGTAGTCTCAAAGTTATTCAATGAAAAAGGGAAGATTAGTCTCTCTGTAACAAGTAAATACAGTATATCACTTAGGTGTGGAAATCTCAAAGTCACAGATGGCTGGGCCAGGGGAAGCTGGACCAGGGAAGGAATCACTCTGAGTTCCCGTGTTCAGTGTTTCCCCCCACAAGCATTGACTGCAGCTGCTGCAGCCAGGAGCTGGCCAGTACAGCACATCTTACCTTCCAGCTCACCCATTTTGGGATCTGCCACTTCTGTATTTCTGTGTCCAAATTTTCATTTTGGAAATTCAGATTTGCTTACCGATTTAATAAAATCAGATCAGGATGAGTTAGAATTTCCTGTGGGACAGACCATCCTAATTTTCTGTAGTTCTACAGCTGTGACATGAGTCAGTCTTATTTGCATTGAGGAGGGAGCCAGGCTGTGTGAAAAAGGGATCTGTGATTTCTTAGGGAGGAGGTTTGTCTTTAGAAGTAAATAATTTTCTCTCTGAAGCCAGACAACGCTATGTGTAATATTTTTGACCCTATGTGATATTATTGCTCACCTTGAGTACAACCTGCAGGCGGTAATTCGGCACCTGAACAAGGGTCTAGCTGTCAAGACGTAAGTGATAAGCAGACTTTGGCAGTACGTTTGGCTTCAAAGGAGAGCTACAAAACTTAGAAATCTCCCCCAAACTTCTCATGTGCATATAACGTAGCAGCATCTGTAGGTGAGTCCCAATGATGTCCTGTAGACAGCTGTAGCGGTGGGTAGCTGCTGGGTTTGTCCTCAAGAACTCTCACCTCCACCTCCTGTGTAGCAACAGAGCAGGGCCGCTGCGTACGCAGGTGCTCTAATTTGCGTTAGGAATTACCCCTGGCTTGTCCAACAGTTTAACTAGGTCACTTAGGGGTGTGATTGTTTAATCTAATAATTAGCCTTGCGAATATGTGCCTCTTTTGTGGGGAATGAACTAGGACAGGAATAATACCTTTACACTGACAAAATGGGGTGGAAAGGATATGGCTTATATTTTATTAGTGCTAAAAATCCTGTGTGTGAATACAGCCTGGCAATGTATAGCCCTGGAAATAAATGGCTATACTTTTCCTTCCGGTATTTCAGTTCAGTTCCTAGTATTGATATTACAACACAGGTGCTGGAGAAACTGAGGCACATAAGACATCATAAACTCATCTCTAATGTGACACTGACAGGAAACCAGGAGCATCACAGGGTGAACAGAGGGACATCTTTAGATCGTTAACTTAAAAAATCCCACCCAAAAAACAGACACCCACACCCACACTGTTATTGAAAAACCAGAATATCGTCAGGAAGCAGTGAGTCACAGCATGGCCATTGCCCTTTTTCGTTATGGTGTTTCCCGAATGTAAAATTTAGGTTTCTTCTTGCCTTTGGACAAAGTGCCTAATATCACTATGGAAGAAAATGCCATTTATTAGTTGTGCATAATGGCACGGAGGAAAATAACTTGGTTGCTAATGTGCTGGATAAGCATCCAAAGGATTTCAGCACCAGATCCTCAGCTTACAAGAACCGAGGAGACGTTTTACAGTGTGGCCTGCAAGTCTGTGAAGCGGCTCGGCTACATGATGCTGTGAACGACCGGCACAGTGCACGCTGCGGAGGGTGCAGGACCATGGCTCCTCACCTCCAGCCCCTCCTCGTCCCGTGCCAGCTGAGGTGCTCAAGCAGAGGTCTGAGCGGAGCTGTGTGGGTGTAGGCATGTGCACCAACAGCAGTGTTTAGAAGAGGAGGCGTAGAAGGGCCCAGACAAGTTGCCCAACATATTTTTAATAGATTATTACCAAAAATAAATGACAGAGGATCAGAGTTATTGCCTCAAGAAGGTCATGGAAGTCGTTTGTATTTTAAAACATCTTGTTAGTGTACATTGTGGCATTACTATTAAAGTAACCAGTTCAGCCTAATATAATACATCTAATTATAGGACGTGAACCTCATCTGATGACTTTTGCCAATTATATCTGACAGGGATATTTTAGATGAGAGGCCATGTGTTACAGCAATTTCAAGAGATGAATATAACAGCATATGTTTTCAAAAATAAAATATCCACTATGTTATTTGCTGTGATTAAGTCCCTACCAATGCAATGGTAAGGTAGGGAAGCAGGCCTTTCTGGTTTGTGAATTATGCCTGTGCTGAGTCATCGCTGTTTTTTTTAAAGGTTTATTATGAATGAGGGGCTGGGTCAATGCCAAATTCCATGTTTCTGGCTGCTTCTTTTGTTCCCTTGCAAGTTATTCAAATCCCTGGAAGCAAGTGTCTTAAAATGAAAAGTTCTAAAGTTGCAGGAGAAGTATCTTAAACTCAAAATTTCATAACAACCACTGCAAGGAGTGACCCTGTGGATGTGAATAGAAGATGCTACCAAAAATAAAGACTATGACATACGCTGTCATATGACAAAACTGTCATATAAAATCAATATGATGGTCAACTATGAGAAAACAAAACAAACCAAGCTATTAACATTTTCTTCTGCACAACAGAGATGCAGCCTCATGTGAGAATGTCTGGGCAGAGGATAAAAGGAAAGTCAAGGCATCCTTTACTCCCTCTGAAGGCATCAGGGGGATAAGAAGTAGTGGGCAGAGATTAGAGGGCTATTCTTGGTGCCTCCTGTTGCTGCTCAGAGAGACGCTGAACAGAAGGAGTTCAAAATTCATGGGCTAGAGAGAAAAGAGAGAGAGCACAGGAGAAAGGAAGAGAAACACATTTGATCTGATCTTGTTGTTTAATGTAACTAACTGTGCACAGAGACTTACAGACCTCAAGGGTTTCCTGCAGTACTGGCCTAGGACAACATTCTCCCTCGTACCTGTGTTCAGGCTGAATGTACCTGGCATTGCAGAGTGGGCTGGAGGCTGCCTGCACCCCTAAACACATCGCTGCGAGGTCATGGGTGTGCTGGATTGCAACCTCCCCAGGCTGGGCAGCCACAGAAGCCAGTCCCTGACACAGGACGTAGGTTGCCCACCTTGCTCTGCTGAAAACAACGTGGTCCCAGCATGATGGGTTGCACCTGGAAGCCACCGTGGACCCTCCCTGCTGGGTAGAGCCTATGTCTATCATTAAATGTTGCTTATTTTCAGGGCAGATGGGCAGTATCAGGCCCCTGGGCATACATTGAGGGAGGGGGTTCAGGCAAGGGGATGGCTCTGGGCTGCTGGGTCCTGGCTGGTGGTGGCAGGGCTGGCATGTGGGGCGGCAGCAGCAGCCTCAGAGGGGAGCAGCAGCTTGGACGTACAAGTGCCACCAAGGGACTTCTACTCTGTGTCAGACAATCCTAAAATTTTTGCAGATCTGAGCCCTAGTGCATGCTAGGGCTTCGCTGGGATGACAAGTGAGACACTCTGCTTCCTTCCAGGCTGCGAGTCCTGCCCCCAAGGTGCTCCCAGAGCCTTCCTCTCCCCACGTGCAGGAGAGCAGTGAGTTGCACCCACACTCTCCTTCTCTGGGAGACTGGCACATTTGTCTGAAGCACTTATCTGAGATAGGAGAAACTTGCATCCAAATCCCCTCCCTGCTGGCTGGCACTCAGATGTGCCTATCTGTCTCCTAGGAAAGCCTAATTACTCCACTTCAGGGCATTCTGGGACAGATGTTCTCAAAATCTCTCCTTTAGGTTTTTCAACTTTCGCTAAATATTTATGTTGTTAAGCTGCCCCTACCCTTAGCTGGGTGTAAAACCACTTAACTTCGTAGTAACTTTCTCTTTTGCTTTGCCCCAATAGATACCTCATTGCTTCAAGAAAAGTGGAGCAGTTTTAAGAGGAGGGACAGAGTGAGCCCACTGAATGCCCACTGCAATATCGAGACTAGACTACTGTGCTGAATATTAGAAGATGGGTGTTAAAAGCCTTCGGGCAGAAAAGAGTTCTTCCGCCTCTCACATGAAGTCTTTAATCACGAGATTATAGGATAAAAGGCAGTGTGGGTGAGGAGGGAGCATTGCGTTCTCTCTGTATTTTGTGGGAAAAGCCTGTCTTAGGTGTTGAATGCCAAAAGAGCATTTGTGGTCGAGAGTGCTGTTAGCAGGAGGAGATAATGTCCTCTGGCATGGGATCACCTAGACTCTCTTAAGCTCTTAAAATTTTCATCTTTCCTTGACTTGTCTGAGATAATTTAGGCAGCTCCCTATCCAGTGTGCAAACTGGAGGATGCCTCTGAAGACAAGCGCAGACAGACATATCCGTTCTGCCTGTGGTCTGAGCTGGCCAGATGAGAGCCAGCTGTGATCCAGCAGCTGTATGTGGGATATTAGTGCGTTGCTGTGCTTGAATCAATACATCCGGCTGAAAGGCAGGGCATATTTGCTCAGGCGCAACACAGCTAAACAGCCTCTGAACCACAACTGGCTTGCACCCAGCCAGCTAAGAGCCAAGCCAGAGGAGCCCAGGTCTGCCCACTCCTACCCGTACAAACCCGGTTATTAATGCCAAGTTCTCCGCTTGCTCTAAGGAGTCTGGGTGCCAAAGTGTTAGGTGCTGCAGTGTTATGCGTTGTACTTGTGGATGTTTAACATCTGGTTGACCAGGAGAGTCAGGTCTGAGCTGAGCTGGTCTAAAAACTGCACTGGGACCTGCAGAACATGAGAAGTCCTCTATCGTGGACGCTGTGATCTGTGGCCACTAGCAATCTAGCTTTGGCGGTGGGAAGCCTGACTCTCACCTGAACGTTGAATAAATGCTCCAGTGCATAAGCCTCTATCATGACTTCTGTTCAAATTTGTCTGCTGCCTTCGAGTATGTTGTTTCCAGGAGCAAGAGCTCTGGCTCATTCAGAGTTTATTCAACATCAGCTCCTACAAGTTTAGTTCACTAACACCAACTCAGATGATAAACATTGAGGCATAAACATTCCCCCCAAAAGTTGCTGAGTCCTTTTTTCTGGCACCCAGATACAAGATAAGATCTGTGTTTAGCACTGGGAAAAAGTTATTTCCTTGTTTTCTTTAACGAGTGTCATGGAAGTTGTTTTTTGGAAGGTAGCAGACATCAGTTCTTTGCAGTTTTTGGTTATTGGGTATTCTGTGCTTCATTTTTGCATTCCTTCAGCCAGTGGTATAATGTTTTGTAATGTAGGAGAGATTCAGGTTAAAGACATGAAAAACATATTAAAGAAAAATTATAATTTTGCATTCATATCGTGCGTTTTTGTCTGAGATACTGACTAATATAACCACACTTGCCAAATTCTTCTAACTAGTGTGTGTGTATGTGATTTAAAAATGCAAGCAACCCCATCAAAGGGCCTCTAGCTTTTTGATTCTCTAAGAAATGAATAATATTCAGCACATTTTTTTGGAAACCGCATTTAAGTCAACCCTGAAAGTAGGGCTGGACGTTTAATATTCAGAGAATTTTAACAGCTTCAACATGAAGTAGGAAAAAGTAGAGTTGCATTTGGGATCCTGCTGTCTGCCAAAATAATACCCTCGTGTTTTTTATCTTCACAGCACTTTGCAGACAATGAACAGACGGTTTTAGGTGCTTTAGTCTTGAACTGCAAGCTTGGTGGTGCTTAATGTATATTGCATTCATGAATACATAGAGCCACTTCTTGATTTAGCAGCATCGTGTACCTCAGTGTAGCCTAAGATCTGGCCCTCAGCCTGAATCTGGTCCAGGGGGTGTTTGAGGTGGCTGCACATGCTGGGTGCCTGGGATGGCCGTCCTGGCAGGGGGTGCAGCAGCAGCTGGGGGCTGCGGGAGCGGATCCGGCCATGAGAGCTGGCCCCGCTGCCTGCAGCCTGCGTGCCCGTACGGGGCTCCAGACCTGGATGCCCAGGCTTTCGAGGCTGGATTGCTTGACTGCACATTACAGTTTCCACAGGGCTCTTGTTTCACTCAGTGAAGAGCTGTTTTTTTTGCTACATGGACATTTTTCTGATGTTACGGAAACCATTATGGGCATTTATTTACTATCTTCGCAGCTTCACTGTGAGTTTGAGTGATCTTATTATTCCCACTTCGAAACTGAGAAAATAAGTACAAGCTTGCTGAAAATACCTTCTGATGTTTATTGTCTTTTCTGAGGTGCTGAGACCCTGGGTCACAGAACATAGAATTAAGTCCAGGCACCTTCACCCACAGCCAGGAGCACTTCTCCTCACTGCTGCGTATCCCCCCTAGCACCCCACTGCTGAATATCCACCCACGTCTGACCTATGGAAAACTAGGAAGATGCCATGGGTTACCAATCATTCCCATACGACTTGTTCTGAAAGCTTTGTCTGGTATCAGAAAGGGTCCTTCTGGCACATGGTCAGAGAGAATCGTATCTCTAAGTGACATTTCTTTTTAAGCAGTGAAAGTATTTTTCCTCTTTCTCTAATCTTCTGGATTGTGCGCCTCTCAGTTTCTGCGGCAAATGCGGGAAGCCTGCCACGGACAGCGTTTGAATTCACTGCATAACCCAGCTCTTCCCAGGTGTGACGACTGAAGAACCAATTGTATTTGAAATAGAATAGCATGTGACTGACCAGCTTTAATTCTACGTTTGCTGTCTTTGGAGAGTTTGACTCGGCAGTCTCAGCAGCTCTGTTGTGCAATAATTTATAAATGTACAAGTAGATTAGGTAGAGAATATGTGGAGAGGGATGTGGATGCGTTTGTGTTCCTGAAACTAACAACAGCCCAAACACCATGTGATGTAAGTAGGCAAGTACCATCTTTTTAGAGAGAAGGAAAAGGCTGTGGTTGATACAGTGACTGGAAGCCAATAGCTGGTTTCTCAGCTGTGCTCAACTCATGTTTCCAGTACTTAAAGGACACACAGGCAGTTCCCCAGTACTGGAGGTGCCAGGCATCCAAAAGCTTCTCAGTTGCTGCCACAAAGCAGAGGTTTTACTGCCAGTGAAGGGCAGGTGGGATGTCCTGCCCTGCTCTTTCCTTATGGAAGAAGGCTGGGGTACCATTGCACCAGATGTCCCAGTTTGTGGTACCAGAAGACCTCTTCTTCTGGTGGGGATACTCAGCTGGGCAGTGAAAGTTTGATTAATTGTTGGATCAAGGTGAAGATCTGGCTCAAAAGCTTTTGAGTCACAGGTCCATGCTTTGATCATTAGAGCACAGATTTATGCAAATGCTGGGAATAGCAAGAAAAAGGTGGGTTTTTTTATCTTTTTCTGTGTTAACAGAAGAAAATGGAAAAGGGAGGTAATCTTTTCTCCTGTAATTGTGTGGTCCTGCTCTATTGAACTTAATGGCTATTCCTATATGCTTCTCAATGGGAGCAGAATCAGCAATGACTGCCTCCCATCAGAGTAATACAGTCTGAGTGGATTTCCTCAGCTTTCTGTGGGGATGTGTTCTGTCTCCTTGGTGTGATCTTGCAGGCTGCTTGTGGTATGGAAGAGAAAAAAGAGAAATAATGATAAAATAATAACACTCCTGTGCCTGTTGGGAAGGAGCAATCACAGACTGCTGGGCCCTGGTGCAAGCGGGGGTGGCTTTGGGACCTGGTTTGTTCCCCAAGGCTGTGCAGAAGATGTGGAGAGGTTTAGATCCCCCTGTGAGCAAGGATTACTGCCGTGCACAGCCCCGGGTGGGCAGGCAAGTTCCTCTGCTCAGCCAGTCTAGCTTGAAACTTCTTATCTGCTCTATATTTTGTTGCTCACCTTCACTAAACCCATTCAATGCGGCTGCAGAGCCACCTCTGGGAGAGCAGCATTAAACACTGTCTGTTTCTGCAGTCCCTGGTATCTCCCCTGCCCTTCCAGCCCGTGTGCAGGCAGCGTTTGTAGCTGCGGCTCGGCAGCTACTGTTGGAAGAGCTCTTCCTCTCCATCGGACTCCGTGCTGATGTTGTATGGTTTCCCTGTCCTAACAGGGCAGGGTCATAGCTTGTACGTTAATCCCCTTTGCTAACACGCTTTACTGCTCAGCAAGAGCTAAGTATGCTTTTCTCTCAAGTGAACAAATCAACTAATATAATTAGATTGAACTAAGAGAAACTGGGCCTGAATTATTTTGGATTTTGCTGTTTCTTGTCGGACAGAGGAAGAAACTCACCTTTCGTTTTTCTTTTTTCTTTTTTCTTTTTTCTTATTCCAAGTGGCCTAATAACAGCTATTGCTTCTCTCTGCACGCTTCACCTCCTTGTTAGCCTGAGTCCATCACTGCTACAATGAATAATAATACTGTAATTCTTCATGGTCTTTTCAACTCCAGTAATGCAGGCTTAATTTTTCAACAAATACTGATTCTTTGCTTCTCAATTTTGAATGCTTAGTTTATCTTTCCAGTAAAAATCTACCACTACCAGGGCACATCACATACCAGTTTGTTTGTCTTGGGACATCTCTCTAAAGAAGTAGTCAAATAGCGACCCACGAAGCCCCGCAGGAGGCAGGGAAATTCCCCAATGGCACCAGAGAGCCATACACCAGGAGAAAAGAAGGGGCTAAGGAGCCAAGAGAAGCAGCTGGGCTCACCTTGGAGAGGAGACATCTTTAAACCCCAAAGTCCAAGTGAGCTTCTTAGGTTTGACCTCCTCTGTGCTGAAAGCCGAGAGGAGTTGGGATCTGAGCCTGTGCTGAGTTTGTGATGGGGAGCTGGTGCTTTTGCATTGGAAAAGTTAGTAAAGGGCCTGGGCGGTGAGATGAATTCAGGCAGATGCTTTCTCAACGTTAAAGGGATGAGTCACTTTCTCACATGCATGCATAGACCACATTTTTTGAGTAGAAACCACCTTGGCTTGGCCTCCTCTTTCCGGTTTGTCCCAACAATGTGCCCACCCCCAGTGACAGCGAGTGGGCTCCAGGTTTTGAGTCCCTGTGCCTGCCTCCTCTGGGGGGGTTTGCTAGCATTTGTTTAATGGGGACACATTTCTGAGGGAGATTATCAGTAGATGTTATTGTGGACTTTACCTTTGTTTTGATTTCCCCTCCTTTCTGCCGTTGCTGTCTTTCCTTTTTTTGATGGTGCCAGACGTTTTCCACAAATGAGTAGTTTTGGTTTTCAGATTGTTCATTCTTAAAGGCCCTGGAGTGGTACGTTAATTTTATTTACTTGGCCACTAGATGGGGACACTGAACACCACGAACCTGCTTTAGCTCCACCACGAGGTTACCTGTGGACCTGGAGCTGCAGAAGCAGCCAGAGGCCCCAGAGCTGGGCAGCAGCAGGTACGTGACAGCTGTTTTGGGGAAGGAGTGAGCAAGCTCTGTTACACAGTGGGTTTAGAGGTCTTCCAGTAAACACCTCCAAGCACGGGGCAAATCTGGCCTCTTTCTGCCCAGAGGAGCAAGTTGCTCAAACCTCATGTCCACTGGTGAGCATGGAGCAATGGTAGGAGTCTGGAGAGAATCAGAGGTGTGAGACCTTCCCTCACTGCCTCTCTCCAAACCTCATCCCTCTTTGCTGGGGATTACATCCCAAGGACTGCGCTGATCCTTTGATCTTCTGTCACGGTGAGACTCTCAAGAAGTGGCCCCCACCACTTTGGAGCTTCTGCCTGTATATGTGAAGTGAGGTGGGAAGTAAAGTAGACTGTCAACAGCTTTTTATTTTTTTAAACAGCTTAAGCTATTTTTAAAAAAACGAGATCAATCTACACTTCAAATAGTGTTTCTGTAATTTATCTATTTACATTATAAGTGCAGACAGGGTTTAAAGTGCCCGTTGTCCGCATTAGCTCTTCTTGTCTTACCTCTCATCTGCATCGGGAGGGCTTTGTTGCTGTGGTTTTCCTTAACTTTCTGGACAGAGCTGGTTGTTGAAGAGATGAGACTTCCTCCAAATAGAGTCAGTGATGTTTGGACAATTCAGATCATCATTATAAAACAGAGAAGGAATGAGGCTGAAAAGCAGACATTTTAGCCAGAAAGATCCATGTATTTGAAATCCTGAGGCTAGTTCTTGCTTGTTAAATCTCCGAGATGGTGCCTGAGGGACTAGTGATTTTTTTTTTTTTTTCAATATAGAAAATGTAAAATGGAGCTGTGGTTGCACTTAATGATCAAGGACATAAAACTACAACTCTGTGATATGGCCAGATCGTTCGGGGAATATATCCACTGACCATGAGAAACAGCTGGGTAGGCTTTATGCAGATTAACTGATACCTGGTGGCAAGGTACTGCTGTTGAACAACCCATTTCTCTGCACTAGTTCAGCCCTTAGGATAGGTTTGTGCCGTCTCCTGTTAATCCCTAGCAGACGTTTCGAAGATGTGGACGCCCAGCGCGTGGCTGCAGTGGTGTGACCTTGTGCAGAGAGGAGTCGGTGCTGCCTGGGACTGCGGCTCTGCAGTGAGGATGGACAAGCCTGGGATCTGAATAGGACTGCACGCGCGTCTGGAGCACAGGGAGTCCCTGACAAATAGTGGTAACCTTTAAGGGAAGCTGTGTAAATGATCCTTGTCAATATCACCATTAGATTAGTGAGGGACAGTGACTACTCCAGGGCCATGGACTGCATTACAGTCACTTAATAGAGCTCATTGGTAGTAAACTGACTCGGTGATTTGCTTTTCATCAGCTCTGCCAGCTGACTTTTGAGCCTTCTCTGTTCAAATGGCATGTGAAATCTCTTCTGTTAGCTGGCATCTGTGGGGTGATTTTGCAGGAGTTAGCATAAAAGCAACCAGATTGGTAATGGCTAACCAGGTACCTGTGAATTGTAAGCAATGCCAGCAAGAGCTTAAGACTTAGCCTCCTGCAGCTTTCAGTTGCGTCAGGCACTTGTGCAGAAAGGGTACCTCTTTGATTTTTTCCTGTCCTGTTGTTTGCACAGGTCTGTATGTGAGATCGTGAGTGTGGTTTATAGCTTCAGACGCTGTCCCTGGCAGCCGCTGTGGCAGTGCCAAGGAGCAGGCTGTGGAGGCTAACCTGCGGGATGCTGGGTGACAGAAAACTGCCGGCTCTCCTCTTTGACTCCTCCACGTACACTATGAGCCAAAGGCTTCTAATAATTGTCGTCTCCTGCCAATCCTTGGTTTATATACCTCTATAAAAGTACTAGATACAAGATGGTTAAATACCCAAGCACCCTCCAAAGCAGCTGTCAGCTTGAACGAAATTGAGTTAAAAAAGTGTCAAGCGCTGGTTCATCATATCCCTAGAATTGGAGTAGCTGGAGATTTTCCTTGTTTTACAAAAGCAGTTGTGTGGCACATTATGTATAATGTGCGGTTGTTCAGTGGGCCTGCTGTCCCACCCACCCAGGGCACAGGGCAGCGTGGTCAGGCAACACGGCAGCAAGCTTGGAGCTCCTTGATCGCAGCCCTTACTGCAGGCTGCTTCGGTGACCTCCACGGGGTCACTGAGCTTTGCGGTCTCCACCTTTCCCTTATCTTCCAGAATCACACAGAATCACAGAACGGTTAGTGTTGGAAGGGACCTCTGGAGATCATCTAGTCCAACCCCTTGCCAAAGCAGGTTCCCCTAGAGCTTGTTGCATAGGGTCGCGTCCGGGCGGGTTTTGAATATCTCCAGGGAAGGAGACTCTACAACCTCCCTGTGCAGCCTGTTCCAGTGCTCTGTCACCCTCAAAAGGTAAAGAAGTTTTTCCTCATGTTGAGATGGAACTTCTCATGTTTCAGTTTGTGCCCATTGCCCCTTGTCCTGTCACTGGGCACCACTGAGAAGAGTCTGGCCCCATCCTCTTGACACCCGCCCCTAAGGTATTTGTAAGTACTGACAAGATCCAGAGAAGTTGTGAAGACAGATTCATGCTTAAAGTGATCATGAGCTCTGTTAAAAACTGAGTATTATTATTGGCTGCATCAATATTGTACTTGGCAGCAAGGAGGCCGGTTACAATTATCTCTCCAAAGATGCTGCAGACACATAAATGCCTCCAATTCTCCCACCAGGGAAAGATGACTTTGAGCTGGTCTGTGCAAGAATATTTTGTCAATGGAGGTTGGGTTCTGTTTGTAGGTGTTTGCATCTCTCCAAGAAGAAAACTTGCTGGTGAGCTGAGAAAACCCCTCGTCCCTGCTGCTTGAATGCTGCTGTCTACCTGGGCAGCAGAACCCTTCAGGCCCAGGAGCACTGCTGAAACAAAACCCATGTAGACACGCTGTTCCTCCTGTTACTTGCAGCAGTGGTTCACCCGGCTGCTCACACATCGATGTGTGTCCAGCGCAGCCCATCACCTGCCTGTGCTGTGGGTGCGAAGAGTTTCCCAGTCTGCAGAGTGCTGGGAGGGACCCAAAGTAATACAGCTGTGCTGGCAGGAGTTTTTAAGGTCAAACTACACTTCTACTGTCATGGCTCATTTCACTTACAGAGATGGTTTTACTTTGCCACCTTGCTCCTAACAGATACAGCTCAGCTCTTTTATGCTCTGGAGAAAGTATAGCCATATCCCAGGGCTGAGTGATGGCCCCGCTGAAAAAGTGGGTGGAAAAATTGGTTTCGCTGCAATATTATTATTATTTTTTTTGATCCAAAGTGCAACTTTTTACTTAATTTGTGGTTTGTTCAAGCCTTTCAGAAATGGGTAGATGTTTCGGAAGGATTTTATAAAGCAATGTTTCATTTTGAAGTGTCTGAGAAAAGATTTGAGAAGTATAGGAAATTTTAGGGGTTTTTTTTTTCAGCTTCAGTTTGAAATCCAGTTTCTCTGAAACACCTATGAATGCTAGATTTAGGTTGGAAAACATCACCAACATTTACTACAGAGTTATGGGCTGAGGCCAAGGATAAAGAATTCCTTTCCTAACAACATGTAGCAATGAGAAACGAGAAAATACTTCTGACAAGCACAAGTGTCCTCAGGCTTTCAGAGCGATTTTTATCTTGTGGAAAGCCAGTGTTTTAGGCAAATACAGTTCTGAAATCTCACCCAAATGCTATCCTGATTTGCATAGCTGATTAAGAAGCACCAGCACACATGGTAGCAAAGGCTGTGATTTCCATCTCCTGAGCTTCCTACGCTGCAGTGTGGTGCTACTTTTGCAGGTTCGATGTCCAAGAGATTCTCATGGATCCTTCTAGCCTGGCTGGTGGCTGCTTCCTCCCTGGGAGCTGGTGGGGAACAGGGGCTGGTGTGAGGTGGGGGATGCCCTTGAAAGGATTTTCCCCTGCCTGGAGAGCCGAGGGATGGTCCCAGCAGCTAGTCTGCCCATGGCTCTGGCTCCATGTGGAGTCTAAGCCTGGGGTGTTGT
Source organism: Nyctibius grandis (assembly GCF_013368605.1). Classification (NCBI taxonomy): domain Eukaryota; kingdom Metazoa; phylum Chordata; class Aves; order Nyctibiiformes; family Nyctibiidae; genus Nyctibius; species Nyctibius grandis. Next base: position 16,874,253 of record NC_090663.1, on the reverse strand, counting down.
CTGTCCCTGGGGCAGGGAAACACTGGGGACACACAGATGAGATATTGGTGCACTTCAGAGGAGTTGGTTTCCTGGCCTTGGGTGCTGAGGGAGTGTATAAAGCACATGTCACCCATATCTGGTGATCAGTCACCCTTGTTTGCTGTGCCCTTTCCGTTCCCTTGACTCTGTGTTTTGATAGTAAAACTGTTTGGGAACAGAGATGCTATTGATTTTTTTTGTCTTCTTACCTCAGTAATCTGGACACTGTGGACTCACATGGAAATAAAAAGTGAGGTGAATCATTTACTGAGTCCCTAATGTAGGGAGTCAGATGGAAATCAGTTGTTAGCCATTGTACATCGCAAAGCAGAGGTGTTACGCTCTGGCTGTGAAGCTCTTCCTAATAAGCCAGCTGACAGCTCTTGCTCCCCCACAGTTTCCGCACAGAGGGTGAATTTCAGTAATCCCACATTAAGGTGACACAGGTGTGGATTCATTTCCAAAACTGCCAGTCCCTCTGGACTCCTTGTTTTTAATTAATTTTTTTTTCCCCACTGATGTCAGTACAGCAGCAGATTTAAATGCTTGTACTGCACTGATTAAAATTTTATTCCTAAAATAACTTTGTCCTTTGGTATCATTCTGTGAGATGCTTTTGTTTCTTTTTAAATTGTTAGACTTTCAAAGTCAAATCTGAAACAAGAATTGGAAAGGAAAGTTTCAGAATAATTCTCCTCTACCACAGGGATGCACTGCCTGCTCTTGGACATTCCATTTTTTATAAAAATAGGTACAACCACTACTAAGAGAGACCAATATATTCAACAGGGTGTTGCTGAAGGAGCTGGCTCATGTCCCCTACATTTTTCCCCCTCTTAACATCTAAGTCTGTGTTACCCACATATCTCATCTTTTGGGGAACCTTTCTATGGACCAGTTGTGGTAAGTTGTCCACAATGTCACTGTTAGAGACTAGTGACTTTCATTTGTTTTTGTTGAAGATCTTCTGTTGTCCTGAGAAGCTAAAACAGAACTTGGTTGCTGCCCTCACCTACCCATTCATTGCATGTCCCTCATGTCCCCTGGTGTTTGCCTCCTCCTGGGTCCACCCAGCCTGAGCGACCACCCTGCATACAGCATCCTCTCCTCACCCATCTTGCACCTCTGGGCTCCTAATTTCTTTTTTCTGCCTCCTTCTTTTGAGCTACAAAGCACTAAGCAAACACCATACTCCGGTAGCACCTAATATTGATTTCCATAATCTCCTCTTTAATAGTCCTAAGGCTGTTAGTGGTCCTGTCTAACAACCATGGGTATTTAAGAGCTGATTCCTGTGGGACGTACCAAAATCCTACTTTCTCATATCCACTTATGACCTAGATATTCTACTTGGAGGCATGTTTCAGCTAATTCATCCCCTTTCCTCAGTACGGAGAGCTGGAAGCTGGTACTTGTTCCTTTCTATGATGGAACTGCCCTGGGTCCTCTGTAGCTGGTTCCTTGCCGCTGAAATGAGCTCTTCGTGGCACTATGTCTGAAGTCTGCATGACTGCTAAACAGTGTTTCTCTTCATGACCTATGTTAGACCTATTTCCATGGCTCACTGTCTTATTTACATGGTGCATACCCCTGAAAGCAATGATTCCTGCATCTTCTGGATTAGTGGACCTCTGTCAATTTTTTTCACTATGTGACCATCATGCTTTTAGTTGAAATGTATAGAAAGAGTGGTACAATGCTGTGGATCAGCTGCAGGCCACTTGACATGATTTTGCAGAGAATTAAGACCCTTCTGGCTATGGTTTGGGAAAATTGGCACAAAGCATTAAATAGACCTGAATGAACTCTCTGCACTTTTGGCAACACCATTTCTTCTCTCTGGCGTGGTCAGGAGGTGCCATCTATTCTGTCTGGTGGTGTTTTCTGCCAGGCACCTTGGATGCTTATGTCTGGCTGGATGTGCTCTTTGCATTCAAAGTCCAAAGAACAGGCTGACTTACAGGCTTACAGTTCAACCAAAGAAATATATTTCAGTGACAGAGTAAAAAAAAACAAACTCGGATTTTAAAAAATCCATGGGAATTTTTCTCCGTAACTCTTTCGCATCCTTCTTAGCAATTCTATTTCCCTTCTCTTTACAATGGAAAAAGGTAAAAGAGAAAGGAGGAAAGTTCTGAATAGCAAAAATTGTTGGGTCTTTTTTTGAGGGGGGATAGGTATTGGAAAAAGTACATAAAGTTTCTGCCAAGATGTGCTTACGTTTTTGGGAAATGCAATTTTTCAGTGAGAAATTTGTAACTCCCCCCTTTTTAACAAGTCCTACTGAGAACTACATTTAGAAAATATGTCTTGTATTTGCAAGGTAAAAAAAGATCTTTATCTGCAACAAACATAGCATGTGATCAGACCATGCAGGTCTGATAGCTCTTTTTAAATTAGAGGCCGGGGCTCACCTGTGGCTGTGCTGATCTAACCACAAAAAACACTCTTTCCATGGTGAGAGGAGAGTTGATAAGAGACCTTACAGAGGGCAGGAGGCACCTGTGTTTCCCATTTTCACTTTAGCTAACATAAAGCTGTAAAATAGGGAATAATTTTGTGAAGAAAATGGCAAGATTTGATCAATGAGAGACAATATTGCTATCTTCTCAGCTCAGGAGACTTATATGTATACATCTTCTGGGTGAGGGCTGTTCTAGCTGGGGTTAATGGATTTGCCTGACCTGCAGACCCACTGCTGTAAGAAAAAAGGAACCCTTAGCATGACAGTTTGCATGAGAATGGTGACTTCTGGGGGATGGCTTTTCCTAGGAATAGATTTTATATGTGTATGAGCTATAACAGAAAGGTGGGATTTGCCCAAGTGCTCACTTATTTAGGCTCTGAGTGGGCTTGTATTCATCTTCGTATCCTTCAGCCACTTTGGAAATCTGACCTTAAAGCATCCAGTGCATCCTTGTGGGCACATTGCAGGAGCCATCCTCTCATCCAGAGGAGGACGAAAGGTGGGTAAAGGACAGGTTGCAACGGTGTCGGGCTCTGCTAGCACGAAGGTGACCGTGTCATTAATGCTAGTGAGGCTTACTTAGTGTCTGTCTGCAGGTGTGCGAGGTGAAGCTGAGATTGATGACTCCTTTGTTTCAGAGTAGGAAAATACCTACTCTAAGCATTGTTTTCCAACTCATTTCTCAGGCCACTAGAATTAATCACTTTTATGGCTGCTCCTGCAGGTCAGCCAGGCAGAGCTCCAGGAAGGTATATCCCACCACAAACATGTTGTTGGAGGATTACAGACAAAATTATTCTCAGAGGTAATGAAGTGCTGAGCAGGTAGTGGGGGCACAAAATTTGCTTTTGTGGTGAAATGCTTCCGAGACAGTTCTCGGTGGGAACAAACTCACTTCTCTTCCCCCAGGATGGGACCTCAGCACTGCCTTCACTGCAAAGAAGTGTAATATAAGTACAGTTTTCATGGCGGGTTGAAAAAAGCCCTTGTCCACTGCGTGCCAATTCCCTGATCTTTTTGCACTCACTTCACAATGAGGTGAAGCTCCAGGTTTAAGCATTCATTGTTGTTGTTGTTGTTATTATTGTTATTATTATTATTAATTATTACTACCATTACTATTATTATTAATGTACCTGTGCTCTAAAATGATTGTATGGTCCTACACGAGCCTTAGGATGCACAGACAGAATGGATGATCTCCTAATTTTAACGTGTGATGGAAAATTCCAGTTTCTTTTCATTGTTTTACGTGTTTTGTTTTTTTTTTAATACAGTGAAATTAAATGCAAGAACCTCATAGCACAGCAAAAAGGAAAAAAAATTAATTGAGCAAAAGTCAGCAAATGCAGAATTATGGTTCCCCCAGCAACTGTAATGAAGGCAGAGAACACATATATACGCTGGTGTTCGAATTAACACTGCACGCTGCCTGGAATACAAATCCTAACTGTTCAAGGGGCTGAGTGATGATTACTGCGAGAACCATAACTTTACATTTCCTGACTTTTTGCAATTAAAATCTCAACCTGGATGATGCATTAACATAGGCTTTGCATTTAATTTGCTATTTTCTTTAGAATGTATGTGTGTGTTGATTATGTTTGAACATTTCTTACCTTTTCATCTCATTTATTCTTTTGTAAGTGTAAAATCAGGGGAAAAACCATTTACCACATCAGCTCCCTTCTTCTCCCTCACCGGCAGGGGGGAAGAAGGAGAGGAGAAAAGAACAAACACCTTAGTGCAAGCAGTGCAATTAATTGTATTTTTAGCTCTAAGAGGCATTTACTAATGAATGTAAATTTATATCACTTCTTTTCTGTTAATATTTGTACAGGGACTGGCCAATCCATACAGAGATGGGTCTCCTCTAGGCCTTTAACCCATACAGAGTTGAACTAAACATCATTTACACAGCCTTGGAGTGCCAGAAGCAAGTCTGACAAGATCTTTGATGGCCCCAAGCTCACAGATTTTTTTAGCCCACTGACATTAAAGTTCAGGACTAAGGCCTGCGGTCCTTCTGACTGTGTGAAGCTCCAGTGACTTGAAAAGCTCAAACTTGTGAATGCTTGAAAGCGTGTCTTCATTGTAGGAGCTAACCAGACTCTTTCTGTATTGTTGCTGTACCTCCTCACTTAGCCACAGGGGGATTTAATGGATGTGGGGGTGCTTCACGCCCTGGCTAGCTGATGTACTGGGGGGTACAGCCAAAATCCCACCAGTGCTTTCACTGGGGACGGTATCCCTCACAGCGTGATGGAAGATCAGATTGAATTCCTCCAGTGCTGGTGGGATAATAATGTTTTTCTTTCATTTTCATCTGTCTGGAGGGAAAGATGATTTCTCTCACAACCTGCCGGAGCCCTGGGAGCACTGGCAGCCTCGTGGGCAGAACCCAGGGACCAGCCTGGCCAAATCTGTCCCTCAAGCCAGTCCCCCACACCGGCTCTGTAGAGAAGCTCATCCTGTTCACCATAACCGTGCTCAGGAGCAGTCACTTGTGCTTGTCTGGCTTATAGTCTTTGGGCCTAATGACAGATCAGAAAGAAGGGAAGGATGCAACACAGCTGGCTCTGTTTATGCTGTAATTTTTATTTTTTCTTCTCTTTGTTGTTACTGTGTTACATAATTTTGTTCGACCTTTGCTTTTGTTGTTTTGCATTTTAACCTTTCTTAGTGGCTCTTTTTTTGCTTTGTGCTCAACCATTTCACAATGGTGACTTCTTCCTATAATTAACTCTATTCCCTTTGTTCTGGGCCTTGTGCTTTTATATCCCACTCCCCGCAGAGCCATCAAATTTCTTTTAACCTAAAGGCCTTCTGCCACCAAGGGTAAATCAGCCTTGTCTAAGCTCATTCACTTGAGCCCACCAGAGAGAGATTCCCCTCCCTTCCTGTCCATCCTCATATGAGCTCATGTCCATGTAAAGATGTCAGGCATCAAAGTTCAAAGAGAAAATAGCTTGGCACACGTTTTCCAGATGCTGTCAGACTGTTGCTTAGGCTCTGAAGGAATTAAATTATGTGAGTACTCATGCTGCTGTCAGAGGCTTGATGCCTTCCAAGAACAAACACTGTTATCTTTAAACATATCTAGTATGCCTGAAAATCACAAAGTTCTACCTTGTTGATCAATTTACCAAAAATCCAGAAAAATGTGAAAACCTCTGCCTGTTAATTAATGGTGGTGTGTAGGGTAGATTTGTACCAAAACATGTGAATCCAGCATATCTCTATTAGAAGTTACAGAATTCTGGAAAAACAGATGTGACCTGGAGCAATATGGCTTAAAACACTAGAAGGAATGGTTTCTGTAAAGGCAGTGTTTACTCTTTTTATAGGTGAAATTTTTACTTTTTATTTTGACATGGCAGATTTTGAAAAACTTCACATGTCATTGCTAGGACAAATAGCAGACAGAATTCGTTTTGTTAAAACCTTTACTACATCCCATTGGCAAACTGCGTTTTGTCAAACTCTTTTGTTCATAATGTTCACAAACGACATTTCATCACATTTTTTGTCAACAGAATGTAATTTTATTCCAATCATTCTGTCAACAAAGAGAAATACCATAAAATCACTTTGCTCACAAACATAAATTATATGTTGATTTTATTTGTAGAATAAATGGAAGTATCAAAACTTTTTCTGGGGAGACAATGAAGACGGATCACATTCATTCTGTGGACAAAATATTAATGTTCAGGCAGCAGTTTGTAATTTCTAGGCTGGCTGGAGGGCAGAGCACGTGTGAAATTCAGGGTGAAGCAAAGAAGAAATGTATGAATGTGCTCATTGTGGCCCTAATATGGGACATTGGAATGAAATCAATGGTCTTTGGATCAGGCCTTTAAAGAACCAGATGTGATGCAAGACATTATACACATGGAAAGCGAGGAGCCCGTGAGAGGAGCTATGCCTTCATGGAGAGGCAGCTGGGATGCCATGGAGGATACTGTAGGGCCTTTCACATGGCACGAGATAGCTGTGTTTAGGTGGCAGAACGGAGACCCCAGTCTGCTCTTTCACATACCGTGTGATGTTCTGATAAGTTTTCTTTTATTTTTTCCTAAATAACTGCTTTCTTGCACAGCATAGGTAATGCATTAGTTTCAAGATACATCCTTTTAAAGTGGCTATTTACAGTGTAGGGCCATCGCTCAAGAGCCTACATACTCCAGCACGATACGAGAAAAAGCTCTGTGTATTTTAGAGTGATTGCCAGCCACTTTCCATTTGCCTCCTTCCAGTACGTGAACAGCCTCTTCCTTTGTCTTCATCTTTCAGCCTAATAGTCTAAACATAGCAAAACAGGCATCTCAAATAATTGTGGGATTTTGAGTGTTTGGCTCACAACTATATATGCTTTTTGATTACTGGTGAGAAGCGCCTCTGCAGAATACAGATTTCATTCAGATGTGTTCAGGGAGAGTATGTTCTTTTTTAGCTACTAGCTTTGCAAGAAACTTGGTATGCAATCAGGGCATCAAGAAAAATAACGCTGTAGTATTGACTCCTCACACCGCAAATGATCACTAGCGAATAACGAGCATAGACAAAGGACAGGAAAACAGCTCATTAAAGATGATTGTGTGAATGATTTTTGGACAATTACAAGCAACTTGCAGAGTTTTTTCCTCTATTAAACTGATTGCAAATGTAGAACAAGGTACAAATCCTGGACTGGACTGGGATTTGGGATCCTTGAGTTCATTTGTCAGCTCTGCCACTGTCCTGCTGGGTAGCTTTGGGGAATTTTTTTAATCTTTCTATGCACGAAGGTCCCATCTATAAAAAAGAGGTAATGGTTCATGTTTCTGCAGTGCTTAATCATAGAATCATAGAATGGTTTGGGCTGGAAGGGACCTTAAAGAACATCTAGTTCCAACCCCCCCTGCCACACCTTTCCACTAGACCAGGTTGCTCAAAGCCCCATCCAACCTGACCTTAAACACTGCCAGGGAGGGGGCAGCCACAGCTTCTCTGGGCAACCACGCTCACAGTGAAGAATTTCTTCCTAATATCTAACCTAAATCTACCCTCTTTCAGTTTAAAACCGCTCGCCCTCATCCTATCACTACATGCCCTTGTAAAAAGTCCCTCTCCAGCTTTCCTGTAGGCCCCCTTCAGATACTGGAAAGCTGCTAGAAGGTCTTCCCGGAGCCTTCTGTTCTCCAGGCTGAACAACCCCGACTCTCTCAGCCTCTATTCGTAGGAGAGGTGCTCCAGCCCTCTGATCATCTTCTTGGCCCTCCTCTGGACTTGTTCCAACAGCCCCATGTCCTTCTTATGTCCTTCTTAATACGTGTGTGAGGAATGCTGCAGAGAAGCCAGGTTTTTAATTTAATAAATGACCATCTCCTTTTCAGGTTTTCATGCTCTAACACCTTCTCTTCCTTGCCTGTACACTTGGGGTGACTGCTCAGGGCTGATGGGGCTTTCTCCAAGTGGTCTCAGAGAGTGGTTCCTCTTCTCTTGCTCATCACCAAGATCTGGCTGATGCTCCTACTCCTCATCTTGACTACTGCAGACTACTCTTTACCTGGCCTTTCCAATTTCTCACAGTTTTTTTCTTGAAGTGATCCAAAACACTGCTGCCAAAACCTTGTCCGCATTCAGCCCGTGACGCAGCTCTGACTCAGGCTTGTATCTGAACATCACTTCCCAGCCTCCTGGCGTGCTGTTTTCTGATCTCCATCTCTCCTTGGCTCAACTTTTCAGCAGTGCCAAACGTGCTGCCAGCATGGATTATTGCTTGGCTTATCTCCAGCACTTGCCTTTCCCTCTGACTCCTCCTCCTGTCCCAAGCCTGCACCTCCCTTCCTGGCTACCTCCAGACTCTATGGCTGGTACGATGGAGGGAGGAATGCCTTTGTGCTTAACTGCTTCCTCAGGTACCTCTTTGGCCTTTGACAATATTCGTGCTTCAACTTTGAAAATATGACATACTCGGGTATACTTCTAGTAATCCTGCTTTTGGAGCCACACTGATTTCCAGGGAGCCTTTATATCTCCATTGTTTCTGTAGCTGGCATCAAGTAATGTGTCACAGAGGGGAGGAAAACTGTTCTTCACTTGTAGCTGTGTATGCAGCTTTCCATGCTAGAACAGTTTGTACTTCATTGTAACACCCAGTGACTTCTGTAACTCTGAATGCATAAGCACAAATGTTAACTCAGTTGAGTTTAATAGACTTTCTGCATATGGGTTTGAAAGACAACAGGAGGAAGAGATGAACAGCTAATTTCTGAATACTCAACAGCGCTGTAAAAGCAACTTGTTGAGACACACCAGGGAGTTTCGCAACTTCCCAGAGTTCTTGAAACAGCAGGTGCAGACTATTTGAATCTTGCTTGTAAAATAAAATTTTTAGAAGAATGGAAAAAACAACTCTCAGCATCTTGTCTTTGGAAAGTGTATTATGGTTACGTATTAACACAAGAAAAAGGTTTTAAGTTGACAATAAGTAAAATGGTATAGTAACTAGATTCAAGCGTGCAGACTCACAGTTCATTTCTAAAAGTGTCCAGTAAGATTATTTTCATGCTGCTTCTTAAACTGGCCCAGAAGAGTATGGTATGTCAGTTCATGGGCTTTTGTCACTGAGAACGGTGCTTTAAAGTAAGTACAAGTATACATTCAGTCTTAAGCAGAGAAATAATATATTATCTCATTTCAGAAGTCAACTGGAAGTCAGAGAAGAGATAAATTAATAATTATAAATGCTGCATAATTGCACATAAAGTCCAGTAGCCTTGCATTAATTGAAAATCCAAGCCCTCATGAGATCAATGGGAATTTTCTGTTGACCTTAACAGGGAGATAAGCTCATATGCTCTTTGAAGGCAAGCTTGCTTGCCCAGATTGGTGTTGGTTGCAGTTCCTTACCTTGCAATATGAGTGTCCTTGAAGCAGAGGAGTGATCAGATTTTACAGCCTCTGGGTCTTTCCTTTCCACCCTTTCTGCTCCCCTCTGCACTAAAGCTGTGCACTGTTCGGCCTTTAACCCTTCTTTCCACATGATCTCTCCCATTTTTACAGTAATTGGTTCACCTCAGCCCCAGCGCACTCAATCAGGGTGCTGTGAGCTGGCCAGAGGGTCTCACAAAGGTGCCGATTAACCACCACCGGGGCTATGACCCTCTGTCCGTCTGCTGGCATTCTGCAGAGTTAGAGAAGGTGGGGACTGTGTGATCAGCATCACAAGCTCATTAAAAAGTTAGCAAACAGCTTCTCAAAATCAAAGAATGGGAAATGGCAGCTGTAGTCTGGCAACCCTTTGAAGCTCTGCCAAAGGGACGGGAGAGCTTGACCGGGTGCTCCCAGACACAGCGGTGGCAGTGTCCCCAAGGTGAGTGGCAGGCAAAGGAGCAAGGGCACAGTGACTTGTTGGTTGGTGGATGGTGGCAGAGGAGATCCCTGGAGGTGATGCTGCTGTGGGCGAGGGCGCTGAAATCCCTCTGCAACAATTCTCACAGCTGGGTCACCCGTTTTGGGGCCATAACTCGACGATCTGTTTGCAGCTGCAGGAAAGGTGACATCAGGTGACAGAGAAGCTCTGGAGCAGAACGTCAGCAGCAGCTTGAATTAGGGAAATAAATCTGCACTTTTGGTGTCCTTCTGTAGGAAATTACAGGGAAGGCAGGAGGGATTTTGTGGTTATGACCAAGAAAATAATTACTGTGGAGGCTACTGTGTATGACAAACTGGCTTTTAACATCATCTGAGAGAGGAAGCCATGTGCTTCCCTCATCCCATCCTCTTCAGTCTCTGATCGAAGATGGAAGCCAAGCAGAAGATGAAATTAAGTAAGTGTGCAATTTCTGATTCATTCTCACTAGGTTTGTGATGATTACTTAAACAAAAAAAAAAATCAAAGCTGGGATTACAGGCTCAGCAAGGGGAGTGCATATTTCAGCACATACTGGGCTCTTTGTCATTCTGTCACACTGGTAGAATGAGACTATTAATGCATTGTCCCAGGCATGCTGCGTTATAAAGCCCAGTGGCCAAGTTAAATGAAAAAGTCCTCTAAGAAAAACAGTGTGCAGCTTCCTACTGCTCTCTCGTTCTTGCAGAACTGTCTAGGTGAGGCAGGGGAGATACAGTGGGTGAAGTTGTAAGAGCTTTTCACAGAGGAGAAACTCATGATAGTCAATAAGATCCCTGGGCAAAGCAGATTTCCAGTGTCTGCTCACTGTCTTACAAGTTCTCCTGACTTTCTGAAGTGCTATATGTCAACAGGTGACAAATATTCCCTCTTTGTGTGCAGGGAAGGAATGACATGGTGGGCTGTAAGTGCTTTCCCCAGTTACCTGCTCAGCACTACTGAAAGCGTCTGGGGCATGCAGGGGGACAGACATCCTGCTTTTAACGTTAGGATGGAAGCAAAGTCACTGCTTTTGAAAAGAGCTAAACTACAGATTGTACAGTCCTCTGCATCAATGTGAGTTATCTGAGGGTGAAGCCTTGCCTAGTAATTACCTGGTATACCAGTAACTAACAGGTTCAGGCATCCCTTGCAGAAGACACAAGGACCAGCAGCGGCCCCGGTGCAATCCGGGAAGCCCCATCTCTTAATATCTGTTATTAATTCAGGTATGTTAGTTATACTCCCTGCCAGTGGTGTAACCCACACTATTTCTTACCTCCCAGATGTCCATTCCCACAGCACTCGCAGGTGTCTGGTGCTGAGCCAGCTAGCCAAAAACTTGCCGTTCTTCGCAGAGATTAGATCCTAAATAACAGTAACAACCTGCTCTGGATTAATATTATCTCCCCTAAATTCTGGCCACCCCTGGTCAGGGCAATCCCTAAGGAAGTTGCCTGGGTTTTGCAGCAGACCCAAAGCCACTGCCCGTCCCCTTAGCGCTGCAAGGATGAAGCAACCCCCCTTTCAGCGCTAGCTATCCGGTGGCTGAGAGTGACAGCCCGCTTTTGGGGAATCAGTGCTAATTACAGCTCATAGCAGATGTCTCCACTCCAGTGTGTTAGGATGCGGGTCCCCCGTGAGACCTGCTGTTGCTTTCTGAGGGTCGGAAATGAGCGCTGAAGTGTCTCTGCCGCCGCTCACGCTGCCTCGGTGTCCCGCTGCAGCCCCTGGGCAGGGCACGGGCAGCGGTGTGCGAGGGTCTGCGCAGGCTGGGGGGACCGCGCTGCACGGGACAGGCACTGCCGGAGGGGTTTGGCAGGCTCAGGTGGGTGTGCTGAGCCCATGCCTGCTCTGGGGTGGGTCAGAGGAGCCACTGTGCCCCTTTTGCACCCAGATTTTCTGTTTCTGCCTCTGCAAGCCGCTCACGGTGTCACCCCAAACAAGTCCATTCACCTGCCCGTGTCTCAGCTCCAGCTACTATCACCTGTGTCATGTAAATGCCTAAAAATCCAAACAATGGGTGAGTGCCCTTTATTCCAGGCATTTCACAGAGAAGAAATGGATATAGGGTATGTCAGGGAGAACTGCTCTCTTAATGCACAGAAATGCTGGGTAGCTTAACGAACATTTACAAAAGGCTTTGCGTACCAGGGTGCTGTAAAGGCAGAAAATGTTGGTTTGTTGTGATGATTCTCAGCTGTGTTTCTTCTCTTTCTGGGACTGAATGACTTGGGAATTTCTCTCTTTTTTTCCCCCAACACTTAGAATGTTTTGTTCCTTTCTTTGTATTTGTCAAATGTAACATTGCAAATGGGAAGAGTTGCCAATATGAAGAAGACCAGCCCCTTCTGGGAGTCCCTTCTTCCATGGGTTTGCCATGCAGAGTCTGCCAATTCACAAACAGGCCACAGGTAGCTCTTGATGGACCAGTGACTAAATCCCCATGGCTCTTCAATGCCATCTGCCTGCTGGAGTCCCTGGGATAGTTTTGGGGAGCCCATCCAGCCCCAGCTGGCAGATGCCGTGCTGTGGGCACCCCACAAATTTATCTCCAGCTGGGTGGGGGCTGATGGGACCCTTCTCCCCCCACATTTCCCCAGCCTGGGCAAAACTGAGTTGCTTTTGGGCTGCCTTTATGGCAGAGATGGTGTTAAATATCAGTTGATCTGGCCACCTGTCTTCCTACTGCTTCATTCTGAAGGAAAACAAGGCTAAAATAAAAGGGTCTTTTCCTTTTTTATTTGTCGTGTTACTAATCATTGTATTACAGCATTTTCCAAGACCAATTACATACTGTTTGGGAAGATTAGCGCGGTGCAAAACCTACCATGGTTTATTATACAGTGATGGTTCATGGAAGAAAAGTAGCTGAATTCAAGCCCTTGCCATTTCATGTATTTATCCCAATGCAGGTTTCATATATACATGTATATAATAGGAACTGCACAACAGTCAGCAATGTTTAAAACAGAATTTCTTCCCCACGAGGGAATGAATAAGAGTCATTTGTCATATGTTTCCTTTAATTCATGGCTACAGAGCATTTTAGAATTGCTTGATGTAAATCTGTCTCATCTATTTGACAACTCTGATATTGAGTCATTCATTTTTATTCTATGACTTAAAAAATTCTATATTGCAGCTGGAGATGGGTGGCTAAAGTGCTAGTTTGGACTATGGCTTGAATGTAACAATAGCTTTTGACCCCAGCTCCAGTCCCAAGGAAAGTGAATTTGGCAATCTCATTTCAATTCATAGTGAATAGCTGTTCACATAAAAAAATCAGCACCTACCATTTGTCATACTTGGCAGCTTCTGCTTAAGAATGGTCCAGAACTGCATTACCATGGAAACTAAATTACCTACTCCTACTCCTGGCTCAGAAGGTGATTTCAGCCGGTTGTGGAGGTTTCATATTGCTGACTGAAGAAGGTGGGGGTAACCTGGGGGAACTGAAACACGTATGACCCATAAGTATGCTTGGATCAGTCCTCTGTTTTGAATATTGCCATCTTCTGGTCACGTGCCGTTGGGTTCAGGCCAAATGGCTTTCTTACACATCGCGATTTATTTACTGATTTTTATTATGATAACAGCTACCGGCTCAGTCAGGACCAGGACTGTGTTGTGGTTAGTGCTGTACATATGTATGTTTAGAGACAGTTTCTACTCTGAAGGCCAGGCAAGCATGGGAGGCTCCATATATTCCTTTTTAACTAGAAAATTAAAACAAAGTAAGTGATTTATCTGAGATAACACAGGAAAGTGGTGACAGACCTAGCAAATGAATGCCCCTTTCTTTAGACTCAACCCTGTGTTACTTCCCCAAATCACTTTATCCCTCTTCAGAATTACTCCTAATCTATGCTAGGCAAGCTGGGAATACCACACAGTTGGATATTTTTTGTTTCCTGCCATCTACCAAAAGGCTGCTGATTCATAGAACAGCATTTTATTTAAGGCTGCTCAGTACGGCAATGAACAAACATAATGGATTAGAGTTCAGTGTTTACTGGACACTGAAAGTTTTTAAGGTTAATTACATACGGTACGTTGATTTTCTAATTGTAAGCAAAAACTCTGCTGTAACCACTCCATCCTTCAATAACGACTGAAACAAAAGATCATTTCTGTCTGCTGAGCTGCGTATACCACCATTTTTCCTCCCAAATACTGCTTCTTAGAGAGATGTACACTACTGGAAAGACAAGAAAATAAATAAACATACAAAAAGCAGACTAATATGGATCGCTCTTAAACTCATAGAGCTAGAAACTCAGCAGAGGGAAACAAAAGGAGCTTTGCCATTGCCAGTGTGAGGATGGGAGAGCCAGGAGCAGCCCATGACTCTTCAGCTCTGAGGGCTGAGCCTGACATTGGGACTGCGGTGCGAGCAGTGCAGCTGGGAGAATTTGGGAGCAGTCCTTGTAGTCGGGCTGGCTCTGGTTTTTGGAGATGACAGCTGTGCAAAGGCTACCAGGTCTTGCTACAGCGCTGGTGAAATCAGGCAGAAAAGCACCCCGAGACACAGGCTGTTGAGGTCTCTTTTTCCACCCTGTGGAGAAGCCCCAGCCAAACCCACAAGATCCCTGCCTCGTGCAGGGATCACCAGCTCGAGGACTGCTGCTTTGCAGGGACTGGCAGGGGAAAATACCCTCTCCACTCCCTGCCTGCTCACCCTGTGAAGCTGAAGCCTTCTCCTGAGTGACCTCTGTGCCTCCTGCCATGCCTTTCCCTTGTCTTGACCCCTGCCAGCGCTGGTACCAGAGTCCCTTTTGAGCTGGGCTGGAGGAGGTGTGTGCGAGAGGATATGCTGTCTGGTCTGTGGTGTAGGGACCTGGCCGGTCGTGGCTATTGGCCCATTGTTGGTCCTTGATGCAGCACCAGATTCGCACCATGGAGGAAAAGAGTCTTTCACTTCCTGGCTCCAAGGTGGATGCTGCTGGGAGAAAGGAGAAGGTCACGAGCACCCATCCCTGCAGTACACCCTGGCCTCCATGTGCTTCCCACCCCCAGACCCCTGCCATGTCCTCCTCCATCCATGGGCATGGACTGCTCCCACTCCTCAGGGCACAACAGCAGTCGGAGCTGCTGGTGGTCACCAGACCTTCGTCCCTCTTTGGCACCTCCCTCCATGGGATGCCGAGGGTGGAAACCCATCTTGCTTTGCCCTTGCCATGGCCCTGGCAGAGTATTTGAGTCCCTTCTGCTCTGCCTTTGCTTTTTATATGCATCTTCCCTATTTAAGTGTCACAGATCACTGCACCAGCTGATTAGCCTATACATGGGTGGAATATAAAAGAGCAAGTCCCCAAGTTGTAGGTGAGACCTTTTGTGAGATTGACTGGCTAAAAATAAAAAGGAAATTGTCTCTGAGCTTTTGAGAATCTGTCTGTTCCTCAGGCCACGGGAAAACAGAGCAAGGGGTAGAACTTCATAATTAATTATGAATTTATAATTAATTTGAAGCCTGAATCAACAACCTACTAGCAGAGCTGCTATTACTTGCTCTGTGTTCCCATAGTCTATGAGAGACTTCGATCCTCACAAGCAGGTTTCAAAATTTCAGGACCTTTTTTCTGTTCAGTTTGCATTTTTTCAGCCTATTAGTCTTGCGTACAACTCTGGTTTTTTTGTAGTTTTTGAGTTTAAGGGACTAGATCAATAGCTGTATTTTGGGTCTCTAGACTATGCATGTGAGCCCAAACAAAGTTACCCTCCCTGGGTAGGAAAGATTTGTTTATTTTTTTTAGGCTTGTGTATTTTTTTGAAGGTTCATTCTTTTGATAGATAAACAATGCAAAAATACTCTGTGCTTCTGCAGCACTTAATCTGATGTTCATCGTATACAAAGTCTCTTTACTTTGTGCAATAAATGCAACAAAACTCCTCTTCCGCAGAGTTGTGCAGGGCTTAAGCAGATTGGTGGGGTGGAATTTTGGAAAACATTCGAGGCTGACCTTTTCCTACCTCCCCCTTAAAACTGGCGGTTAAAATTCCTGCTGACTTCAAGGAGAGCAGAGCTGGGTCGGTGTTGAACACTTCTGAAAATCTCACCTGTAAAGACTACAGAGTTCATTATAGGGGCAAAATTTTGTATAAACCCAGCAGGGACATACAGAAATTGTTAGCAGCTTATTAATGGCCTCCATGGTGGATGTGTGTATTGAATTTAATTGGGCTGCATCCCAGTAAGGTTCTGATATGCTTCTGATTAATTTTCTCTACAGTCTACCCTTTATTTCTCCTCTTAGAAACTGGACAGGCACTCCATGTTTGCACTTGCATAAAAGACTGGCAGTGAAATAAAGCATGCAGGTAATTATTTATTATGCCCCAAGGAAGAACAGTGAGCGAGGTAGGCCCTTAGTTAATGTAGCTGGATGCTAGCAGTTTGGTATCAATCCCTCTTGATGTCTTCCTAAAATAAAGCAGCATTTAATGTGATACTATTCAATTTTGCAAGCATAAGCATAGTTAAGTTTCTTTGTATAAGGTCTGGTTAGTAGTGTGGAGACTTTAAAGTAAGCTTTGAGCACAGTGACACACTTGAAAGGGCAGGTTATATTTATTCTGTGCTGCGTCAAGGGCATGCTGCTTGCTAACTGCAATTAGACAGTGTATCTGCAAGTCTATGTCCAAATAGCAAAGATGTCTTTGCAGAGTATAAAAGGACTATTGTGTTAGTCCTGGGGTCTCGAAGGGTATGAAGATAGTTCCCTCTCCCGCCTGTTATTACTCATACTTGATTACTTTTATGTAAATCCAGTGATGAGGAGAGCTGACAAGACTGTGACGTAAAGAAATTTCACCTTTTTCACTGAAACAGGGCTTTTATTGTCGAATAATACTGTCTTAGTCCTCTGCAAAGGAAAGAAAGAGATGCTGTTGAAAATCTCATAATTAGCAGCTTAAGGTATAAACCATATAGAACCCTGTGTTCTACCATAAACCCCCAAATTAGCTTTGTAGGGTCTGTTTAAAAACAAACAGACATGCATCCTTATCACTAAATAATTGTTTGCAAATAAACTCTTTCTGAGCACATCTTAGGAAAACACAAGATTATTAGCTGGCAGTGTTAAGCCAGCTAAGTAGCTGAAAAAGCATGAAAAGAGCTGCAGAAGTTCTTTTCAGAATCCTGCTCTGTTTGGCTTTATTTCTCTAAAGCTTGATTTATCAAGAGGAGAATACAGTATTTGGTTTCCCCACAAGTAAGCTCTTTTCATGTTTTGTCTTTGAAATGAAAATCATCTTTTGGAACAAATATCTGCTCTATCAGATAACTGCATGCTTGTCATCCCTAACAGTGTGCTGGCAGGAAGGCTGGGCGAGGATTTTTTCTGCAGTACATTGAGTACACATTGCTGGCACCAGATCAAGAATCAATTCCTCTGATATCGAAATATTGACTTTGCATGGCCAGTCTGATTTAAATGCTTGTCATTCTTGACTTTGTAGGCTACATACACGCTGCAAACATTTTTCATGTGGGTCTGAGAATAAACATCTTTACAGTTGCCTGGCCATTTCTAGCAGAGTAACAAAGGGGCTGTGTGCGTGGATGGGAGCCTGCGTGTGCGAGCGAGATTGCCAGCGGATTAATGCAACTGCCACATCTGCGCAGGGCGCGTTTAGAAGTTGGGAAGGGTATTCTTAATACTCGGAATTACACAATGTTGTTCCTCTGAGCGTAAACATGGGTTTCACTGCTCGGTCTGGATGGGTGCTGGCCATAGAGCTGAAAAAAGCGAGAACACAAACAAACCCTAACACAATTATTAAAACATTTTAAAGTCTTTGTGACGTGAAATAATAATAATAATAATAATGAAAAAAGTAAAGATAATTTCCCATAGGCAATCAGAACACCTATTAAGTTAGCAACGACATTTAATTGGCATTATCGTATGCTTCAGTGAGGAAGACAATGGATCTTGCGGGTACGCAAGTGGAACGCATTTGCATTTCATAGATGATTAAAATAGATTTGATTGCATTTGTCTGCAGCCTGGCAAGTGAGGGCACATCTGCCGTGTTCGATGTGCCCCGCGTTTCCTAGGACTAATGGAGTGCACTGAGTCACTGTGAGATGGGCTTTTACCTCTCAAAGTCCCACGGCACCTTCTGCTGCGTGGCCAGCTTCTTTGTTAGCCCTGGAGACCTCTTCTTATAAAGAATTGATGTAAAGTGGAGCAAGATGGGAAGGATTCGAGGCAGTGAACTTGTCTTCATCTGGTTATGCGAGAGCCCTTGGGCTTTCTGCTGCTTCAAGGTAGAATTTATAAGGTGAGATGAAAGGTAATTTAAGTCATTAATTTGTGTTAAGGGCTGGCAGAACAACAATGGTGCATTTAATCTTGCTGTGGAAAAAATCGGTGATTTGCAGAGTAGGGGTCAGAATTAGGGGTCTGATTTCCTCTTCCACTCAGCATAAAAAGGGCTGCTTCAAAATGGAGATTTTTATTTACTGGAAACATAAAGCTGAGTTAATTGACTTTGAAAAAAACATCCAAGAGCTTTAAATATAATATAGAAACCAATTAATTAATGGTACTAAAATGTTTTCCTCATGCTTTTCATTACTTTCCCATCTAAATTCAACATTACAAACACGATCCTGGCAGCACTTCAGCTCAGACTTGTGACCTGCCACCCAAGCCTGGGGCTGCAGTGAAGGGCAAGGACTGCCCTGCGCTTTGCACGGGGTGAAGCCCTCACCCACTGTCAGCCCACCTTTCCCTCCCTAACCTAGTGGCAGCTCAGCAGCTTTCTTTTGGGCAGTGCTGTGTTTTTTTTCCCAGCCAGTGTGACCATCCCGTGGCTGATGAGTAACTCACAGTGCTCTTGTCCTTCTCTATTACTTCCTCCACTGACCCCGCTGTGTCTCCTGGGCCCTTATCGAGGTCCTTATCTATGGATTTCTGCTCTTTATTGTTTTCTCCACTCCAAGGTGCCTTCTATTTTTGCTCCCTTTGTGTTCCCTCTTCTCTTGCTACACGTTGTGCTCTGCTGTCCCTTATTCTCACGGCATTGCTCTTTCATGTGCCAAATTACTGCTCTTCCCTCTTTGAGAAATGTCTCTTAAAAACACACTGCCCTTACATCAAAGAGTGAAATAAAGATGAGCTGGCTTGACTGGGAGAACCTGGAAAATATGCCTCCTCATCTGATGAAAGTGTCTTGTCCTGGGCACTAATATTTCGGAATAGCTGGACGCATTCAACAACAGTGACGATGGCTTTCTAAAGAAGCAGGTTTCTTGGATGGCTCCTGTGCTGCCACCTCCAGTGGTCCTTGCGTGATTGTGGGCATGACTCTACCCCTCACCCTCATGGTAGGATGTGGGGTTCCTTATCCTGCCTTTTGGTCCTGGTCCTTGCTTGTATCTTCCTTGCCATCACTACGGCTCTGTACCAGCTCTAGAATTACCCATTTCTTCCCTTTCACGCTTTCCATTGCTCAGTTCCCTCAGGAACAGCCCTGGCACTGCCCAGCTTGGAGGGAGTGGAGCAAATGGACCTTCTGCCATTAGGAGAGCTCAGATACCACCCATGCCTTGTGCTTTTAACTGGGATCTCCCTGCAATCCCTGCTCCCTGAACTCCCCATGACCATGGCCATGCCTTGTTGGTCTGAACTACCCCTGCATGTGGTGTAGGACATGCTCCAGAGGTTGGGTGGTGGCCACATGAAGCTGCAGCACACAGGTGCTGGAGTTCTGTTTGAACAATGTTGTGTTTGGAAAGAAAACAGAAAATTACTGGTGATGTATGTAACATTGTTAAAATAATAATTAAAGTTTACTTGTTGTGGGTCTGATTTTAATCATGTACATGTTGTGTGTTTTTTTCCTTTTACTAAAGTATTCCCGTAGAGAAAGAGTGCTTACAAAAAATTTCTCACCATTTATTGCCAAAGCTTTTCCCTTCAGCTTTGTTGCTACTTAATCTTAGCCCCTGGAGGCAAGTTGCACATATTAACCTGTCAGAGCAATGTTAAAATTGTGTGACACTTAGGAATATATTCAGAAAGTCCATAAAACCATCGTAATGGCTCTGTTTTTCCTCCTCATCTGGTCATGCACTTTAACAGCATTTCTCTACATACTGTACCTCTGACCCTATTGTTTGTTTAATGTGGTCTTCCAGCTGGAAAGGGCTTTTTGGAGGTTTTTGGATCACAGGGTAGAGAAATGTATGCCTTCATTTCTGTTCATCGCTGGTCTAGAGTCTCTAAGACTTCAGGACGCAGACAATGAAGCCACAATTCAAGGCCTACTTTGAGTACTTCTGCTTGGCTGTAAGAAAAACAGCAGGATAAAAGCTAGAGCTGAGTCCTTCTGGATGCTAACTGAGGGAGTAGTGTGGGCTGTTATCTCCACAGAAAAATTAACAAGCTGCCTGACCTGTGTCTGCTTGTGCACAACTCCCTTTTATAAATTACTGATGATTATTTGTTTGCTGTGAATCCCCTAATGGACCGAGGCATTTTATTAACCTGTGGGGAAGTCTGTTTTCTCAGGTGCTGTTGGCCATCCTTTCTGAGGATGGAGGGAGAGCTAAGTAAAGGTCAGGGGAAGAGGAGCTTGGATAGCAAAGAACTATGACTAATGTCAACTGCTTTTGAATAATGTTTTCACTTACAGGTTTCAGATTGTTAAATATAGATTTGGGCATCCAGCTTTAGATATACAGTGTCAGAGTCTGGGAAACAAACATTTCAGAAAGGCGCCCCAGATTCTGCAGTCGAGAGCAGTCCCCACATAATACAAATTGCTCTTTCTGCATGACGACACAGACACAAAACTGGGGGGGAAATATGGCTTTTACCTTCAGTAGTGTTTATCCATGATAAACACCTGGAATATTCTTTATCAGGGCATATAAATATATAGTGGTGTTTAGGACCCCTCATGAAGCAATAAAATTTGGAATATAAAAATCATAATTAATACACAGGTCACGAGTTTGTAGATTTCATTTTTATTCAGATAAGGAAAAATGTTTCTTGTTTGCAAGTCAGTAAGCATGTACATGCTAAAAAATTGTTTACCGTGTTTCAGAAACACAAACATAAGGCTAAATTAAGCTTGATCAGTCAAGTCTGACTGTATCCTCTTTAATGCAGCACGGTTGGCAACTCTAATCTTGAAGCTTGCAAGCTGTAGAAAAAGCATAATTTTCATACACCTTTGGGAGAGAGGATCCTTTCCTGGTAGCTAAGAAGTTTCTCTCACTAGCTCAGAAAGAAAAATGTTCATATGCAACAGAAAGTTCTTTATTTGAAGGCAAAAATAGCGCCTCTCTGTCATGTGCTCTAATTAACTTGCTGTGATGTCGCTCTGGTGATGGACACAGAAATAGACGTTTGCTTTCCTAAATCCTGAAGTAGAAAATGAGGCATGAGTCAGGAGGATACAAGAGGGCAGAACTCATTTTCTTTTAATTACTTTTATTCAGGTTATATCACCCAGCAGCTGTTCAAGTTTCATTTTGAGAAGTTGAATCCTTCTGAAATCCCAGCATGTCATTTTTGATGGGAGTTACTCTCTTCTCCTTTACACATATATAAGGTTTTTTATCTTAGTGCTGATAGGGAAAGTAGACACGGTGAACTGTGTTCCCGTTCACTGTTGAAGGATATAATTGGCCACCACTCTCTGCCAGTAAAATGGTGGAGGAGGAAACGCTCTGCAAAAAATGCGGCCAAATAATATGAGAGTTCTCATTACTAAGCACATAGCTGGGGAAGTGTTTAACCTTTTCTCAAGCTGGCGTACACATGTACCAAGACCTGCTTTGGGGAAGATCGGTGCAATTCATAGCTGCATGGCAAGTTTTGGATGGGTGTACAGGCTCATCGCAACCTCCACTTGGCAACTGAGTTTTGGGGAGCTTTGCTTGCTGTGGCTCTAGACAGGGCTTGCAAATTGAAAGCTGTAACCAGGTGAAAGTTACTCCCCAGTGGCTCTCTGCCTTTTGGTCTGAAAGGCAGGTTTGGGTGAGGGCTGAGGATGGCCCTCCAGAGGTACATTCCTGCCAAGAATTTGCCAGTCCTTTGGCCACTGCCACCAATGTCTGTGGTGTTGAGTCAAGCTCTCAGTCCCTCTGCCTCATCTCTTCTCCTCTGAAATGAGAATAATATGACTCTGTTCTCCAGCAACATGTGAAAATAAAGACATAATGCCTTCTGCACCATCACAGCCATTCTGCTGCTGACCCCCACCTTGTGGCTGTAAATGCTGCTGAAGGTAGTCAGTGCCCCTGAGAAACACCAAGGGCTCATCTTCTAGAGGAGGTAATGGATGGACTTGCTGAGGACTGCATGGATTTATGACTTGTAATATTTCCACTCATTTTCCTGCCTTTTTGAGACAGAGAGGAAATTTTGGATAAACATTACTTAGAAAATTCTGATTTTCAGTTCCTCTTTTGTTGTGGCCCCTGACTTTTTCTGGACAGAGGACTGGATCTTCTATATGTGTCAGTGGCCTTATTTTTGACTACAAGGTCTGTAAACACAGTCTCCCATAGGAGAGCATTTCCATGCTTTTTTTTTTTTGTGGATAGTTCTTTCTTGTGTCCTCTTTGAGCATAGGAGATTGGGTGACAAGCAACTGCTTGGCTTTGTAATTTCTAATGTGACTCCTATCTGCTTCACTTCTGAAGGAATACAGAATGCCTGGGACAGCATGACAAAAGGCCATGTAGAAAAAGCTAGAAGTATAGGTTAGTCCAAAAAAAAACCAAAACCAGAAAAAAAGCTGAAAATAAGAATGTCTGGATAGAAGCTACTCTATCTGCACTATTTTGAAGTTATTTAAAAGTCTGTAAGGTCTCTGAAGCCTATTTTCTATGTAAGTTTAGGATGCCTTGACAACGTAAATCAATATTTCAGTATTTAAAACATAGGAAATGAATTGTGTATAAAATGGAACTGCCCGAATGAATTTTGACAGGAGTTCCTATATGCATTATTTATTTTTTATTGTTTTATTTTTTACAGATGTGGATGGTGACTGAGCCACTAATGTAAACTTGTATCCAGATAACTTTAAAACATATATTATTGGCCTGGTTCATAGTAATAATGTAGTTTAGTTATAAAACAGCTTTTGTTACAAACAACTTTACAAGCTTAAAATATATATCAAACTACTGAATGTATAAGAACCATTTTCATCCATACCTGAAACGCTCTTATGTGGAGTGGCTGATTCATAGCTGATGCAGAACACATATAAAACTCCTACAAATATATTTAGGAAAGGAAGTGAAGGCTCTTTTAAATTTATGGTGAGTTGGAATTAGAAAGTGCCTGCAACAGCGGAACTTAACACACAAACTCCTCTGAAGAGAGAGTATTGTATCCTTAGGATTTACAGACTGACCAGGGATTTGATTTAATTTTCTACTTCCAAAGGACCACCTTTTCCCACCCTCACAAGTAGCATGTTGTGCCTTTTGTTTCCTGACTTAACAAGGGCATCGCTGTCAACCAGCCTCTCCAGATTATGTAGCACAGACCTGTGTCCTGAAGGTCCCATGCAACCTTGGGCCGATTCTTGATCAGCTTCTCAGTTACTGGTGTCAGCCTCTCCGAGTCAAACATAAAGGCTCCGTACTGCATTTAAACCCCTGAAACCCACTCTGTTTCAGGGCTTTCTTCTATTTTTTTTTTTAAATTCTTTGTTTAAGGTTTTTTGCTCCCCACTGCAAGCTCTATACATTTAAGATCCTGCGAAATGGTTGCAAATGGCACTTACTTATTAGAAAAACAGAAAATCACTCCCAGATAAAAGCTATCCCCAGCATGTTTTAATGTTCAAATTAGAGTACCCTCCCCAGTGCTAAAATGGGGATTATAATGGAAATGCTGACAACCTCACCAGACTCTATGCTCCTGTTGCTCTTTTGTCCTACAAGTTATTAAAATCTAGCCTGGTTGCCTAAGAGACAGGGTAACTACTTAGCAGATATTTAGCCATCAGTAAAAATTAATGTCCTACAATGTATTTATTGGAAAAATACACTTAATTAAGTGCTCAAGTTATACAAGCCACCCACCAACTACAAGTGTGTTCTGGCAACAGAAGTATTGTTGTTACCGTGGTTCTGCTTCATGATGTTATTTTCTTAAGTAAATGCATTTTTCAGCCTAACAGTTGTGGCTACAGCATATTGATAAGATAACTCTGCACTAAAGGGAGCCATAGTATTTTTAGTCTCCATTTCCAGCTACCAGTAGTTCATTAGTGACACTGTTGTGAGAGTGTTGATTCATTAAGAGTCTTTTCATTAACAGTCTGGCATTCATATATAGAAGAAAAAAGCCAGGAAAAGTAACAAGGCACTCAGCATTTTCTACTCTTTCTCTTGTACTTTTATAATGCCAACAGATGAGCTGGGAGCTTTTGTAGATTTTAAGCTGAACCCGAATGTGTGCCATTTTTTTTTAATTTGCACACAATGCTATTTTGGGGCAAATCTGTATTTTGCACATGTAAGAGGTCTAGTAGATGGCAACTGCATGGGCAAATCAGGTGTCAAAGTTTTCTGTTCTTAAATTGCTTTTAATTGGAGCCTTAAAGGCTAACACGGAAACACAGGGGAAAATATGACTTTTGCTTTGTTATTTAGATAGGCTGTTGGCCATATCCCTAAACTTTATATGGCTTTGGATGGATTAGGAGCTCTCTGCTAAGCTATCAAATATATCATGTTCATGTAAATTCCTAGCAAATATATAAATGTGAATTTTTCATTGTTTATAATTGCCATTTAACTGTAGGACCAAGTTCCATAGCTTAACATTTATATAGCGCTTGATACTTTAAGCATTGCACAAATATTAACTAATTGATAAAAACATCTGAGGTGCCCTTCTGAGACTGTCAGATTCCAAAGAACTAAATTCCTCCTCTTAAAAAAAAGGGACTGTTCAAGCAAACACACTGTAAGCTTTTAAATGGCAAAACCAAAATGACACAGTGGGACACCATTTCATGCCTGAAATCTAAGCACAAAGCCTTTATTTTTCCAAGATCTTTTTTTTCCCAATCTTGTAAATAAACACTAGGTAATGACTTCTCTTAGGAAGCAGAGGGGAGGCAGGCCAGAGATGAGCTTGACATTGGCACTTACTTTGTTTTCAGCTGCGTATACTATTTCATTGGAATATAGTATTACATTGACTTATGTATTCATTCAGTCATGAAATTCAACAGGACTTTTCAGTTCTGTCATCAAAAAAAGCAACAAGAGCAGCAAAGCAAACTGTATGGTTTCGACCTTTGCTCTCCTTGCTGAGAGTTCGTCAAACAAAATTGTGGCCTTTAAGTCCTTTATAAGTTATTTTGGCTCTGAAAGGTCTGACTTAATGATGCAAAACTATGTGAATACCTCTGGCTTACAAACAAATCTGAAAAAAAAACCCAAACCAAAACATATTGTTTGATAACTTTAAGCTACACTGGCTCTTCAATTTTCCTAGACACAGGGCTTTGCTTTCCATAATGATCTTTCATTTCTGGTCCCCTCTGTCTCAGTCAAAGAGATGACATTTCATAACACACATGACCACCAAGCTGTTATTGCTGTATATTTTTATATTCAGCGTTGTGTCTGTAGGACAATCAGGACAAAGCAAATCTCTGCTGTAGGCATATTAGAATTTAAGATGGACACAGTATAGTAGAAGATTAGGGTGAACAAAGGGCAAAAACCAGCTTGGGAAGAAGGGAATGTAACTGGGTTTTTCTTTTGAAACTTTTCTCCTTGGAAATTGTCTTTTGGAGAAATAAAGGGGTTTTTTTCTATGCTTTATTGTTTGAAATAGAAATGCTATTGTTTAGTAATATTTCATTTTTGGTTTATTTCTTTCCTTCTTCTCTCCCCTGTCATCTGGGGCAATGTGGAGACAATGTATTTTTAATTGTGATTTGCCATTTTGAGAACTGAGCAGGCTTATTATTCATATTTCTTGTGAAAAAAATGAATTTGGAACATATTTTGACAGAGCTTTTTCTATTTTCTAAAAAATTTCTAAACATGCTTTCCATTTTGGGAGCAGGGTCAGCCATAATTGCAAGACTGCAAGCATGGCATAGTAGCTGCAATATCACCTTAGGATTATTTTACTTGGGGAGCAGTATTAAGGATGAATGCTTTGGTAGCAGGGAGCCTCAGAAAGTTAATCCAAGAAGTAAATTGTAAAAAAGGAGTGGAGGAAATAAAAATGACACTGACATAAGCAGCAGGAGTCTCAGAACACATCCAAAAGTTTGATCTGTTGCCATGTTGTCAGGTTGTCTAATTAAAGAGCTATATATATAAAAAAGACAATTTGAAAATGGTGAAAAAATATTACAGTTAATATAGATGTGATTTCACAAGAGATGTGCCATTTATTTTGTTTGACAGCCAGGGATAACTGAATGAGAAAGAAAGCAGGAGGGTATGACTGCAGCATATTCATTACCTAAGTAGGACTTTGACTCTAAAGCAGCTTTCTGTGATTTCTGATCACAGTTCCCCTTCATATTGCTCAGCCCGCTATATCGATATTTATACATCTTGGATAACCAGCCAATATCGTACAGCTCGATCTACTTTTTTTGGTGCACATTCTCCTTCCAGGAACCATGTTTGAGCTTGTCAGTTCTATGAATACCACCTCAAGCATGAACTCTAGGACCCCTTATAGCAAGAGTTGGCTGTTTTGACAGCCATCCTTGCATGGTAAAGGCAACAGTTTAATATTATGAGATGAACGGAGATTAAAAAAAAAAAACCAAACCCTTCAAATGAGACACCCTGGATAGAAGTGTCTGGAGCAGAAGGGAAATTAATAATCACTAAGTGTGAATTTACAAGCTCTAGTCACATTAATAAATTAAAATACTCTCAGGAGAGGATCAGCAGATCTCAGCAAACTGGACAACAACTCTGGAGCAGAACCACAAATAATTAAAAAGTATTTAAAAGTAGAGGAATTTAGGATTGACCATGCATGATCAAAGTTGTGTTGCTCTACTTTGAACAGAATCCCTGCAAATAGGCTTTTAAAAAAAAAGCAAAAGCAAGGGACTCTGAAATGAGAAATTATAAGCCATCCCATCCACAGAGCAAACTTTTTTTTAACCTGCTCAGTCATTGCATGACTGTGCCCTGAATGTGCAGTTCTTAAATATTTAATAAATACCTAATTAATATATTAACAAAAATATCTATTTAACCAAGCCTAGGATATCCATAAAAACTATCCCCAAATATCCCATGTGTTTTTCAGCTTACATCGGGGTGATGCGAGAGCCCAAAGCTTATTTGCAATGGCTCTGCTGCTGTGGATCTTGTCCCGCCTTGAGCCAGCTACCGGCAGCAGGTTTGCTGTATAGGGGTGGGCAAAACGTGCCGCTTTGCTTTTTGGGCTATGACACGCACCTGCAGTCTCGTGTTGCAAGAGGAGAAAAGTGCAGGTTCCCACCCACTATTTTGCATCTTCTACATCTCGTGTTTTCAGATGGGGTTTCTTATGACCCCTGTGAAGGATTTCATCTGTTATTGAGGAGGACTGAATAATCTGTCCTTTTCTACTCTGATTACAATTTTATCAGAAAGCTGAGATGTTCTGGGCCAGATCCTCAACTGGCAGAAGTCAGCAGCTACCCCACAGCTGGAGTTGGTCTAGTTTACCTCAACTTTTGGAAGGTCATTTGGTGCACTTTTTTGGAAAGTATTTAGAGTTCTACTTTTTGGTACATTTTTTTTCCTAGTTCCTTTGTTTTGATTTGATGATAGATTTTCTTTTCTTTTTCAAATTTTTCTTTTGTTCTAAAATTTGGTAGATTTTCTTTTCTTTTTCAAGTGTTTTTCTTTTGTTCTAAAATCAATCATTTTTTTCCAGTAAAGGAAAATCCCTATACTCTCCATGGCACTTTTTAAAAATGACATTGTTCTTTCAGTTAAAAAGTATGCTACTGGTTTCGATTTCTTTCATTTTTCCCATGCTGTTGTTAGCTGCAGCTGACTAAATTTTTAATATACTTATATTTTTGAAAATATTTTTAATAAAAAAAGTTTATACACTCCCAGTCTGCTGTTCAAGGAATCTCACAATTTACATTTTTCAAATCATTTTCCATTAGAAAGCACTGTAAGCATTCAGCACAGGGCACTATACATTACCCAAACAGGAGAAGTACCTGGGGACTGTGCAATATGGTGAAGGGGTGCAGTCACAGGAGGGAAGTGCTGTGGGACTGTGCCACTGGAAGATGTGAGCTTTCAGATGTATTACAAAAGAAAAAATAAGCGAACTTTCTGCCCATTAATCTGGTGGCTCTTGGAGCGGTGCTACACATGGAGCAGCTGGTGAAACAGCAGGAGATGGGGATGCAGGTGAAGGCAGCAGTAGAGTTTGAGGTGGTTTGGAATACAGGGAGATGCCTGAACTGAAACAAACAATGCAAATATTGGTACTGTGGAAAATAAGAGGAAACTGAAGTTGATAAGGGCATTTTCCAGATATGAAGAAGTTATCATCGGGAATGGAGTGGATAGTGATGTGCTATGAGTGTTACGATTGCTACCAGCAACTAGTACTTCATACAGTGCCCGGTGATGAAGGGCACGTCCTCCATTTACAGGAGGAGATACTGGGGTGGAGAGATCTGCTCAAAGACATCTTCCAGGCCAGTGGCAAAACCAGGGGTACAACTCACTTTCCAAAAGCTCTCCAATGCAGTAGCCACAAGATCCCACTGCTCCAAGTGAGGCTGGACACAGCCTGAGCCTGAGCGTTAGCGTTGACGTTGGGGCAGAGCACCAACGAGCCATGCGTGGGGTTTGTGAGTTAGCCTGTTCTAGGAGTTTTAATCAGACTTCTGGTATTTGTGTTGTCCAAGGAGGAGGCCAAGAAAAAGAGCACTCAGCCCTGTCAGCTAACGGTGACCATACGCTGTCTGAATGGCATCATGTCCCCACTCACCTAACACTGTCCCAGACAGCTGCATTCAGATATTGCTACGTATTTTACATTTAAGGAACAAAGTGGCAGGAAACGGAGGGGCAAAAAGAGAAAGACCAGAGGCAAAGCTGACAAGGTTTTGCGTGTGGCTGAAGGGCAAAGACGATACGGTAGGGAGAAACCCTGGAAAAGGGAGGGGATGGGTGATTAGATAGCTTAATATATTTTCTTCTTCAGCATTTAATTTCCTTAGGAGTATATGCTGCTTTTTATGACAGTGACAGATAATGAAGGAGTCGAAAGATAATAAGCTTGGTATTCAGAGAAGATCCCGAGAAGTGGAATGTTACAGGTCTGTTTGGAAAGCTGAAATTCTCTGGTGATAGGAGATGGATGGGCTGGCGGAATGCCCCATGAGATTTTCCTCAGTCAATCTAAAATTAATTCCCCTTCATAATTAAAATACATTTTATATTTTTAGGAGCAGCTCTTTTAAGTGTTTTTTTTTTTCTCTACTCCTTTTTACTGTGCAGCAGAAAAAGGCCACATTAATTGCTAGTTTGCCTGATTTAGGATGAAAAAACCCCCAGGATGTTCATGTCTGCCTCTCTTAGCTACTCATTTGATCTTGTACCCATTGTATAAGCTATAATGTATTTATCCCTGCAATAGATCTTTAAGGCAGTGAACCGCTAGTATTAATTTACAGATAAAGAGGTGTGGCACAGTCAGACAACACAGGTTTCCCAAAGTCCCATGGGAAGTAGATGATGGACCAGGATTTTGAACTTCAGCCTCTCAGTCTGGGGCTGTTCTTCCTGTGCAGATGTCTGGGGCCGATACCTGCATCAGAAGGTATGTAGGTGCTGCGTGGAGTCTTGCAAGTGACAGTCAGTCCTGGGGAGCCTCATGGCAAAATGGGCCAAGTGGAGTTTTCAAAAAGATGCCGCACTGGTTTACACCTGATCCTCCCGCAGTCATTGATAAAGCTCCCACTGGTTTCAGTTCAGATGGTCAGGCCACTGCTAGAGCCCTCCAGAAAAACCCTAAAGTGAATCAATTTGTTATCCCATTTTATTTTTTTAGCATGCTTTGGTGGAAACTTCCTCTGGGAAGTTCCCGAGAAGTTCCACTTCCCTCCTACTTCCCTCCCAGTTTTCATTTTGGCTCTTTAACTGACCCCAGCCTACAAGCCAGCTTCTGTTTCTATTAAAGGCAGTGGGAGCGCAGCATCAGGAACGACAATAGCAGCAGCATCTGACCCTAATTTAGTGTAGTTGCAAACTGGAAGATGGAAATTCAGTAATGTATGTTGGCAGATTTCCTGGTGCTCCCAGACACTGGATCACTGCAATTCATCCGAATTCCAGTTTACCCCATAGGAATACAATGAGTCAATTAACCCTTTAAATAAATAAACTAATTCCAGAGCAATCGCACAGCATCTGTTTCTGTATTTTATCAGTTACATAATAAAAATCTTCCTCTTGTCTTTCTGTTTCCTATTGCATTCTGTGCTGTGGATAAATACCACCAGTGCCTGCCAAGTCACAGTCGCGGAGACCTACTGCAGAAAATGGAACCAGAGACACACATTGGGAGAAATCCGCTTTAATGCAGTGCTTCAAATTGAATGCCTGCAGTGCTACATGGCAAATTTAAAACTAAAATCCACACCTCATTAACAATGAATCCTGATGAGTAAGTTAAGTAGAAGAAACATCAATAATTTATGGTGATGAACTCAGCATTTTCTCTCTCCCTTTTTCTTTTTGTGTTGCATCTGTCTTTGGAAGCCTGTAGTATGTTACAAATGAAGTGCCAGAGATGAGCTAGAAAGAAAAAAGCTAGGAGCTTTTCCAGGGAGACAGAGAATAAATACAGAGCCTCCACAAATGCAAACACACATGCTTTGGACAGTAAAGAATTTTTAATCGCACAGTGTTTTATCTTCTCAGAACTTCCCAAGTGGCAAAATATATCCCCAGGAAAAGAAATGACAGCAGACGAAAAGCAAAGAGAACCAAAAAACAAAATTCAAATCAGAAAGCCTACTGTAATATAGTTCAGAATTACTTGTTCCCTGAATGATAAAAGAAAAGAAGTAGTCACAGAATCACAGAATCACAGAATGTTAGGGATTGGAAGGGACCTCGAAAGATCATCTAGTCCAATCCCCCTGCCGGGGCAGGATTGCCTAGACCATATCACACAGGAACGCGTCCAGGCGGGTTTTGAATGTCTCCAGAGAAGGAGACTCCACAACCTCTCTGGGCAGCCTGTTCCAGTGTTCAGTCACCCTTACAGTAAAGAAGTTTTTCCTCAAATTTAAGTGGAACCTCCTGTGCTCCAGCTTGCACCCATTGCCCCTTGTCCTGTCAAGGGATGTCACTGAGAAGAGCCTGGCTCCATCCTCATGACACTTGCCCTTTACATATTTATAAACATTAATGAGGTCACCCCTCAGTCTCCTCTTCTCTAAGCTAAAGAGACCCAGCTCCCTCAGCCTCTCCTCATAAGGGAGATGTTCCACTCCCTTAATCATCTTCGTGGCTCTGCGTTGGACTCTCTCTAGCAGTTCCCTGTCCTTCTTGAACTGAGGGGCCCAGAACTGGACACAATACTCCAGATGCGGCCTCACCAGGGCAGAGTAGAGGGGGAGGAGAACCTCTCTCGACCTGCTGACCACACCCCTTCTAATACACCCCAGGATGCCATTGGCCTTCTTGGCCACAAGGGCACACTGCTGGCTCATGGTCATCCTGTTGTCCACTAGGACCCCCAGGTCCCTTTCCCCTACGCTGCTCTCCAACAGCTCTGTCCCCAACTTGTACTGGTACATGGGGTTGTTCTTGCCCAGATGCAGGACTCTACACTTGCCCTTGTTATATTTCATTAAATTTCTCCCCGCCCAACTCTCCAGCCTGTCAGGTCTCTCTGAATGGCTGCGCAGCCTTCCGGTGTGTCAGCCACTCCTCCCAGTTTTGTGTCATCAGCGAACTTGCTGACAGCGCACTCTAATCCCTCATCCAAGTCATTAATGAATATATTGAATAGAACTGGTCCCAGAACCGACCCTTGCGGAACTCCGCTAGACACAGACCTCCAACTGGACTCTGTCCCATTGACCACTACTCTCTGGCTTCTTTCCTTCAGCCAGTTTACAATCCACCTCACTACCCGATCATCCAGACCACACTTCCCCAGTTTAGCTGGGGGAGACCGTGTCAAACGCTTTACTGAAATCGAGATAGACCACATCCACAGCTTTACCATCATCTATCCACCGGGTAACATCCTCATAAAAGGCTATCAAGTTGGTTGAGCAAGACTTCCCCTTGGTGAAGCCATGCTGAGTGCCCCTAATGATCCCCCTATCCTTGATGTGCCTAGAGACAGCACCAAGGACAAGTTGTTCCATCACCTTTCCGGGGATGGAGGTGAGGCTGACCGGTCTATAGTTACCCGGGTCCTCCTTCTTGCCCTTTTTGAAGACTGGAGTGACATTCGCTTTCCTCCAGTCCTCAGGCACCTCTCCCGTTGCCCACGACTTAGCAAAGATGATGGAGAGTGGCCTAGCAATGACTTCCGCCAGCTCCCTCAGCACCCGCGGGTGCATCCCATCAGGGCCCATGGATTTATGGACGTCCAGGTTGCTTAATTGGTCCCTGACCCAGCCCTCATCAACCAAGACAGATTCCTCCTCTATCTTGACTTCTTCTGAGGCCGCAGGGGTCCAGGGCTCCTCAGGACAGCCTCCAACAGTATAGACAGAGGCAAAGAAGGCATTCAGTAACTCCGCCTTCTTTTTATCCTCTGTCTCCAGGACCCCCACCTCATTCATCAGTGGGCCTACATTGCCTCTAGTGTTGGCTTTATCTGCAATGTATTTGAAGAAGCCCTTTCTGTTGTCCTTGACCTCTCTTGCAAGGTTTAATTCCAAGGAGGCCTTAGCTTTCCTAGTTGCCTCCCTACATCCTCTGAAAAACAGACTTATATTCCTCCCAAGTGGCCAGCCCCTCCTTCCACAATCTGTACACCTTCTTCTTCCACTTGAGTTTGCCCAGCAGTTCCCTGTTCAACCATGCAGGTCTCTTGGTACCCTTCCTTGACTTCCTACCTGCTGGGATGCTCTGATCTTGAGCTCGGAAGAAGCAGTCCTTGAATGCTAACCAACTATCTTGGGCCCCCTTACCTTCTAGTACCCTGTCCCATGGGATTTCCCCTAGCAATTGCTTGAAAAGG
This sequence comes from Nyctibius grandis, assembly GCF_013368605.1. Taxonomy (NCBI): domain Eukaryota; kingdom Metazoa; phylum Chordata; class Aves; order Nyctibiiformes; family Nyctibiidae; genus Nyctibius; species Nyctibius grandis. The sequence goes on along the minus strand of NC_090663.1, from coordinate 16,841,171 downwards.
CCAAAGTTGGCCCTCCTGAAGTCCAGGGTTGTGATTCTGCTAGCTATTCTGTTCCTGCCACATGAGATCCTGAACTCTACCATCTCATGGTCACTACAACCAAGGCTGCCCTCAACCTTCACCTCTTCAACCAGACCCTCCTTGTTAGTGAGGATCAGATCCAGCAGCGCTCCTCTCCTAGTTGGCTCATCCACCATTTGCATCAGCAAGTTATCATCAATGCACTGGAGGAACCTCCTGGACTGAGGATGGCTGGCTGAGTAGGCCTCCCAGCAAATATCAGGGTAGTTGAAATCCCCCATGACAACCAGGCCCTGTAATTGCGAGACTGCTCTCAGCTGCCTGTAGAAGGCCTCATCACCCTCCTCATCCTGATCCGGTGGCCTGTAATAGACACCCACAACAGTATCACCCCTGCCAGCCTGCCCCTTAATTCGCACCCACAAACTCTCAACTCGCTCCTGATCCGCCCCTGGACAGAACTAAATACATTCTAGCTGCTCACTCACATAAAGAGCAACTCCACCACCTCTCCTTAGCGGCCTGTCTTTCCTGAACAGGACATAGCCATCCATGACCACATTCTAGTCATGCGAGGCGTCCCACCAAGTCTCTGTAATTGCCACTAGATCATAGCCCCCCGACCGAACACGGATTTCTAACTCCTCCTGCTTATTCCCCATGCTGCGTGCATTGGTGTACAGGCATTTCAGGGAGCGAGCTGGGCACACCGATTTCATCCCAGATTCACCCCCTGACTTCACCCCAGGGGGATGGGGGGCCTCCTGGTCTACCTCAACACTAGAGCGTTGCCCCAGTGGTGCAAGCCCAGCTACCACCCCATCCCCCTTCGAATCTAGTTTAAAGCTCTCCGAATGAGCCCTGCTAATTCCTGTCCCAGAACCCTTTTGCCCCTACGACATAAACCTTTCCCATGTATCACTGTCACGCCTGTTGCCTTATAAAACCAGCCATTATCAAAGAACCCAAAGCCCTGCCTGTAGCACCAGTCTCGTAGCCAGGCGTTAATAGAGAGAATCCTACTGTTCCATCCCACATCATCACCTGAAAATGGAAGGAGGGAGGAGAAAACAACTTGCGCCCCAGACTCTTTCACCAACCGTCCTAGGGCCTTGTAGTCTTTCTTCATCCCCCTCAGACTACGGGATGCAGCTTCTTCCCCACCTGTCTGGAAGATGAGCAGGGGGTAGTAGTCTGTGGCCTTCACCAGGTTGGGGAGTTGCCTGGTGATATCCCTGATTCGGGCTCCAGGCAGGCTGCAGACCTCCCTGTGATGGGGGTCAGCTCTGCATATTGGGCCCTCAGATCCCTTTAGAAAGGAGTCTCCAACCACTAAAACTCTTCTCTTCTTCCTTGTGGAGGAGGTATCTATACGCCCGTCAGGTTTTTCTGACTGTGGTGGGACCTCTGATATAGGTTGCCTCTCCACCACATCCCCATTGGACCGGCTGTATTCCACTAGGGCTTCATATCTATTGCTCAGAGGCACCTGTGGAGGCAAGGTAGGCAAGGAGGGCACTCGCCTTTTGCCACGGCCATAGACTTGCCTCCACTCACTCTTCTCCTCTAGGTTATTGTTTTCCACCTGAGAGGGGCAGAGTACAGGGGTCCCTCGATCCTGGGAGCTCTCCGGCAGGTGCTCCCATTTTTGTTGCAGGGAGGGCAGAGCCTGGCTCCACCAGTCTATCTCCATTTCAGCCTCCAGAATGCTCCTAAGCCTTTCTACTTCGGCTTGAAGCCTTTCAACCTGGCTTTGCAGCTGTGCCGCTCGGCCAAGCAGATCATCTACTTGCTCACAGCGCACACAGCCCCCTGACACCACAGAGACGCTGTAGCATTCCCTGCAGCCGGCAACCTGCACCATCGCCTCCTTCCGTGGGAGCTCTGTCTGGGTTCCCACATCCATTTTGGTCTTCTTCCACCGGGTAGATACCATTGTTCTTTCACTGAACTGGGAAATAACTGTTGGTGCCACCCCTGGTTCACAGCTCCTTGGCACCTTCCTCGCCTTGTGCACTGGGAGGGAGTCAGCACCCTCCCCAACGAGCTGCAAACAACTGCAGCCTCTCCCGCCCTGGGACACACCCAGTCACTGCTGACTCACACAGGCACTGCTGAGTCTCCCTCTCCCCTCTGGCCAGGGACTAGTCCCTGCCCTCCAGGGGGCTCTTTATCAACGATAACAGGGGGTGGAGCGTTTAAATCGCCTGCGGTGCCTCCGGCTACGCCCCCTCCTCTCCTGATTCGTTGCCGGGAACCTCCGGGTCCGGGGTCAGAGGGAAGCAGCTCGGGGCTGATGCTCGCGGGGGGCTCAGGGGGGGCCCAGAGCACGAAAGACCGCCCGGTTAAGCCCGATGTCGCCCTCGCCCCCGCACTAACCTCAAGTCGCTGCCGCCGCTTTCGCTGCTGCCGCCGCTTTCGCTGCTGCCGCCGCTTTTCGCTGCTGCCGCCGCTTTTCGCTGCTGCCGCCGCTGTCGACTATGTCACTACTATGATCAATAGTACTATGTCACGACTATGATCAATTTTTCTCAAAGGCGGCTACCAATTTAACGGTGGGTAAACGTCTTACAGACATCCTGGCTGAAACAGAACAGAGGGAATGAGCCAAATGATTAGGTTTCAAAGTGTGAATGAGCTTGTGTCATTTTTTAACAGACTTCTCTGGAATATAGCTGCGTTTTGTGTTGGTGTTTGTCACTCTCTTTGTTTCTTCAGTTGCCCAGCATGGTTTTGTCTTAGAGCTTTATCCTACAGCAGTTCCCAGATCAGATATCCCATGTGTAATAGTAGGAGGGACTTTTTTTAGAAAGCCTATTATATGCTGATGATCTCTTTTATCCAGCTCTATTACTGTTACCTCCCTTTTTGCATAAGCACTTGGGAAATATTTTTTCTGCTGGTGAAGGAAATTGAGGATGGAGCCAGGTGTTCCTTAGGAGAAAAGTTCTTTCTTTTCAAAGGCTATAGAAATTCTGCTACCTCAAATGCAATAAAACCCCCCACAACATTAATATAATGAAGCTTTAAATGAAGTAATTTCTTTGTTCAAAGTCCCCAAATTCTTTCCATGATACTATGCCCATTCTTTTATTCAGAGTCATAGTACAGGAAGCTTTCCTAATGTAGCTCTCTCCCTCCCTTGGAGGTAGTTATCTGCATAGAAGTGTACTTAAATCAAACCTCAGTCTGTCTTCTTGTAGTCAGTGTAATTTTCAGGTGACACTTCAATTGTGTCAGCAGTCACTAAGAAGAAATGTTGAGGCTGGCATTGTCAGGGTTGTCAATGGTACAAGCAACGGTGACCATGTGGTAGGTAGTGGGGAAAGTTATAATGTGATATAAACCTTGTAGCTCTAGTGAATCCATTCACATTTTCAAGTAGCCAGTAGAATTACGAGCTTTTATTTCCAGGCTCTTTTTGAAGGTTCACATCTCTCTCTAGTAACAGGATTAAGAGACCAGAGGTTTAATATTTTCTTTGTGAAAAGTGTTCTACTTGTACCTGGGTGTGTCTTGTATTGTTTTACCTGTGAGTTCACTCTGGGAAACAGTGATTACTTGGTTTCACAACCATGGTTTCAATGAGGGAAGAAGGTGTGTTCCAGAGTCATGCACATCCTAGGGTGTGTATTTGTGGGATCCACAATGGTGGCTGTGGAGATGTTTTGTCAGGTCCTGTATTTATTCCTCAGGCATGGTCAGGTTCCTGGTTTGTAGAGGCTTACATCTGAGATGACTTTAACAAAGTTGGGATGCTGCTAGGAGGGGAAGATTGTGAAATTTTCTTTAGAGTAGGGTTGTCTTACAGTTAATTATCTGTACAGGTCTTAGGTTAGGATGATAAGTAAGATGTTCAGAGTAATGTTCTGGCAAGGCTCAAAGTCCATTTGAGTTCATTAAGGTGGACATTTTGAGTGTTCTTTTTAGAAAAAAATTGAGAGAATTGAGAGTATGGCTGTACATAAATTTTTTCTCATGTGTGCTGATTTCATGGAAGTAGGTTTAATGCTCTATTAATGGTTTGTTTTTTTTTTTTTCTAACAGGATGCAGTTTGTAGGCTACCCTCCTTATGATGATCATAGGAAGATTAGGGGTTTAGAGATAGTTCTATGAAGAATGCTATTTCATTGAAGTTTCTTGTGAGTTAAATGAGGTGGAAAAGCTAAAATTCTACTTAGCAGTTATGTTATCTGGGCATACTAAAAGAGGTTAAGATGCCACCTTGGGGAGTGGTACTGGGATGTAAACTGGTGACATCCATGGTGGCAAGGGTGACATTAATGTGGAGGTGAGTTAACTAAGACATCACATAGGCTTATCTACACAATTAGTAGGTTAGGCAAAATGGTACATTTTAAAACCGAATAAGTTGACTTGAGTTGGATAGGAGGGTTTGAAAAATCTCTTTGGTCAAATTATTAAAAAAGACTCAACCATTTGCAGTTGCCTTAGTCATCTAATGAACAGACTCTACAGACTAAAGGACAAAATGTTTTCTGCCTTTATGAAAATTATTCATATGTAAAAAAAAAAAATCATGTTCCTTTACAGTAAAATTACAATTTTTATTTGTTTAGCTCTTTGTACAAAGGACAAGAGATTGCATAAGATTAATTGGCACTTAGTGACCACAAAGAATTTAGTGAAAACCAAGAGGGTCAAACACATCCCTAATGTAAAGGGAGGAAGAGGAGGGTGATGAGCAGTTGCTTTAACACTTCAATTAATGTGGAAGCACGTAGGCTAACTGGTGTTTAGTACAGATCTGGGTAAATCCACAACTGCTGTACCATAACTAATACACACAGAGGAATGAATCTGTTACCAAACACACCAAAAGTTAATTTTCATACTATCTCCATTTAGCCCACATCTGAGGCTAAACTACAGCCAGCTGTTCTATCACCCAGTGACCCCTTCCCAGCCAAGACAGGGAATCAGGAAAAGGAAAGGAGATCCATGGGTTGAAATGGAAGCAGATTTAATAAAATAACAAAACTAATATTAATGCTAATGATAAGTACACGGAGTTATACTCAGCCCAATGAATGCTGGATGTTGAACACTGTGTGATGGTCACAACAAACAGGAGAGCAGGCCTCAAGAGCAGAATGATGGGTGAGACCCTCCAGGGGTAACAACCATTAGGGAAGAAGGCCTTCTTTAACAAGCTTCCCAATTTATAGTGAACGTGACGTTTACGGTGTGGAATACACCTGTGGGTCAGCCTGGGTCAGCTGCCCTGGCTTTCGCTCCTCCTACCTTTAGCACCTGGCTAACTCAAAACTGCTAACGGCCTTGATCACTATGGAAACTTGCAAACCATGGCTGGCCGTGAACTAAAACATAGTGTCTTATCAACTTTGTTCTCGGCGTATTGGGTGCTGCAGGCTTCTCAAAAATGGAGCTTTTTCTGAACAGAAAATTGATTCTATCCCAGTGAAACCAGGACACATACCAACAGGTAAGGAAACGTGTCAGCTGTATTTTCAATGCCTGATTAGAGTGACAGTAACAATTGTTTCTCAGGGATTGTTTTACAGGGAATTTAAAGATGTATGGTACATGTATCATATAATTGGCATCTGTATTGCCTCAGGACTGAACCAAGGTAATCCAAGACTGCAGCTAGACAAACTTCCCCCCTTCTATAAGGGGAAGTTTTCTTTGGGTGATGGTAGGCTGCAGAGTCGGGATGAATTGTGTAAATATCAGTTTAACTATTTCCAGCTCTTTGGATACACTGGCTTAACTGGGTAAGAGGGATTTCATTATCTTCAGGGGTACTTTTTAAATTTTATTTATTTATTTTGGGTTGGATTTAAAGGTGGAAAGAATTATGAAGGAAAATAGGTGTTTCACTGACTTCTGTATCACTCTGGTACCGAGAGATGTTTCTATAGCAGTACTTCTGCTGTTTATCTGCCCCCCAACATAAGAAGGACATGGAGCTGTTGGAATGAGTCCAGAGGAGGGCCACAAAGATGATCAGAGGGCTGGAGCACCTCTCCTATGAAGACAGCCTGAGAGAGTTGGGGTTGTTCAGCCTGAAGAAGAGAAGGCTCTGAGGAGACCTTCTAGCAGCCTTCCAGTACCTGAAGGGGGCCTACAGGAAAGCGGGAGAGGGGCTTTTTACAAGGGCAAGTAGTGACAGGACAAGGGGGAGTGGTTTTAAACTGAAAGAGGGTAGATTTAGATTAGATTTAGGAAGAAATTCTTTACTGTGAGGGTGGTGAGACACTGGAACAGGTTGCCCAGAGAAGCTGTGGCTGCCCCCTCCCTGGCAGTGTTTAAGGCCAGATTGGATGAGGCTTTTAGCAACCTTGTCTAGTGAAAAGGTGTCCTTGCCTGTGGCAGGGGGGTTGGAACTAGATGATCTTTTAAGGTCCCTTCCAACCGAAACCATTCTATGATTCTATCTCCGGTGCAGATTTACTGGGCAGTAGGACTGAAAAAGTGGGAAGAAAAACATCATTGGCACAGCCTTGTGTAACCTGTGTACCCCATGTCATATGAGGCAGTAGCTGTCACAGGCCTGTCCCTACTGTTATGTCTTCGTGATCAAAATAGAAGGAAGAAGTACAGGATTGCTGGATTCACACCAGAAGAATATTTTCAAACTCTTCCTGTCTATTAGGGAAAAAAATGGATTTTAAATAGATAATTGGGAAGCAATATTTGAATAGGGTATGAATGTTCATTGCATAGTACAAACAGATTAAAGAGCATCCCTGAAAGCTAGTACCTTGCGAGCATGCCTGCCACAGCCAGACATGCAATGTCACTTTCAAAATTAGCATCTTGCACGTTTTACATGATGCCCACCTCTCCCTTCCTATTTGCTGTAATACTTTGGACTCTGTCCTGCTGGTTTTCTACTCCTATGTTGGTGCTCTTGTTCTGCACCTGTCTGTAGCCCCTTGGCTTCCATAGAGCAAAATGCCCTGTGCTTTGTTATCTCTCCTGTCCTTCTGAGAACAAGCTCCACCTAAGCCAGCCTTGTCCCCTACCAAATCCTGCAAATACCTTCCAGTGGGGGTTTGCAGCACCACTTGAGCCAAGCTTTCTCATGATCTCTGTATCCAGAACCTGCCCCCCTCCCAGGCATGATTACCCAGGTCTCCATGCCACTTCAGATCTTTTCTCCCTCACAACCCAGCTTCTCACATTTCAGGCTAAAAGTGGCCTCATCTGAGATGATGGGCTTGGACAACTCTGCAAATAGAAAAAGCAGCCTTTTCTGTAGTTCTGGCATGGTTGCACGAATTCAGCTGGTTGAAATGGTTCAGCTGACCATTGCCCAGGGATGAGGAAGAGGATTGATCAAATCAATCCAGATAGTCATCATCATGCAAGCAGCCTTTCAACCCTTTCCGATCCACCCTATCTCATCCCCACGTTCCTACTGACATAAATACCAGTGTCCTCCCATGGCGGCCAGAATGGAGAAAACATTCAGTGGTGGAGATGGACAAGGTGGCAGCAGCATTTACAAGGCTTCTCTCATGCCCTAAGAGGTATCATCCTGCCCCACTAAGGACAGAGAATTGCTGCTCCAAGATGAGCTGAAATATGTTCAGTCTGGCTTATTGCTGCATTTTGGTTCTAAAAGATTAATATCAACATGTGGCTTAAACACCAGTAAAGCAGAACACAAACTCCTGGATGATTTCATCTGTTGTACCAGTGTTAATTAGTGAAATAGCAACAAACAAGATTTAGTGGTGAACCTCTCTGGAGAACACGTGTATATAAAAGACACCGTTTTTCCAGTACTATCTAAACTACAAGAATAACAGTGAATTTGATTTAGTTAGCAGGGGAGAGAAAAGAGGCAGGCAACTACTCTGAATGTGGTTTGCTGGAGGAGGAGAGCTGCACTTTCTCCCCTCCGGCTGTTGAAGGTTGCCATGTTGTAAATGCCAAGTACCTTGATGTCTCAGTAGTCATTCTGCTTGTTTCAGTACATGATGTCCCTGACCTATGTCTCAAACCTAAAGGAGATTTCTAGAAAGTCTTCATTCAGCTTGCAGTTGTTGTCCATCAGGAAAGTCCTTGTCATAAGCAGTGTGGCAGACATTAAAGAAAAATTAATATGATAGTTTTTGAAAGTGCCATGAAACCTCTGAGAAGCTAGAGATGCGCCAGTCCTCAAAGGGAGGAGGAAGAGCAGAATTGCACAGCCTCTTTATGTTGATTATGTGATAACTCATCAATAACAGCCTCCTGTGATGTGATCAGAGGGATGGAGCACCTCTCCTATGAAGAAAGCCTGAGGGAGTTGGGGTTGTTCAGCCTGGAGAAGGCTCCAGGGAGACCTCATAGCAGCCTTCCAGTACCTGAAGGGGGCCTGTAAGAAAGATGGGGACAAACTTTTTAGCAGGGCCTGTTGCGACAGGACAAGGGGGAGTGGTTTTAAACTAAAAGAGGGTAGATTTAGACTAGATGTAAGGAAGAAATTTTTTACGATGAAGTTTGTGAAACACTGGCACAAGTTGCCCAGAGAAGTGGTAGATGCCCCATCCCTGGAAACACTCAAGGTCAGGCTGGACGGGGCTCTGAGCAACCTGATCTAGCTGAAGATGTCCCAGGTCACTGCAGGGGGTTTGGACTAGGTGACCTTTTATGATCCATTCCAACCCAAACTATTCTATGATTCTATGTGCTTTTTGGGTTCTTGACACTGATTCTACTCTGTGCTGTGAGAGAATCCTAAAACTAACTCAGTTGTAATCTTAAAGGGAAGCACTTGGGGGGTGGGTAGGGGGAGTAATGGAAACAGAATTTTACAGAAATAAAATTGTTAGCTTGCATGAAGAACCAGCATGTGCAAATCTCTCCTTTGAGTCCAGAAGCACACTGTAAGGGTCTGAACACTTACTTTTTTTTTTTTTTTTTTTTAAATGCGAAAAGAAACAGTGCCTTTTTATACAAAAAAACTTTACATGGATTATCTTAAAAGAGGGATCTGATCATTTGGACTCAGTTACAATCTTCCTACATCAGAGAGGGGTTTTTAACTAACCTGATGTTCCAGCTATTTTAATTACCTTTGTAGTTCCAGGTAAAGGCAATATTCGCTGCTTCCGAGCTTCAATTAAAAAGCAGTGATGCTCTGAACATTACACCACAGTGCTTCTGTATTCTCATGGCTCAAGAACAGATTGAAAAAAAACATACTCTAAACATATCTGTTTAAACTGGGAAGTATTTTAGGATGAAAGACAGTATGGGGGACGAAAGTATGGTATTGATCTTCCTCTTAGAAAAAGGAGAAAAACCCACACCCTAAAATGAAGTATCAGTGAGCATTACCAGGAGTTCAGCTTTACCACTAAAACACAGCTCTTGCCCTTTATAATTGCCTGCTGAATGGGAGCAGGGCATCAGTGCTCCATCCTGTATAAAGGGTGATGTTTGTGCACGTCATTTGCCTTTATTTTAAAATAGAGAGCCTGAATGCAATTTGTGGCAATATCTGAGCCAAATAGGAGAGAGTCAATGGCTCAGATGATAGTCTGGTCTCAGCATAGCCGGCCTGGGTGGGGTCCCTCTCTGCGTGCGGAGCTGCCAAGCTAGATCCCTGAGTAAGCAAGCCACGTTGTGAAATAAGTCTTCCAGGCCTTCATAGGCCATATACTCTCTTTCATTAAATAACATACTGAATTGTCCCTAAGCCAGTCCTAGAGGGTTAGTGGTCTGGTAGCCGGCCAGCATCTTGTTATAAACTTTCTGGCACAGACTAGTAACATTTGTAACAAAATCTATTGATGTGTTAATGTAAGGAATTTGGAAACACTCACTTAGATGTCCCAAAAGAGGATGAATTTCAGTACTTTCATGACTTATTTCACCAAGAAGATCTTTACCAAAAAAACATCAAGTCAAGACTCACCCTTAAGAAATAAACTAGAAAATACTGTATCTGATTAACGCTGCATTCTGTCTTTTTTCCCAGCTAGTGGGATATCCATAAGCAGGTCACAAGTATCTCTTAAGTATATCTGATAAATACTTTTTCCTCTGTTTTGATGATAAAAGTTTTCACTCAGCATAGCAAAATTCAAACGTTGCTTAATAGCAGCTTGTAATGTAAGTCACAGGGTGCTGTTTTTCTACATATTTTTCATAATTGCGTGGATAAGGAAGACGTTCTGAAATGGCTGTTTCCAGACAAAAATCAGGCTCTCTGTCTGTAAACAGATGCCTTACTGGATGCCTCAGTGTCCTTTTAATTCCTTAGTGGAACTCAAGAGGCTCTGTACAGTGGTAAAATCCGTACTAAGGCATACAGCTCTATGCTAATGCCTCTAGCTTGAAAAGTCCGTTTGGCAAATTCTTCTACATATGACTGAAATTTGGGTTTTGTGCCCCTAAAGCACCTGTGGCTATGTGTTCCCCAAAAGAGGTGAGAATTTTCCTGAAATAAAGGCATTTTATAAAGCATTCTCCAGGATTTTTGGTACAGTAATTTCTTATGTGTAGGTAGGACAATTATTCACATGGTGTTTGGAGGCCACCATGCACATTTGAGCCCTGCTGTGGTTTGCAAGAGCCAGGATCTGAGGTGATAGTTTCCTTGCAGAGCTTAGACAGGAGGTTGCTTTGACTTCTATATTTGACTGGAGAACTAGTAGGTGTCTAGGCTCATTATGGTTTGTAAGGAAAGGCTCTACAAACCCAAATATTTTGCTTTAGGAATAGTGTAGTAAAGGTATCCAGAGTACCTCATGGTCATGCATTATCATTTCTGTGACAGCAGAAAAGTTTCAGAAAGATTCTTATGGATTTATACAAATTATGCAAGGCTTAAATAAAACACACGGAAATGTGGTGGCATCTGATAACATATACTAAGTATGCTGATTTATCCCACAGCAAAGGCAGGCAGTTCTGTTTGCCATCCTATCAGTCAGTTATGGTTAATTCTTGATATGGTGAGTTAGTTGGTTGAATTAGTGGTCGAATTAGTTTATTGTTTTTTGTCTTACAGAGGTTATTAGATGCAGTGATTTGTGTGGCTAATTCATGAGTCATTGTTTAAGAGCCAAGGATGACAGTTCATTTTGGCAAAAGTTATTAATGAAATAAAATAAGTGCCCAGCACTACATTTTAAGGTCCAGGAAGAATCAGCCTCCTTCCACAAGGAAATATAATGCGGTGAGTCCTTTCCTAGTTTAGCCGTTATGCCAGAAGCACATTGTTCACACGATTTACCTCTATGAACAGGTTAACATATGGAGTAAGAGAGAGTTTTAAGTAAGAGCTGACTTACACAATACATGCCAGAGGATGCCTGACCTAGTGATGGTGTCTGGGAACAGTCTTCCCTCTCTCTTTTTTTTTTTTCCTTTTCTTGATTAGTTTTTTTTTTTCCTGCATTGCACGTGGGCTATTCATGGTCTCAGGCTCTGGTTATGTCCACTCAGATGAATATGGACAAATGCGAGCAGCTCTTCTTGGACCCGAGGGCGTGCAAGCCAGCTTTTGGCTGGCTGTGTTAGAGTTTCATTAGTGCAATGCTGTTGCTGAGATGATTCATTCTTTCTCCCTGCAGCATTTATTCACTCAGGGTATGCTGTGGTCCCTGGGATGAAGCAGGGATCAGTCTGGAGTGCTCAGACTCTGGGCAAAGTCTGTGCTGGTCCATGTAGATATACTCTTTGGGCTCTTGTGTGCAGGGACTGGATCCTGTGCCTGTGACTGTAGCCCCACTGAACTGCTGCACAGTCCTGCCTGCCAGCCTGGGTTGGAGGGACATCTGGAGATGACCTCCTACACCCTTGCTTTGTGAAGGCCAGGCCAACCTCAATATAGCTCAGGTTTCTTAGAACCTGTCCATCAGAGTGCTGTATTGCAACCTTCCGAACCCAGAGCATCTCTGTGAAGCTGTGTCGGCAAGAGTGCAGCCACAGAAGGTTGCAGGAAGTGATTATTCCCCTCAACTCAGCACCGGTCGGAGGTCAGGTGGAGTCCTGAGTCCAGTTTTGTGTTTCTCAGTACAAGAAAGACATTGACCACCTAGAGCAAGTCAGGGGCTGGAGAAAGTGATGTAGAAAGAGAGACTGAGGCAGCTCGTTTATTTTAGCCTGGAGAAGGGATGGCTGAAGGGAGGTCTCATTGCTGTCTGCTGCTACCTATTGGGAAGCTGTAGGGAAAATAAATCCAGACTCTTATGGGAGACGCAGAGTGAAAGGGCAAAAGGCAACAGACAGAACTCGGAAGACAGGAAATTCCAGTTAGCTATTAAGAAATTTTTTTCACTGTAAGAGCAGAAAAAGGTGGAGGTTGGCTGGTGAGGTGCTGGAGTCTCCATCTTTGGAGATGCTCAGAACTCTATGGCATGAGTCCTGAGTAAGCTGATCAGTTGGTCTTGCTGGAGTTGGACTAGATGACCTACCCGGGTTCTTTCCAACATACATTATTTTGTAATTCTATAATGCACAATAGATCAGCACTATCTCAAAAACAACCCTGCACCTCATAGGCAAAGGTGTGTGACTACACCTCTCCTTCTTGGAGAGCATGAAAAAGTGGGAGGGGGGGAACATTATAGTAGATCTACCCAAACTCTTTTTTAATGGAAAATACTCTTTCCTTTGTTAAAAAAAGAACTAACAAACAACTCTAAAAGCAAAAACACCTAGAAGAAAGATAAAGCAGAAATGTTTTAGACTGATCAACATTTCATACAACTCAGTATAGAACTTGTCACTCTCAGTTATGTTACCTTTTTCTCCTTTTTAAAATTACTAAACACACAATCAATTTCCTAAATAAAAAAGCCATCTAAAGAAGTGGAAATGTACGAATGTGAAAATGTTGAAGTAAATATTTTACTTTACATTTCTACCCCTGTTTTAGGATCGTTGTAGTAGAAGGTGAGGAAGGACTGCGACATTGTTTAAGTCATCCTCTGAGGCTGATTTAGACTGTTTCCACCAAATATACTTTCTTCTGGTCTGTTTTTGTCAGAGATCTGCACACAGTTTCTCTAGTTCTTCTCTTCCTGCCACAGTAAACTTTAGTGAAGTCAACAGCTATCCTGGCAGCAAAGTAGAAATGAATGAGACTCTCTGTTTTCAGACCTCTGAAATAGCCACTGAGCCATCCTTCAGAAAATACTGGTGTCAGGGAGGTCTTGTTAAGTGGCACTGGGTTTCCAAAGGGGTGGAGAAACACACTACTGTATTCTTGAGCATTTCACGCTGACTTTCTGCTAAGTGACAAGGATGGCTTTTCTGGAGGGCAGGCTGACTTTGGGGGTGAGATTAAATAGCTGACTCTACTTCTCCTAAATAACATGCCAAGGATATTTCTGCCTCTCCTGTTTCAGTGCCTGCTCACTGGAACTTCTCCTGGCACTGAGGTCTGGTTAACGTGGTAGCAAGCTCTATCACCAGGGTCCCCTGCCACTTGAAAGTACATACTTAAAGGCAATCTTGAATCCGGAAGGGAAGAGGGAAGAGAGTGTAATGCTGTGCTGTTTCAGCTGCTAATTGTGCCCAGATTAGTTAATTAGATAATTAACATAAGAATGCTCTCTTTTCATATTAGAGCATCATACGTTTACAATAGAGCTGTTCATAAGTAGGGTACTATGCTGTGGGAAACACTAATTAATTTTGCAAATTTGGACCTTTAATTGCTAAAGTGCTGTGCTTTCTCAATGTTTGGTTTAGAGTAATGTTAACTGATTATTGCCTGTTTGGAGAAGTATTTATTCTCCCTGCTAGTTGGGCACATTCCTCTTGCTGTGCAACCAGAACCCTAGTTTACTTGCAATATTAACTACATTGCACTTTAGAGGAGACTGCAAGAGATGAGACGACTGCCTATAAGCCCGGCTGACACTGGGTCCCCTACTTGCAAAGCACAATGCATCCCATCATTTCCAGTTAGGACCTGTCCTAGTCAGATATCTCTGCTGTCTTCATACTCAATTATTACAACAACATTCATCCTGGCTTGAAAGCAGGATCTGAAAAAGCTGCAGCTGGCAGATGCAGCCGCCTGTTTCCTTTGCAGCAGTTCTCAGAAAACATCAATCCATGCACCAGGCACTTTGCTGGCTCCCTAATGATCTCTGGGTCAATTTTCAAGGGCTGGGGCTGGGTTCTGAGAAGCACTTATGTGAGTTGGGGAAACGTCGGTAATGTCTGCATGGCCTTGATGGTCTCATCCTCGGACTCTAGCTCCCACCACCTGAAGAGGATTAGATCTACAGGCAAATCTGCAATGCAGGCACCATCCACATCTCCCTTTGAAGTTGTGCCACTGCTCAAGGAAGAATTCAGCAGTTATTGAACCAGAAAGAAAGCAAGTCTCAACGGGACTCTCCTGCCCAATCAGACTAGCATTTGCTTAGGTGAAAGGAGACATGGGTTTGCTCCCTGCTCCAAGGCTTCTTTATGCAACACATGAAAAATTTTGATGTAGGAAATTGGAGCATAGGTCTTCAACATCATTGGTGGATACTTTCATCACTGAGCTAGGTCACCAGTTATGGCCATTTTTCTTCTGGTGTGTATGTGGAAGTAGCACAGCATTCCCACCCTGTTCTATCTGTCCAAGGAAACACAAAAATAACTAAGTTAGGAAAAAGTCTGTGATGCCATGTCTGTCAGGAGCACCTTGAAGTTGTGATTTAAGACATGTTTTTATCTTCTTCTACTGGCTGACAGCTGCAGTAGAGCTGTAGATGCCATGCCAAAGTACTCACTGTATTACACAGAGGGCTTAGCTGCCTAGCTCAGGGACGTTGCATCTAATCTGAACAGAAGATGTCATTGCTGCTTTCCAAGCATAGCCCATAATTCTTACTTTCAAATCTTTTGGTGAGTGAGAGCTGACTCAACTGAATAAAAGTCTTACCTGTGACTAAACACTGGTTGAAAAGTTTCAAGTTAGCCATTCAATCAGCAAACCTGAGTTAGCAAAACTCAGATACCAAAGCTGAATACAGGGATGGACTTTAAATAAGCACATTCAAACTTTTCCACTTGTTCAACTAATTTTTCCAGTACCTTAACCAGCTTCAACAGGGGAAATAGAACAGAAAAGAATAGAAATATAGGCTGAATAGATGCACGTGAGGATATTTTTAATATAGGCTCAGTCATTTTGAGAAATGAGCACAAATCTTTGCACTGTGATCTTGCTGTCCCAAAAAGCACCCCGTTACCTTAGCAGCATTCCTGGAAGAAAGAGAAACAAGAAGAAAATACGTCAGTAATTGTGGGATGAAGATGAAGGGTGTCAAAAAGGACCTTTAGTAAGGGAGGGGCAGTGCCAGTAGAAACCACATGATACATTTACTTGTTACTAATATTTTTCATTCCACCTAAACTGCTGCTGTTTTCATTGCAGGCTTTAAGATGCTGCAATCATTCATCGAGGCAACAGTTCAAAGCCGCCAATTTGAAGACAAGACTTTGCTCAGTAGCAGAAGAAAATGAAGAATTTAAGAGTAAGTCTGAAGATTACAAGGACCTTGAAAATCCTACAGAAAATGAGCCTTTTAATTTAAGTAAGAAAAGAAATTAAGGTACAGATTTTGCTCTCTGCCTGCTGAGTTAGTCCTATTGATTCCAGGTAGGCTACACATTATTAAGTACCATAACAGGTTTTATATAATTACAGTATTCATCCCTTGGGTAGCATACTTTTTAGGGTTTATGTCTTGAATTTTATCCTTTAGATTATTTCCAGTGGTATAAATTTTTGCAAGCATGAAAAGACTGTATGAAATGTTTCAAAGAAGTATCTTCAAATGCTTTTTTTGAGGGTAATTATTTGGTCTTAAATACCTGGTCCATCCAGTGAGATCCTCTAATTCCTTCTAAGCCTTTGTATTTCTGAACCAACAAGGTTCACGTTTGATTGAGCGAGGGTCAGGATATGGGATTCATGTCCTTGTTTTATTATATTCTGAATATATGTCTACATCTGATTAAGAGGTTTCTGAATGGCTGCTTTCATCTGCCTTTTCTTTTACTCACAGTATTTTCCCCGAAGCAAAGCCCTTCACTTATTCCAGCTCAGTATTTACTGTGCTGCACAGTAATGTTTTCCAGTGTTTGTTAGGCTTACTGTGCTCATTTTGTTTCCTTGAAAACATCCTCCATGATATTTGGGGGCTTGTGCTGTCTATGGTAGAGTCATCTTTGTCCACGGAGGTCAGAAAGCAGCGATGTGCAGAAGACAGCCCTTCAGTATTTATTTATTTTTATAGCAGTTCCACCAGGCAGCAGATGAGGGAGGTTTCTCCAGGTGGAGGATGTCTAGTTGGATTCCAGTACTGCAACACTGGGCAGTAAGACTTGAAGACACAGTATTTTCTCCCTGTTTCTTGCAAGCACACACACATGTTCATGCACTTTCTGTTGACATAGGTAGTTCAGCTAGTATATATGCAAAAGGATCACTCTTCTCTCTCCTGAGATTATTAGTTTCCTCACATGCATAGGCTGTTGTGTGTAGCAAACAATGTACTACAAAGTGCCCTGACTGTATTAATGCTCATAGGAGACTTTGTGTTTCCCACCAAGGGTGGCTGTGCAAGAGGAGACAAAGCTGCTGCTTAACTGAGGCCATATCTCACAGGGGAAACCTCTGTTCATATTGAACTAGTGGGTTTGGATGCAAACTTTTTCTCCTGCAGCATTTCAAGCAAAAGCACTAGTGTGGATCCAGTTTAAATTAACATAGAAAAATGTCTTTGCTGGTGTAGTTTAACTTTTGGGGAGGAACAGGCAGAAGCACAGCTTTGTCAATGGGAGCTACATCACTACAAGGAGAGTTTCCCGTCTAGTCACAGAGGAAAACACTTCTCCGTGTCAGTGAAACTTGAGTGGGAGTCTTACAGTTACTGTGGGAGTGTGGGGAAAGATGTAGCTGTGGAATTAATAAGGTGTTAAGATGAAAAGTGTGTTCTAGCAAAGGATTGTCAAAAAGTATTGATGACTGAAGGTGAAAATATAAGGCGGCTCTGAGTTAAAAATTTGGCAGAACATTTCTGTATGAGAGGCAGGCTATTTATGGCAGCTTCCTGAGGAATTAGTGACCTTTGGAGTGGTGCTGAGTGGCAGAAGCAGCAGAGTGACTGTTGTTTTCTGTAGTCCTGATTCAGACACGCAATGTTGACTTTATCAAGACATTCTCTTTCAGTTTAGGTTACTCAATCACAAGAGTGCCCGAGCAACAAAAAATATATATAGAAATGGGTGATAAAGAAACACTGAGAGAAGCATTATTTCATAGCCAAAGATTGAACAAGGAGTAGATCCTACTTTTTTCAGTCTGGAAATCCTGTTGACTTGAGCAGGTTTTGGCTCAGACACTGAAGCATTGGGGAGATGCCCACTTTGCTACAACTGTATTGATGGAAGAAGTTGCCGTTCTCGTGTACCCATCACTGTCTGCAGTGGTGATTACTGTCCCCAACAATTTCCCTGTTAAAGTCACTTAAGCTAACAATTGATTTTTCCTGAAGTAAATGAAAGTGCTCTGATATCCCACTCTGCCAGCCCTCTAGAAGGGTGTGATTTAGCTGGCACATCTGGATCTATAACAGGACTTCTGTCTGTCCCCTAAAGAAAGGGAGGAAGTTTGCTGTTTGTCTAGGCCATATGAGATACTTAGTTTGCCTGGGAATAGCTTGCATTAGAGTTCTAGATTTTTTAAAAAACTTTATCATTACCTCTAGATTGTAAACAACAGAACGTACTATCCTCATTGTGGGTTTTTTAATGCTATGTCCACTTTTAGCTAAAGCAAGAAATAATTAATATGGTCGACATTTTGTTTTAATTCTTGTCCTCTGGAAAATGCCGTGATGTTGAAATCAGAACATCCTTCAAGACAATATTGATTTGAATGAGATCCGGCTGTGAAAAATGACTTAAATAGAGTTGATATAATGCATTATGAAATTTCTAGAATAGAATAATGTAATTTATCATTTTAATGTTACTTTTTGAAGTTTACTTTCATATTTGTGCTGAAAGAAAACATTTTGATTAAGGAGGAGGGAGTTGACCCGCAATGCCTTTTTTTGATTAAGAACTTTGAAGTAACAAAATGCCTTTGAGCTGATTTGCCCTCAGACCAACATTAAAAATTGCAGAGTTTTAGGAATCCAAGTTACCATACATCTGTAGAAATGTATCAGAGTAGGCAGATGGTGTAGGTGACCTCTCAAGGCCCTCTTGAGTTTCAAGACCCAAAAATACATGTATTTGTTTTATCATCATGGCTAGTTTGATAAAAATACTTGTGTGGATACTACTGTTGTGCAAGCATTTTTATCATGTGATGACATTAAAAGGGTTTCTTGTTATCATATCTATAGTAGTTCCACCAGTAGCTTGAATTAGCTCCATCAATAAAATCCACTGATAAACCTTCCTAGCGTGCACAAAGCCTAAGTGCCCAAAGAAGAATGGAAAGTTTGATTCTGGTTCCAGTTATTTGAGTGAAAACCTGAATTAACTCAGTTTTGCTCACCTCTTAGCCGCATTCCCTTGTAACATGATAAAGTGAAAGACAATGAAGCTCAGATGCAGTAAAGTTGCTTTTACAGAGAAACTAAAAGAAAAGCCCATGTTATTTCAAGCCCTCAGAAGGCACAAACTGCTGCTCTGAACATGTTGAACCCTTGTTTATTGTGAACTTCTTACAAAAGGGAGAGGAAAGTGGCACTGGGAATCCTGCTGTGTGAGAGGACAACACAAATGACTACAATACTGAGAAGAAAAATGAGCATACAGAAGGGCGCATTAGTATTGCGACCTCTCATTATTAGGCACTGTCCTATTCAGTACCATGATTTTGGTAGTAATTGCTACTAATTATTTTAATTTCTCCCTCCTGAGCTTTCTTAGAGCTCATACCATGAGGTCAGTTTTCTTTGGCTGCCTCCAAATATGAAAAATGTAAATTTTATTTTTATACTTCAGTCATGACTTTGCGGAAATGCCTTCTTCATCTCTTTGTGCCAGTACAGAGAGGAAGCAAGAGAAAATGCTAGAGGCTCTACTGCTTTGCTTTCATCCTTCTCTCAAAGTTATTAAAAATAAAGCCTTTAAGTAAACAGCTGTAAAAATTAAACCACTACATGGGGCTTATAGGAACCGCAGGGTCTGCTGTAGCAGCTCTCCGACATTGTGGCGTTACCTTTATCCACAGGTTAGGGCAGGAGAAGCAGCAATTGCATCTGCACCATGCTATGCCTGGCCAAATTAGTCCCATCCCATCCCCGAGTGATGTAGGGCAGGTGCTGTGCAATGCTGCTGTTGCCATATCGCTTCTCGAGTCGTGCCTGGCACAGAGTTCCAGCTCTGCTCGGCCAGGGGTGGAAGCTGGGAGAAGGGCATGCACTTCTACCAGGGGTGGTTGGCAGCAACCTGCTGAGGATGAAGACGGAACCTTCATTCCCAGGTGTCCTCCTGTCAAGGTGAAGGGCTGTCTGAAATACATTTCCATCAAAAAACAAATTTTAAAAAAAGTACCCACTAGTTAAACACAGATTGTAACTACATTAATCAGCTAAGATGAGCAAAGATGGCAAAGAGGGGCTTTCTAGCCTTTAATTTAATAAAGCGGGGCAGGGTGGGGGGGAGGGAAGGGACCTAGATGAAATTACAAAAAACTTCCAAATCTTATTAGTAGTTTCTCTGTAAAGGAAGCTTAGAACAAGCTTTTTTTTTTGGTCTTTGCTTTTTCTCCATCCCCTCAGTTAAATTGGATGTTTCTATGACATCCTTTTTCACTACAAGATAACTTTAATTAGCTCTCCTATGGTGTAAAACCTTTCCAGCTTAAGAAATACAGTTACATTAAATGTCCATGTTTTGAGGCTTGCAGCTGCCTGCACTAGTGAGGTTGCCATGGAAAAGGAAAAACACAAAATTGAGGTGGGAGGAGGGTTTTTGATTTGGATCCTTCCTGGTGGGAACAAGTCATAAAACAAATGTTCAGTTTCCAGATTTGGAAAAATTATAGAGTATTTTTTGCAGAGTTGCTTTAGAAGCAACTGGGTATGAGCATGGTATCTCAACAATAGGCAGTGCCTTTGAGTTTTAGAAGAGGAAACAGTAGACTATGACTTTGAGAAAGTCACATAAAGGCCAAAGGCAGGGTTTGGCTTGCCAAAGAAAAATAACTCCGATCTAAATGGCATAGAGTCCTTTGAGTTTTTGTTTTATGTTCTGCTCCTTTCATTTTCACTCTTTGAAACAGAAATTAAGAAAATCCCTAAATCCGTGGACTGGCAGAAAAACAACCCTTGCAGATAAAGGACTCATATTAATACATATGGATACTGCTGATTTCAGTAGGACTGCTAGGTTCAAATGAGGACAAATTAATATAATCAGTTTTTTATCTTTGGTGCAACTGGGAACTCTTGACCACCTGATTATGGGCTGGCAACACTTATTTGGAAATGTATCAGCCTACTTTGAAGTTTTCTAAACTTCCGCTATTCCAGTGATCATGTTGATAAGAGGCCTCATGGTACTATGTTCACACATCAAAATTATGTGTATTGTCAGAGCAGTGAGGTTGCAGTTTAAAACCTGTGATAATGCAACTTCAACCTGAGCTCCTTCCCCTCACTGCATTAGAGCTTGCATGAGGCACTTTGTATTTCACATGTATCTGGCAGCCGCTATCAAGATCAGAGCTCTACTGAGTATACCTTTTAATGGATGAAGCCCAGTTCAAAAATACAATCAAAGGGTGGACTCTGCCATTTATACTCATTTTGAAAAAATCCTGTGTTCCACAAAAGGTCTCTCTTGCCTCAGAGACATTATACTTCCAAATTTCCTGAAAGCTGGCTTTTATAGTCATGTAGTTGAAACGGAAAGCCCCCACAACATAAGGCTTTCTTTTACATGGGATGATCACTGTCCCCCAAATCATCATTGTTTTCTATAGAGGAGGACACACAAATGCCTGCAGCATGGAAGGATTCATAGCTGTTCAACAGTATGGGAACATTATTAGAAATCTATGTATTTCTTAGAAAAGAGATGTTATCTCATGGAATTGACAACATTAACTTTACCACTATTAGCAAAGGATGTTTTTGGAGGTGAAACATACAGCTTTCCTAAACCACCACAGATACCGGCATCTTATTCTGTTAATACCCCAGGAGTATCCTGCTAATTTATATCTGTGATATAACTGTTTCTATTATCCTGATTATAAACTGTACCTTTCATTGCCTAATTAACCAAGACTCTGTGAGGATGAACAAACATGTCATTCTGCTGAAGCTGTGCCCAGCCCACATCTCTAACTCCTAACCTGAGTAAACCTGAGTTAGGGCAAGTTTAGACCTTGCTTTTTAAGGTAAAGCTCACCAGAATGGTCTCACTCGAAGTTAAGTCAGTCCAGTACGTTCTATACTGGGTTTCAAAATTGTTGTTGTGGGGGAGGATTTATTTTTCTTGCCCTTGGATGTGCTCCCAAGGCACTAAATGGGGTCACCTGGAGCCAGGGAAAGCCCCTGCAGAGGCAGGCACAGGCTGCTAGCAGCACCACCTTGCGCTGGCCCTCGGGACCATGGCAGGCATCGCCGACCGCGGAGCTGGGTGATCTGTATCCAATAGTGATGTGGTCATAAACGTGAAACAATATTCACCACGCAGCTGTGAGCGAAAGAAATGGCTTTGTTGTTATTGCCCTATTTAAACATACTGAGTTGGATTTTGGGTTATGCTTTGGCTGCAACATGTAGCGGAGGAAGGCACTCAGCAAAAGCTGGTGTTAAGCTATCTTTAGGCCCCATCAGTTCTGCCTGGACGGTCTCTCTTCCAGCATTAGACAGAGCAGTGTCAAGAAATCCTGCCTTCCTGCTCGCCCCAGCCCTGGAGAGCAGTTCTGGGAGCCGAAATCTGCGATGCCGCAGGCGGACGGCCAGATAGGAGGGGAGCCCAGGCACGGCGGGGTGTACGGCTGCGCCTGCCTCAGCAAGCAACGCGGCAGAGCACAACGGTGCTGAAGCCGCAGGGGCCACACGGGGAGCTGCTGGGGACGCTTCGGGCTCTGCCGCTGAGGTCCGGCGTGCTGATCGGTGGGGAAGCCCATTGCTCTGCTCCACTGCAAGGGGCAGCATCCCGCTGCTTTATGGACCAGCCTGCCCTGCTGAGCGCTGCGGAGAGACCCTCCCTGCCAAACGTGTGCCCCCAGTCTCAGCTGCAGCACGGACGGAGGCTTTCCCTTCCCGAGGATGCTTAGGGACCAGGACCACCCCCATTCATGTTTTGGTTTCTGTTCTGCTGTTAGAGGCACGAAAAGCTGCTGGGGAGAGGAAGGGGAGATTGGTCCTCACTTCCAAGCTGCCAGTCCTCAGATTTCTCTTCATAAATTAAAAGAGTAAAACCCACTGTGATGTAGACTATTGTTGTTCATCAAAAAATGTGATTGGAAATGGTACATATTTGTTTAATTGAAAAAAAAATGCATTTCTGTCTTGAGACATTCAACTTCACAATGAGACAGCTATCTACATGGCTTTACTTCCAAGAAGCCATGACATATTACATCTTAGGAAAATCCTGTAAGCCTTATTTCTGCTATTTTATACCTAGATAAAGCAAATAACATCTGATTCTCTTTAGATTATCCCAGTTGACAGTAGATCAATGAGCATGTTGCTTATCAGGTTATAAATATTGCTATTTTTATGACTCTTGTAGTCCTGCTTTCACAAACTAGCAGCTGTCTGTACCTCAACCTACATCACTGCATTAGCTCTGTGCCTTCCTACCAGCACACTGCATGCAAAGTTTTGTAAGTGCCTTTGCTACAGCAGCCATTAGCAGCTTTATTGCCTATATGTAATGATACTCTGGGATGTATTTCTTTACTCTTCTGCAGTGATATCCGCACATGATGACTACTTAGAGACAAAAAGCCATGTCAAAAAGGAAGAAGCAGCTTCAGAAAGTAGTGGAGAAATACTACTTTGCTCTGGGCAAAGGGTGAGTTTAAAACATCTAAAATGGCTCCATGTCAGCATGGAGAGGAAAAGCTTCTGGAGAGGAAAAGCAATTTAGTCCATACATTGAATATAGAAGCCCTTAAGGTGGGCAGGCAGCTTATAGATCTGACTCTAAGGAACCAAAAACCCCACAGTAATCACGTGCAGGTTTTCTGTCAGGTTTTCCACGTTTCTGGAATACACAGTCTCTCCTATGCATCTGGTATGCAGAGAGATTGAGCCCACATTTCAGAACGCAACAGAAGCACCAATGTTCTTCAGATATGGAAAAAAGTATAGACCCGTATATATATGTATGTACATAAAATTTATAAATGTAGATAAAAATAAGCCTTGTAACCCCAGCCAGTGTTTCGATTAGGTTGTCCCTCTTGGCATTTGAGCTGCCGAGTGTCTGTGTTTTAGAGAGCACCAGCTCCCCGTTTCACTGCGTTGGTCCCTGCTTTGGTCTCTCGCCAGGATGGCAACCTTTAGAAATTGCACACCTGGTTTTCCCCACTTTATGTGAAATATTTTGCACTCGAAGAAAGGAATTAGCTTGTAAGTCACTGGGATGGCAAGTCACGTTGCAGCCATGTTGCTGGTATAGGCGGAAGGGAAATGTCAGTCGGAGTCTGTGAGTGAGGGAGAGAAAGGAGGGGAAGGAGCTTGTATCAGGCACTTGCTGCGTTAGAAAGGCTTTAGTGACAGGTGGGGACAGCATGCACAGCAAAGAGAAAGAATATAAAATAGCTAGTCACTGGTTTTACCACAAAAGCTGGGCCTTGGCAGTTTCTGCCACTGAAGAGAAATAGACAGAAACAGTCTCCCCAAGCATCCTATGATGCCATCTGGCTTATTACGGAGGAAATCCCCATTGGCAGTCTGTTTTTTTTTTCCCTTCTTTTTCTCCACAACAACCTGAACGAGTGCCAAGATTATTTCTCTCTCTCATGCTCCCTCTCTTTGGCATTGAAACATCATTCTGTAGAAGGGGGAAATGTGCACTACATTGGCTTAGATGAAGGCAGCAATTTAAGGAGCAGGAGCCTTTGCAAGCCTGAGAGGGAAGCAGTGCTGATAAAGGAGATTAAACAAGCTGAGACTCTTTTGATGAACAAACTGAACCATCTTGCTGCTGAAAAAGTAGAGATACAGTTGATAGCTCTGATATATACTCTCTGTTGCTTGCCAGGAGATCTATCTGTTTCCATTATTAGCCTAAAGGGTGGTGTAGGCAATGAAAGTGAGTCACCGAACAGGTGGAGTTCAGGTGAGATGAAGGTAGCGTGAGCAGGGAGCGCCTCTTTATTACGACTCTGCCAATCACCCACTGCGGGCAATTACTTTGTCACCTCCTTGTCTTTTCTGCAAGGTTTCCTTCCCTGAGATTAGCAATGTGCACGCACAACAGTGGTCTGTTTCCGACATGCAAAGATTTGCAAGTAGTGTGGTTAGTTTTAATTATTTTTCAGTGAAACATCCATATTAGATGCAGAATGGAGCTGATTTAAATTACAGCTTATCTGAAAACTGTGACTGACCTGCAAAAAGGTCCTAACGTGTTTAAAAAGATGATTATACCAGAGGAAAATGTTGAATATTTTGCCAGGTATTGAATATTAATTCTTACCCTAAATACCTAGTTTTGTGTGTGTATAGAGTCACACATGTATATACACAGAACTAAATTTTGTATCTAATATATTTTTTTAAATGTTAATTGTATTTTTTTTCTAGGTGAATAATTGTTTTGTGAGATCTTCATAATCTCAGTAGTCTTTTCACTGCAGAAATCTTTGCAATGAAGAGCAGCAAACTGGTATTTTACTCAAGCTAATAATTTTCATGTCAGTTTGAAATGTTAATGAGTATTTTGTAAATTATGTAGTTTAGCCAGTTCCATGGCTTCACCAAGGGGAAGTCATGCTTAACCAACTTGATAGCCTTTTATGAGGACGTAACCCGGTGGACAGATGATGGTAAAGCTGTGGATGTGGTCTATCTCGATTTCAGTAAAGCGTTTGACGCGGTCTCCCACAGCATCCTTGCAGCTAAACTGAGGAAGTGTGGTCTGGATGATCGGGTATTGAGGTGGATTGTGAACTGGCTGAAGGAAAGAAGCCAGAGAGTGGTGGTCAATGGGACAGAGTCCAGTTGGAGGGCTGTGTCTAGCGGAGTCCCTCAAGGGTCGGTACTGGGACCAGTACTATTCAATATATTCATTAATGACTTGGATGAGGGAATAGAATGCACTGTCAGCAAGTTCGCTGATGACACAAAACTGGGAGGAGTGGCTGACGCGCCGGAAGGCTGCGCAGCCATTCAGAGAGACCTGGACAGGCTGGAGAGTTGGGTGGGGAGAAATTTAATGAAATATAACAAGGGCAATTGTAGAGTCCTGCATCTGGGCAAGAACAACCCCATGTACCAGTACAAGTTGGGGGCAGACCTGTTGGAGAGCAGCGTAGGGGAAAAGGACCTGGGGGTCCTAGTGGACAGCAGGATGACCACGAGCCAGCAGTGTGCCCTTGTGGCCAAGAAGGCCAATGGCATCCTGGGGTGTATTAGAAGGGGTGTGGTCAGCAGGTCGAGAGAGGTTCTCCTCCCCCTCTACTCTGCCCTGGTGAGGCCGCATCTGGAGTATTGTGTCCAGTTCTGGGCCCCTCAGTTCAAGAAGGACAGGGAACTGCTAGAGAGAGTCCAGCGCAGAGCCACGAAGATGATTAAGGGAGTGGAACATCTCCCTTATGAGGAGAGGCTGAGGGAGCTGGGTCTCTTTAGCTTAGAGAAGAGGAGACTGAGGGGTGACCTCATTAATGTTTATAAATATGTAAAGGGCAAGTGTCATGAGGATGGAGCCAGGCTCTTCTCAGTGACATCCCTTGACAGGACAAGGGGCAATGGGTGCAAGCTGGAACACAGGAGGTTCCACATAAATATGAGGAAAAACTTCTTTATGGTGAGGGTGACCGAACACTGGAACAGGCTGCCCAGAGAGGTTGTGGAGTCTCCTTCTCTGGAGACATTCAAAACCCGCCTGGACACGTTCTTGTATGATATGGTCTAGGCAATCCTGTGCCGGCAGGGGGATTGGACTAGATGATCTTTCGAGGTCCCTTCCAATCCCTAACATTCTGTGATTCTGTGATTCTGTGATATGTATGGGATGTGTATACGTCCTGCATGTGTATATGTCCTGCATGGAAGTCTGTCCCTTATTTTCGATCTCACATTGTGGTGAGGTAGGACACTTGCTCAGTTCTGGCCCCGATACAATACACATCCTTTCAATCTGTGTTATTATGACATCATATTTAATCTGTGGGATAGGAACAGGACTGTCACATCTCCCCCTCTCCTTTTATTGTTTGTCCAGTCATAAAAATAGAGATTTGTCTCTCACTCATGCTACTTTTGGAAGATTATAGTTCAATTGCATTATTGTTGTGTTTTCACTCTTCTTTCCTGTAATATAAAAGGCACTGAAGTACATTTGCTTTAAAAATATAGAACTTGTTCGAAGTGGTTATGTTGTGCATAAAAAGACTTATTAATACTGAGCTGTCCAGGGCAGGGGGTGTTTAACAAACATAGGAAAAAAAGCAGTGCACTCAGCAGGTTTGGAAGAACCATATCAGATGTCTGCAAAGCAACAGTTCTTATGTTAACACTAGTGCTTCTTGGCTTTGAAGTATACTGCAAGTGTATGAAAAGTATTGCCTAAAGCCTAGGGGTTTTTTTTTTTGCACTTTTTTACACTTCACAGTGAAAGTTTCTATTATTTATTTTATCATATAACATCCATATTTAAATTCAGAAAATAGTAGCAACAGTTCCAGGAAGAAAAAGCTGTATTCCATGACAGAAAATGAAATAAATGTTAAAAAGGGGACTTTAAGATATTACCAAAAGCTCCATGTTGCCATTGCTCCATGGAAAGAAAAGTAGTAGGAGGGAGAAGAAATTACAAAGCAGATTCGATATTGTGTGTAAATGAGGAAAGGTGAGTGATGTTGTCTCCTGACAGATTCTGGTTTTGATTTACGTTCCACCTATTTTATTTATTAAGATTGTTTTCTACCATTATAAAAGTTTCTTACTGTTGATTTCAGCTCTCCACTGAGGAACTTCACCTCTCTGTGAGTGGACTCGGCTACATATATGAACATAGCAAATACCTGGGGCAGCTTCACTGAAGTCGGCTGAGTGGTACCAATGTGCAAGTGGTACACCATCACAGAACTGAGTGAAACCTGAATCTGTTCCAGTGACACTGAGGTCAGGATTCAGAGGTGTCCTTTAGGAGATGCCCTTTATGGACTTTGTGTAATGTAACCTCATGGCTAAGGCACTGATGTCTTCCCTACTGCACTGAAAGACCAAGGAATTTGGAGTAAAACTTTCTGCATCCTGGGCTGTCCAGATTTATGAGAGTGGACTCTGGAAGGGACTGTTCCCCTAGACCTCACCCTGGGTTTTTCAAAGGGAAACCTCCCAGGCAGAACTTGTGAGCAAACCCACTCTGATGAAACAGGGTCGACCAGTCACCAAGACCTGGGAGCCAACTGAGGAGCTGTATTAGTTGATGGTAGAGGTGTACCCAGTAATAATAAAGACTCAAAGTCTTTATTAGAGGTTTGTTACTTTTTTTTGATCTCTGCTATTCAATACACGAATCATTATTTGAGTAACTCTTTCCATGAAGTTTGAAAAATGAAAAAAAGCCCAGCCACCATCTAACCTGACAAACTCTAGGTCCAAAGCTAACCCAGCAGTTAGCTTATTCAAATCTAATGAACTGCCTGGTTGTTTGAACAGCGCTGATAAGTTTTTGATAAAAGACCATGTATTATTTCTTACACTTACTTACATTGCCCTTGCAAAAGACAAATTGCTCAAAACAGAGGACAAATGCACTACCTTAGAAGTCTCTTCACAAAGAATGTACACAAAATTAATGAAATAAACAAAAAAGAAACATAATAAACATAATAGTGACATTTATGTGCAGAAGGCATATAAAAATTGCCTTTGCAATAGAAAAGACATCTTGATTGTGAAATTGGCTGCTGTTGGAATAACACAATTTTAGGAATCTCTCTATCCCAAGCACAATATTTTACTCCTATTTTCCTTCAAATACATCACTCAGTTTACTCAACTATAGAAGTTTTCACCAACAAACATTGTACCAACTCTATCAGTAGTTTATATCTGATAAGAAATGAAAATATTAATGGATTTCTGCAAACCATGTGTATGTTGTTGGAAGTGTGGCAGAGAATGCTGAATACCCCTGAGTATCTGAAAATACAGATTTTGAAAACACACGCAAGATCTAAATTTTAGACTTGGTTACCTTTAAAAATACAGATTTTGGAAACATGAGATCTAAATTTTAGACTTTGTTGCAGTCTTAAGTAGTGCAGTTCATCTCTAGGAAATAAGAAAATATTCGGATGCCAGCAGCAACATAAACTCATTTTGTTCCCCTCTTCTCCTCCCCTGCAGACTAGAAGGTCTTTAGGATACTGTATACAGCCTTTGATGGAATTAACGAGTTTGTATTGTAGTTTTGCCTCTTCACTCAGATACTGGGCCTGGAAAAAAGGTGTGTGGAGAAATTAGGGCCTGCCTGGTCACTGGAATTTGCCTTTCCTCAGAACAGAGATGTATACCTTGGTTACATATGTAAGTCTAGCCCATGCCACAGTCAAATCCCCTTGCAAGCTGTGCAAAGTGCAGAATTGTCTCTGCCCATCTAAAAATGCTAAATGACATGGTTTAGCTTGCTTTAGGTTCTAGCACAGAACTTGCACTGAGGTAGCGTAGGGCAGAATGCATTTGGTCACTTTGCAGTTGCAAGTGGACAGATACTGTTTTTCAGGGGGAAAAAAAAAAAAGTGTTCATTTCTTAACATAAAGGCTGGGCATTGAGAGCGGGGTGGATGGTACCAAGATACGAGGTGTGGTTAGGTCCTTCCCTGAGCTGCTTATTCCGAAGCACAGGAAGCATTAGAGGTAGACCAGTTCTTGGTACCTCCTGCAAATCCATCTGTCTGGAAAAAAAACAACCCGTGTTGCTTCATCGTAACTGCTGCTGAATGGGGAGTTCCAGGATGGTTCTCATCCTTCTGAGTGCAATCACATTAAGAATAGTTCAGATCTTTCTCAGCAGTCTGTGTCCAAATATTTTGTATGTACTGTAGCTTAGCAATGCCTCCCAGGAAATATTACTCTGTCAGTAGGCAAACAATTGCTTAGCTTGAAAGAAGTGTAATTATTTAAGGCATGCACAAATCTTTTTGGCTGCATGGTGCTGTAACGTTATTAACTGCAGGGAAAGAGAGAGCTAGCTCTATTTTAGAAACTATATTACCATTGTCCTAAAATGCAAAATAGCTCTAAGTCCTATCCTGACCGGAATTCCACATTTGCTCTTGATAGTAGATTGGATTTCAGAGCAGGATTAAGTAAATAAGTCATAGTAAAATGACAAAATGGGTAAATAGAATATAATGTGAAATGAAATGTAAATTGGATTTAGGCAAACACTTTTATACAGACCTCCCGTCAAACCCTATCAGACTGCTTCAAATTCCTACTGTGATTTCTGCTTGCAGTTCTATTACATGTTGCCACTCAAGGGCATTTGATGTTTTCTCTCTCTGGAAATTCATTTGCATTTAAATGATTTGAAATAATCATAAAAGCCAAGTGCTATGAAGTTTGAAATTAGTTACTGTCTATAAATTGCGATGCCATTAAAAGATGATTTTGAAGAGCTTTGCTGTCTCAAATGTATGCAGATTAAAATCTAACAAAGTACACCTTGTTACAAAACTGTAAAGAATGGTGTGACATGGACTTAAATTGATTTATTCTCCTACTAGTGCCTATAAACTTTACATACTTGGGTTTCTCTGAAAGTGGAAAAAAACCTTTCATTTGCCTGCTGAATCTGAGCCAAATTCTGTTCTCAGATGGGGCTTCATTGGGTGTATCTGACACCAGCGCTTGGCCCTCAGAGTTTAATCTATACGCTCTATTAAATTTCTGGAAATGCTGTATGAATAGTTGGGTCTCATATTTTTTTTTATGATGAGAATAAAGGAGTGGGATCAGGAACACTGGAGGCCATTTATGGTTGGCAGTGTGTGTATGCAAATTTATATGTATACATGTTCAATTTTTTCCACTCTTCCTTGAATTCCTTGTGTTCTCCTAGTGGATATTTCTACATGATCCACTCTCTGAGGCAGCTGGTGCTCCTGGTAGGTCACCCTGGAGCTGGCCTCACCTTCTTGCCGATGGAAAGCTGTTTAGGAGCACAAATACATTTTGAAATACTGAAGTCCCCTTTGAAACAAATCTTTTCTCCATCCACCTCTAGATAAGATTAAGCAATACAGAGCTGTCACCTCATAAGCTCATCTTTCACCTAGCCTCCCCTAGCACTGTTTCACTATTTAACCTACTCCTGCTCTCTGCCTGTGAGGCCTTATTGTAGTATACTGCCTAATATAAATTCCTACTCTCTCTTTGTTTATACCATTGGGATATTATAACTTTACATCTTTGGATAGCAGCAGTACATTCCAAATATGTTTTCCTAGCCCCAAATCATTTTAAATGGGCTTAACCACACATATATGTTCAACTATGTCTAGTTGTATAATTTGATCATAAGATGTTTGTAACAAGGAAAGCAAAGTTGTCTTGGTTTATATAAGTCTCAGAACCCAGGGATGGAATTACCTCTTTATAAACATATTTATATGTGCATTTTTATTATTCAGAAGAATGAAAGAAATGTAGAGCACATGTTTTAAAGGGCAAGAAAATGTAGTGTTCTTATATTTTCAGTGATTCAAAAATTCCTAATAGTTTCCTTGAAGATAACATTAGCTCTACAATTCTTACAGTTTCTATTACAATGAAGACTCCTATACTTGTTTGTGTATGAGTCATAAAGCTAAGCAGCTGTTTTAACTACCTCTATAATAAAGAGCTTATTTTCTGAAGTTGTCTCAGTAGCTAGTGCAAACTACGAGCTAATCCTTCCTTAATTGCAGCGTGCAAATTTGATGTATGCACACTAGTGTGGAGAAAACACATAGTCCCTCAAGTAAGACTCTTGATTACTGCAGTGTCAGATTAGTGATGGAGAGTGAGAGAAGTGAGACAGGAGTGAAAAGCATGTGTCCTTTCAATGTGATACAAAGCATGGATCCTGCTTAAAAATGAAGGTGAGGAACAGAAAACATTGGCTCTAGACATGGAAAGAGGCCTCAGTACTTCTTAAGAACTGATATTTAATACATATGTAAAGAGTTTGTTATTCTAGCATGACACAAGCCTTTTATGTTAGGATTCTGGCGGACTCCTGATTGACTTATGAGAAGGAAAATCCTGATAGGTTCACTAAGTGGTTCAGGCTAGATAGCCCCACATAAAGGGTGAATCTGTTCAGTTCTGAGTGTTCCCTGGAAGAGCAGACTGAGGACAGCGAATTTTTCTCAGAAACTGAGAGGTGGGCTCCTTGCCCTGGGCAGGTTTTCATTGCAAAAGTAACTTTGGCTTCTATGCCGGTTTTGCTGAAAATCCTGTTCCCTGAAACACTGATCCAAGAGCAAGCATGTCTTCAGTCCCAAATGGTTTCATCTGAGCAGAACCACAGACTACCAGCATCTCTTTCTTTCATGGAAATGACCTGGCCACTTTGCAAATAATCATTGACTTCAGTCACTTTTCATAGTCCGCTTCAGGAGCTCAGAAGGACAGACAATTTTTGCCCAAATGCATCAAGGAAGGACCCTGGAGCAGCTCAACTTACTGCAACACAGAGAAACAGGGGATATTCCCTGAAAGTCCTATCAGTGCATGAAGGTGTGAGAAACTGCTGAGGTACAACAGTAATTTGGACAGGGGTGAAGGATGCACCTGTTCACTGTTGAACTAAACTGATCCAAGTGGTTACTCCAGGTGCCTGTTTTTTCCTTGTGAGAGAATTGAATGCTCCTGAGAATGATGGATAGTCAATATTTCTGTGGGAAATCCTTTTTAGGATACTCTATAGAAATGTTGGAAAAGCTTATGTTCGGGCAGAGTCTGCCATCAGGGTGGGGTTTACTTAAATAAAGGAAAAGCTTGTGAAAAGACTGATTTTCTCGATGCCTCTTTTACGTATGTCCTTTTAAGAAAGAAACCCAATAAATGAACCATGGTCATTGGTTCTGTCCTGCTTTAAATCTATATTCACAGCCAACTGAGGAAAGTTTTGCAAATCGTCTGGCTTTGAGAACTCTTACCACTCAAAACGACATCTGGCAAAATAGATGAAAAATTACTGGTAACTGTAGATGAAATCATGGCAGGAGATTTAACTGAAAAATATAACATTTTATGAACTCAGGGCAAAACAATATCTCCCAGAACATACTGCAATCCGATCTTTGCAGATGTTATTAAAATAATGCAGAGATTGATAAAAATGCATAAATTATACTTTACTGTTATGGATTATAAAATGTGTTCTGAAAGGGATGGTAAGCACAGCAAGCATTTTGCTTTATCTAGTTTGACAGCGCTTCATTGCCATTAAATGAGAAGGCATAGCTTTACGAAAGGCAGGGGAGGAAAGCCCCTAGACTGAAAACTTTCCAAGGATGAGACTATCTTCTTGTGTGTCTAAACAGTGCTTAGCATAGAGAGCCTTGAGTGCTCAGTGCTCTGCCTGGCACAGACACCCACATAAATAACAGGAGAAACTTTCTTCTTCGTTCTAAAATGATAACTTTTTCCTTATACTTTCCAAGTGTCGTGTTCTTGCATAGTGCTTAAGTGCCCTTTTACTTTCAAGTGCCCTTTTTTTCCTAACCGCTCCCTATAGGCCTGTTTTTCAGCTGTGCTCTGACCTATGCTAAGGAACGTAAAGTTCTGGCTCCCCAAATCTGTGTGAGTTCAATATTGCAGCTCAGACCTGTCACTGCACAAGATGGGTTTGAGGGCCAGAACTGCAGTACTGAATTTAAAACATAGTGGGAGGTAAGCCCATCTCCTACTACTGCAATGACATTTTTAGTTTTAGGGTTTTTTTCCCTTCAGGCAAGCATTTCTGAATGTTCTGGAGTGGAAACTAACAGATGGGATTTCTTTAAAAAGATACAAACCACAGCTTACGGTTTCAATCTGATTTATATTTTTTTTTTTTCTACCAGAAGGGAGCTAGACTGTGCTACCTACTTAGATAATTAATGATTCAATGTGCAGCCACCATACAATGGAATTTAAGCTGCTGGAAATCTCATTTGTAACCATAAGAATGCAAAGGGACACAAAAAGCTTGATTTGTTTTTGTGGCTTTCCTGAGTTAAAATTAAACCTATTACCAAGAGCTGACAATGCAATATTGTTGCATTAAAGCCATGTTTATACTTTTTCATGCAGGATATTTCCTATGAATAATAAAGTTTAGAATTTGTGGTATTTTTTGAAGGTAGAGGTTAGAGTTATTTTTTTGGTACTGTAATATCTGTAGCCACGCACACTGTGCCTACTGCCTGCATATTGTCTCTACTGCTGGCATGGAATTTGCCACTCTGATCATTGCAGTTAATAGGGATATTAGGCATTCACTAGACAATTTAGTCCCTTTTAGCTGTCCAGTAGGAGACTGAGTTTTGTGAACAGGGTGATTGTGTCCCAGATTTGTCTTTCTCTAAGCCAGCTCTCTTTGGAGCCAGTGGGTTGCTCATTGCACCTCACAGAATCACAGAATCAACTAGGTTGGAAGAGACCTCTGGGATCATCGAGTCCAACCTTTGATCTAAAACCACTGTGTCAACTAGACCATGGCACTGAGTGCCACACCTAGTCTTCTCTTAAATGCCTCCAGGGGTGGTGACTCTACCACCTCCCGGGATGGTGACTCCACCACCTCCCTGGGTAGCCCATTCCAATGCCTAATAACCCTTTCTGTGAAAAAATTTTTCCTAATGTCTGACTTGAACCTCCCCTGGTGCAGCTTGAGGCTATGCCGTCTAGTCCTGTTGCTAGTTGCCTGGGAGAAGAGGCCAACCCCCACCTCGCTACAACCTCCTTTCAGGTAGTTGTAGAGAGCAATAAGGTCTCCCCTCAGCCTCTGTTTCTCCAGGCTAAACAATCCTAGTTCCCTCAGCTGCTCCTCATTGGACATACCCTCCAGACCCTTCACCAGCTTTGTTGCCCTCTGTTCCTCTCGTTCATTTTTGAAGGCACTGTGTTACAGTGCTCCTACTTCCCATTCAGGCAGCTGTAAACAGGAGGCAACTGCCCCAGAGGAAAGCAGTTATTTAATTAATGCAGTGATTTAGATTTGTTTAATATAAGCATGAGAATAAATGTAAATAAAGGTGAAATACAGAATACTTGCTTTCTCCACTGAAACTTGCCTAAGGCATTGGAGAAGTGCACCTGGGCAAACAGTTATCCCCCACCGGCCCTTGAAGGGACAAGAGCCTTGTGCCTCTTTTTGCACTGCCCCTGAGGAACGACATGGCCTCCAAGAACAAGGCACTAGTCATTTAACATTTAACAATACGCTTATCTTTAAGCATTTTTTTTTCAGTATCACCAACCTCAACAGGATTTAACAAGGCACTTAACATCCTTTCTGAACAAGGATACTTTCCTGGAGTTGGCCTTAACAGGGGAGCTCACTAATTCCTTTTGCTACTACTCTTC
This sequence comes from Nyctibius grandis, assembly GCF_013368605.1. Classification (NCBI taxonomy): domain Eukaryota; kingdom Metazoa; phylum Chordata; class Aves; order Nyctibiiformes; family Nyctibiidae; genus Nyctibius; species Nyctibius grandis. The sequence goes on along the minus strand of NC_090663.1, from coordinate 16,806,422 downwards.
GAGTCCTACCTCTTTTGCAGCACTTCTGAGGAGCTGACTGTGCTTTAGGCAGGTAAAGAATAAAGGTAAAGTTAAAGTAATCGGTTGACCTCATCTTTGCATAGCACCCTGGTTGCCTGCAGCCAGTGCTTTCTCTTGTTCATCCTCACTTGGATCTTGCTCAGTAGAAGGTCACACCTGAGGTCAGAGCACCTGCACCAGAGACAGACCACACATCACGTACCACAGATAAAATGAAGCAAGGGCAGGGACGGAGAAGTCAAAAGGTAATTCAGAATTGCTAACTGCTTTCCTGCATAATTTGGGCCAATTATTTGTCCAGCTTTGATTACGCTGTTACTGTTGATTTAAAGTGTAACACTATCAATATTTTTGCATGGTTTTTGCTTAGGAGGAAAGTAAGCAGAAGAATGAACACTGATTAAGGGAAATGAAAGCAAATCTGTTTGCTGATAATATATGTAGCAACACTGAGACATGTAAATGGTATTCAGGGATTACTTTCTGCTCATGTTTATGATCTTCAATATATTTGTGCTTTTCTCATTTACTGCCCAGGTAAAGTTTGGATTTCCAAATTATGGATGTATCATGACAATTTTGGTCACAAAGAGGTTCCAAACACTGTGTCATTCAACAGACCTACGCTGCTATTTAGTAATACTTCTGAATATGATTTTACTGGCCTCTGTTCTCATTGGAGAATATACTAAAATTCAGATTAAAGATGAATGCCTTCTTTATGCACTGGAGTTTTTCATAGCTTCTTCCTCAGAGCAGCTTTTCTTTTCTTCGTCTCATCTTGAAAGGTCATTTTAGGAACTAAAAAGCCCTGTTGCCAACTTTTAAAATAATTATGATCTCCAATAAAATGCCATCTATTTTTAACATTGTACTTTTTAATGTGTCTTCTGTAAAGACACAATGTAGATGACTTTTTCCATGAATAATGTATGACTTCAGAGACTTTGTATGCTATGACATAAATTATCAACTACTGTTCCACTATTTGCTGATAAAGTGGGGGTGTTTTCCGCATACTCTGTAGTCAGCTCATGTTTGGAGTTGGCTTCTTTTTGCTGCTGTATTTGAATGATGACATTTCATTATAGTTTATACCACTTGATAGCATAAAATGTCAGGAGGAAATGATCATAACACTTCTGCAGGTGATAAGTATTCCCTGCCTGTACTCCATGAAGTACAACACGGTGCACTATGTAAAGTAAAAGCAGACACTGTGGCAAAGGTACTGGGATTAGGAACATGGAGTGTGACTGGTTTAGCACAGGAAACATCTAGAAGATAACTTTCAGAAAAAAATGTCTGCTGTCTCTTAAAGATTTCCAAGGGTGGGCAATATTTGTAAAAGTCAGAGAGAGTCTCCTAAGCTGTGTTCAGGGAGTGGTGGAGAATGATGGCTGGACTTCATGATTGTGGCTGAGGGACCATAACAGCAGATGCTGATATTGATTAATCTGTGTTGTAGCATCCATGGGCAAAGTAGATGTGTTTCAATATCTTAATTGTCCAAGGTCAACAGTAGTTGAGATGTACTTAAACTGGTAATTCAGACGTGAAGTTGAAAAACACTAGACCATTTGAAAAAGGGAATAAAAAAAAATATGAAGTACTTAGGTGAGGCTTTATAGTGGCAGTTAAATATTCAGGTGGCTCAGTGTGCTTCAGGAGATAGTGAAGTTTAGGATGAAGAGGAGAAGAAAATTAGTGGAAGTGGAGAAAACCAGATAACATTTTTTCAGGGAAGGAACATATTAAAGCAAATAAAGAACTGGAGGGGGAGAGGCCGCTGGGACCTGGAGCTTAGCAGAGATGCAGTAGAGCAAATAGCGGGAGTTAAGAGAGAATAAGAGAGATGGAAACTAAAAGGAGAAAATAGCCTCACAGCATATGGAAGCAAAATATCTGGAGGAGACCCTGGGGGACACTAATGTGGATTTATGTCCTGCAATTATAATTAGTGAAAATGAGAGGATAAAATGAGATTTTGAATTTTTAGAAACACAGAACTATTTCCAAGTTTTTAAGTAAAAGTTGTATGTTTTCCGTGTCTGCTAATGTCTCTCTGAACTCCCTCATACCATTGCTAGTCTTCCCAGAAAGTGCCTTGTCTGTGACGCACCCTGAGATGAACTGCACTCATCAGTGGAAGACAAAGCAGGAAGAAAACTCTGGAGAAACTGCAAGATTCATTTGGAACAAACATAATACAATATCAATAAATTGCATGGTCAGAAATAGCACCCACATACAAACAGGATGTGGCAACTGGAATGGACATATTAAGTAATGCGCAGCAAATGCTCTGATTTGCAGTGGTACAAGAGTATTTATGATATTTTCAAAAATTCTTTATGGGTTCCAGCTCCGTGGAAGAAGGTTCTGGTTTTCACTGGAACTTCATGAAGGAGTTGGACAGGCAGGAACATGAACTGCTGTCATCCTTGGAAATCCAGAAATTTGTGAATCCTCCAGCGGGCTCCAGATGCTACAGGCTGCAAAGGGGAGCACATCTACTGACAGACTGAGAACTACAGCCCCATGTTTGCCTAATAAAGCACCACTTGTTACATCCATATGCCCTTTGGGGAGGAAGATAATGGAAATGTGAGGAATGCAAGTCCCTGAGTCCACACTTCTTATGAATGTTTATAAGATCAAACACTTATTAATGGGAATAAGCTGTAATATATATAGTTATGTGTTGGCACTTAGGATGGCTGTGTTTTAGGGATGTCTTGCAACTTTTTGTTGCCTTGGAAATCATCCAGTCAAAATCATCATGAATTTTTCAAACACCTAGTCATTGGATATTTTGCAAAAACAATCTGAGTAACTTTGAAGAATAGGCAATCTTGGATAACTTATAAACAGAAAAGGTGGCTGAATATTTCAAATATTTAACTACAAATAATTCATTACAGTCTAGCAGTAATAATGTCAAATCTGGTTAGTAGCACAATAATTGAGGATTCATAAAGCGTTTGTGGGAGTCACCATGTAATTACCATTGTCTCCAGTGGTGCCACAGGAAAATAATATGCAATATTTCAAGATTTTTAATTAAGTAATGTCAGTGAGTTACCTTGAAGATAACTTCTATCACCCCCATATGACAGGCTTGTTGATGACTAGCTGATGGGTGAGTCTTCAGTATGAAAGACAGATGAACTGAAGAACATCAATGTGATATGCAGAACTCAGTATGATGGAGTATGTACAATTATTTGTTATTTACTCTTTAAAGGTGACCTACAAATGTGATGCTTTAGGGTTTGTCTTCTTGTCTTCTTCATAATGTAAGAAAAAAGTCTACAAAGTTCTTCAGTAGAAACTGCACCTTTTTTCTTTCCGTAGAACTTCTTGCGCACTTTCTTTTCCCCCAAAGACCTCTGATCCATGAGGGAAGTAACAGATTTATGGTATCAGATATCAAGGAAGGAAAGATGTTTGTGTGAGGGTAATTTCTTATGCAGTCTCCTTTGGATGTGGGAGCTGTTATGAACTCATATGTGGTTCATTAGTAAAGTCAACAGCAAAACCCATCATCCCTGTCTTGGGAATTGTAGAAAAACTTTGCAGACTTCATGACAAAAATGTAATATGAGACCAGAGGAAAGACAGAAAAGGGAAAAAGCTGAAGAAAGATGGCTCTCCTAATAGCTTTTCCTGTTAAAGGAGTTAAGGAACCACCACTGTCTATTTATGTTATTTAGCATAAACTATGGGCTTTGGGTTCCTTACTCAAATAACTGCTCTCTTACACTCCTCTGTTGGCGGCATTACCTTGCATTTTGACTTACTGCACTTCTCGCTGTCACCATGCAGCTGACTTCATCACAGCCTTCAGTTTGGAAGTCCTTGCTTTTTACTCAAGTCTGACTCTTGCTTACCAGTCCATTTGTCTTCTACTGTATCAGTGCACTTCTCTGTGGACCCTAAGGTGACAATTACATTAGCTGTAGTTCATCACAAGCTTGTTAGGGCTTGACAGTTGAATTTGGCTCACTGTAATCAGCCTTGTCCCCACTTGTCATTGTCCCTTTGTGCAGTGGTTGAACATGATTCTTTCTACATTAGCAAGTAGTGTGCATTAGGAGTGGATCTGCTGAGTGAAACAACCTGCACTGACCTCTGCACTGTGTGTGGTTTTGTGAACTTCACGCTAGCTATAGCCTGGTCCTGTAGACTGAATGCTCATTAGTGGCTGGAGCACATCTTTGGGTTTAGCTTCAGCTGAAAGAGACCTGGGTCATGTGCTCTGAGACAGCTCTGTTGTGCAAATCAAAGTACAGTAAGGGGAAGATGGTTGGGAGATTTGAAAATGCAGTTCTGACCATCAGTGATGATGAAGGTGCCTGTGCTTCTTGGTGATGTACCCAGTGTAGTACTGCCTCAGCTGATCTAAAGTGAGACCTAGGATCCCTAGGGTTTCCCTGGGTTCTGGTTTAAAATGTAGATGAAACTTTTTTTTGTGATTATCCTACAAGTAAATCTTCTCTTCCTGTGCTCGTTTAGCAGACAACTAAGGCCCTTCTTTCTCAGAGTGTGCATCCCGATAGGAGGTAATCTGCATTTATTCCCATGTAAGTATCTCAGTGCAATATCCAGTTGACTTCAGTGGATTATCTCAAAACTAGAACAGGTGAGTGCTCTTGTCCCTTCTACCTCTTCAGGATGGTTGGGACCCTTTTTAGTTCATTAGGCATAACTTTGTACTTGAACAAGAGAATAACTGCATGTGCCTACACTTTCTCTTCCTCTGCTTTTCATATATGACAAAGAACTTGATCTGGATTGCTGAAGTCCGTGCTCATTTTCCATCATGCATCTCTCATCTTGGACTGTGCATATAATCAATAACAATAAAAAGAAGATTTAATTAAATTCTGTAAGTGAGTGTAAATTTAAAATAGAGGACTGGAGTTAATTGAAAAACCACACACAATAGGCAAGAATAGGTGTGGCTGAGACAGCTGATAAGTAATATTGTGTTTGAAGAAATGATCCATTTATTTGATAGGAAAAATTATTTGAAATAGGATACAAGGCAAAGGCAGAGTCTACTTTTTGCAGTTGTTTCAACTACCAGTTGCTGGAAGTAGAGCAGGTATTGTAAGAGTTGAGAAAATTGGTTGTGGTGGATTTTGCACGGGCTAATGCTCTGGGAGTAGAGTTGTATCCATTCTGATTCTTTCATTCCAAAACACCTGGTGTGGGGCCATTGTTACACAGCATTTGGTTCAGTGGGGCCTTAATTCATATCAGAGATTCCACAAACGTGCTCAGTACACAATGCTACTACTGCTACTGTAAGAGGGAAGTCTCCCAGAGGTACAGTATTTGCTCATTTTTCTGTGATTCTGAATATGACCTTGTGCAAAACCCATGCTAGTTAATTTTGAGTAAACTGTTGTTTTAAGCAAATGTGGGATCACTATCCTAAACTGTTCCTTAATCTCTTTCTTCCTCATGTATTTTTGCCCTTTTCTTCCATGTGGGTCTTTCATGGAATACCCATTATTTAATTTACTTAATTCTGCCTTTTTTCCAAAATTTTTCTCAAATAATGCTCTTCTCTTCTGTCTGCATTGTAGATCAAGACTGGAAGCAATGACAATGCTTCTTTTTTCTTTTTTAACACAAGCTTATGCTTATGAAGACCCATAAATAATTTTAATACTAATGAGTGCTGTGCAAAACTTACTAACTGCACAGGAGGCATGTTTGCAGATAGAGTGAAAATGTGAAGTGTATTATCATTGTTTCACATCAAAAGACAGTCAGCACTAGGTGAAAAGATTATAATCACCACACATCACAAAAGTATCTTGACTAGTTAGTTAGAAACTAACAGCCAGATCTTCAGCTACAAAAAATGGGCATTACACTGCGGATGTTGCTGGAGGTATGTCAATTTATACCAGACTATGTCCTGGCCTTCTGATTTTTATTCTGCATTTTACACATAATTTTTGTTATTTTTCTCCATTAATGTTAATGGAAAAGCACATTTCAAGCAGTCAGGAGTAGCCAAAGAGGTGCATTCATTGTTATAACTGATAAATTAGTGTCTTTGTTCAAACAATTTGCATTTATATTCACTGTTAGAGAAGGCAAAGCCTCTTAAAAATTTATAAGCTGACTATGCAGGTTAACTTAAATGTGCAGTCATACAGTGTTGACTCAGAGTTAAATTTAGGAGAGCTTTGCAAAAATAGTGGAAAGTAGACCATTTGTTCGACATCACAGACTTGCAAATGATTGAGCAAAATATAATGGTGAGTGTTCAGTCACAGGTCAGGCACAGAGAGAGTGCTCAGAGTGCTTTCTGTGCATTGATTGGTCTAATTTTGGAGATCATTTTGTGTTTTATTCAAAAATAGACGAGGCTGTGAGAAAAACATGGACTTATGGGATACAGGAAAAGACTGATAAATAGAGCAAGCCTGATGCTCTGCTTCCCTTTCTGTGTCTTATGCAGTCACAGCTGGAAACAGCAGGAGGTTATCCTGGGCCAGATCCTCTCTGAGCTGCCTGAGTTACCTCGTACAGCTACGTTGGACATCCCCAGCCCCTTGGGATCTGTCTTCAAAAGGATTTTATTTATTAATTATTTGTCCAGAGGCCTCCCCGAATTCTTTGCAAACTGGGACCTGGACTTTCAAACCCAGGCGTGTACTGTGTGAGTAACTGTATAATATATGTGTGTAGATGCCCAGTGTGCTCACATAAATCAGTTGCTTTCATCCACGGGTGACGAGGTAGCTGTCTAACTGGCCGTGTTCCCATACAAATATCTTATTTAGAGACAAGTATTAGGCATCCATGACACGTGGATGTAACTGTATGCCCTTAAACTGGTTAATGGGAAATATATTTTTTTCACCCTGTATTTGTTTCACATTCTTCCCTCTCTCTCCAGCCTGTCCCAGGACATAAAACACTCTGAAATGTCTGTCCAGTCTTTTAGATCATAAATTCCTCTGGGCAGGAGGTTTGCTTTACTTGTTTTCTCTTATGAGCCCAGTATACTCTCAGGCATTAGGGAAGTGCTTGTGCACACGACTGCACTGCTCAGTAAGACCAGTGTCCAGGGGCCATGAACTTGGCATGCCGGCCCACCACCTGTCTCCAGAGCTGCCATATAGTCAGCTTGCAGACAGTCTGCTGGTGCCTGGAGGTGTCCTAAGTTTCTTGGTCCTCAAGGGTGCGCAGAGGTTGTGATTGCCCATGTTGAGGTTGCTCTTCCATGTCTGCTATCTGAACCGTCTACATGACTGGTCTTCAGGTTGGCCTCAGGACCACTGGTAGCTTGCTGTACCAATGCAGCTACCATGCCCAAAGTGCCCTCAGGGGGAATGAGGTGAATCTCTGCTGTTTTATTAGTTTGAATTTTCTGGCCAAAATTTTGCTTCATTTATACTACTTTTTGTTTGCCATGGGGAGAAGAGGTTGAGGGTTACTGGGTAGTGACTGTTACAGTGGATGTAGAAAAGAGAGTGTCATTTGTGAACTGAACATCCACTCCAAGGAAGTTCACAGGCTAATGCCTGAGATTAGCTTAATTAAGTTTGATGAAAAAAGGGAAGTCAACAAACAAAACCAAGACAATAACTGAAGACTCTTCATCACCCTTTTTGAAAGGTCTTTTTGACCGAGTGCACTGTTGGGGTAAAGAGAGTCCCATGTATTTTTCAGTTAACTGACTTCAGCTGGGGATGCCATTTAATCAGGTCTAGAGAAATTTTTAAACAGAACATGACCATCAGATACCTGTGCATTTAGAGCATCAAGTAATTTTAAAGTCATTAAAGAATGAGATGAGTTCACTGCAAATGTTACTTGAAAAGGAACGATCGCTCCTACCTGGGTACAGGATGCCGGTGATATGTTATGAGAATGGCTGCAGAGTCCTTTTTGAATTTGTTATTTAGCTGATGATTTGCTGACATCTGAATCAGCACAATTTGCTATGAATAATTTAAACCGTACAGAACAGAAAGCGTGACTGAATTAAAAGACCAAAAAATGCTTAAAAATGCTTTCATGATCCTTTTTATTACTTAAAACTTGAAGATCAAACAAGAAAAAATTGCAATTTAGGATTACTACACACTGTACAAGAAACCAGCAGAGCTGCAGAGTTGAGCTCATTGGATATATCCACTTTATATGGCACCTCTTTGTAGTCAGTTGGGAAAAAGCTGTAGCCATTAATCAGGCAATATTAAACATTTATTTTGTATGTTTTGAGGCCTTCACAAGATCATTCTGTAAGCAATTTATGTTATTAGATAGGCTTCATTCCACCATTGTGTACAGGTTACCTGATGCTCACTTATTAATCCTGTTTTTCTGTTTACTTTTCAAGCCAGTCTCAGAGGGACAGGTATGTGGTTTGAAAGAGTCCAGAGCAATGTTGAAATACATGTTTTCTGAAGTTTTCCAATGGACATCACTGCTAGAGCTCTTACGCTAAATTCAGAGAGTTCAAGATTTCTGCAATAAGGTTTGTTGTGATGAGAAGGATTGACAAACTTGGGGTTTAGGTTGCAAGTTAGTAGGTGGGGGAGGGCAAAGGAAGAATATTGTCTCTCTTCTTTCTGAAGGACCGTATCCTGGTGGCAGCAGATGGCTGGATGCTGAGATCAATGAAATTATATTATCTCTCACTGTGATAATTGCAACACTCCTTGCTGTTTTCCATGTTCATGATCATGGGCGAATTTCATATATTTGAATGGAAAAAGGTCCAGGAAGGTGTATTTTCTGTACCGTAATCAAGACAACTACAATCCTTGGTATAATACATGTGTGCAAGGTTGTTAACACAGTAAGCAAGTGCAGTGACTGCCGGGCTGGATGTGGTTGTCATTGTTCTTAGCAATGAGAAGACATTCCCCTGCTGGTGTTGTGGATGAGCGAGTGGGGTTTGTGCAGCCAATCACTTCATGAGTCAAGAGGTTACTCTCATCCGGGTGTAGAGAGTTTTGCTTGTGCCTTATGGTGGAGGATAAGCAGCTGGGAACACTCAACGCAGACAAGCGCTTTTCTGTTAGCTGGATATTTGCAGTTAGCCAGCTTTTTCTAACTAACTTATAGGTGTTTTGCAGGTCAATTTTTTTTATGGCTTGCTTTGATGTATGATGAGGGAGATGGTATAAGCTGAATATTTACTCCTATATTTTCTTGGGACAGTCAGTACTTAAGAGCTTAACTGTGCAACAATGTGTATTTAATCCCCACAAAAGGCTGTCCAGTCATAAATATATCTAGATTTCTAAGCCTAGAGTTTGAAATATGAAGTCAGCAGAGTCCACATGCCACATGTGGATGTAGGAAGTAGCCAGGATGAATTTCCTGAGCGTGCCATGCTCAGATAGAGGTCATATATGCAAATAGTAATGACTCATCTAGCAGTGAATTAAACAGCTTCCAAAAAGCACTTACCCTCCAGAAACAGAGAACTGACCCAAACCATGATGGAAGTTGTGTGTAAACAGCACTTATTTCACTACACCACTGTTAGCCCAGGACCAGGAAAGACAATGAGTGAGGGTGCTTGTACAGCAGTAAAATTTCCTATTTTTTGACTTCATCTTCTGCTACAATACTTCAAAGTCTTTTTTTTTCCCCCTAGAATTTATTGTTTGCAAAATTCTCTGTGTAACTATGATTTCTTCTAGAAGACCGCCAGGAAGACCTGTAAGCTGTTTCCTGACAGGAGATAGAGAGGGGAGAGAAAATGAACTGTTAACAAGAATGCTGCATGCTGTCTGAATTGCCTTAATTCATGAAGGGACATAAAGCTTAGACAAAAATTTATGGTGCCTTAACCCTGGGAATGGCTCAGTTGTTTAACAGCATGTTTGTGTTCACACAAGCATAGATCTGGGCTGAACCAGAGCATCAGGCTGGAGGGCTGCCATGGATGGATGGGGGCTCTTCAGGAAGGACTGTCCATGGGGGTAGCATGGAGTTGCCCTTGTCGTGTGAGAGTGACAGGGATGCATGGAGCTCTGCCCTGGGATAGATGATGAGCCAGCTCAGACCTTGCAGGTTAGGATCAGTGGGTGTAACAACGTGGGTGACTTTGTGGTGGATGCCTGCTACTGACAGCCCGATCAGGAAGAAGTAGATGAGCACTGCTGCAGACAACTGGAAGTAGCCTCATGTTCACAAGCCCTTGTCCTCATGGGAGACTTGGGCTTGACTATTGGTCACCCTGATATCTGCTGGAAGGGCAACACAGCAGGACACAAGCAATCCAGGAGGTTTCTGGAGTACACTGATGGTGGGATCCTGACATAGGTGATAGAGGAGCCAACAAGGGGACACACTCTGACAGACCTGATACTTACACACAAGTAGGAACTGGTGGGGGATATGAAGGCTGGGGGCAGCCTTGGCTGCAGTGTCCATGAGATGTGGAGTTCAGGCTCCTGACAGGTGGGAGCAGCACAAAAAGCAGAATGACAATTCTGAACTTCAGAACAGACTTTGTCTTATTCAAAGACCTGCTTGGAAGAGTTCCATGGGACATGGCCCTGGATAGAAGAGGTGTACTGGACAGCTGGTTGATTTTCAAGATCACCTCCTCCAATCACAAGAATTATCCATCCTGACAAGCAGAAATACAAGCAAAAGTGGCAGGAGGCCTGCATGGACAAACAAGGAGCACCTGAATAAACCCAGATATAAAAAGAATATATGAGTTGAAAGCAGGGTCAAATCACCCAGGATAAACATAGAGACAGTGTTTAAGCAAGCAGGGATGGGGCTAGGAAAGTCAAGGCCATCTGAAATTGAATTTGGCGATGGATGTGAAGGCCAACAAGAAGGGCTTCTACAGGTATATTAGCAGCAAAAGGAAAACTAGGGAAAACGTGAACCTGCTGCTGACCTGGTGACAGAGGACGTGGAAAAGGCCAAGGTACTTGATGTCTTCTTCACTATGGTCTTTACTGATAAGACTGGCCTTCAGGAGTCCCATGTCCTTGGGACCAAAGGGAAATTCAGAGCAAGGAAGCCTTATCCTTGTTAGAGGAGGAGCAGGGCAGAGAATATTTAAACAAACTAGGCATACACAAATCCTTGGACCCGAAGGGATTTGAAGGAATTTCCCTGTGGAAAGAGAATTCTGTGTTCTGAGTGGCTTTTGCACCTTTCTGTGACACCTGAGTTTAGTTTTTTTCTTCTGGAAAAAAAAATATCTACTGAAGGCTAGTTTACCTTTCTCAATATAACCACTTCTCCAACCTTGAAAACTCACTTCATAGCTGCAAGGCAATAGGAAAACTATTCAGCACTCACTTTAAAACAAACAAACTGTCATCCAGGCAAGAAATAGAAAAAATAATTGCAAACAACTGAATACCTCAAGTGATCTAAAGACAAAGTAGTTTATGAAATCTACATAGATAAACTACTATCTACTAAAACTGCTATCAAGAATAAACTGCAAACAGGAGAAAAAGGGCTATAAGCAAGAGAGTATATCCTCAATAATAATATGACCAAGTCTACAGTTCAACAATTCTTAGGGCCATATTGACATATTTATAAAATAAACATGATATTTACAAATGGGGATTATAAAAAACAACTGAAGGCTATCTTGAAACTGTATTTTTTTATGCATGTTATTTTTTGTGTCAGAATCTGTTAATTAACTGTGGTGTTATATTTTTGTGAAAAATATAATCAATTTATCCAATCTGCTGTTCCATTTCAAAAGATCTCAGAATAAGATACTTCACCTATTCAGCTGAAAGCTAGCTATCCCACAGAGCCATTCTTTAATCACTTCAATGCATGCCTTCACAGAGAACTGAAAGTGTTCTTGATTTTATTAAAACATATTTCGCCTTCCAAACTGAACACTAATCCGGATTCAGAGTGAAAAGATCATCTTGCTCAGTTCTGGAAGGTTTTTTAATTTTTTGTTTCTGATGTTAATAAGCCTTGAAAGTTTGAGTGTTGTTGCTGATATATACTTTGATCAGTGGATTTGAAATGTAAGCTCTTTGTCCATGGCTCTTATTTTCATTACGTTCAGGCAGTGCTGAGTACAGTGGAGAACAAATTTGCTTGGAGGCCTCTTAGTGCCAACAGTAATACATGGTAATTATAGAAAGAATATTAATAAGCACACAAGTTTGAGTGAGAGAGAAGATTTTGTTTGATTTTGGTCCCTTTCTTGCCCTGTGGTTTTTGACCTGAAGTCCGCTGTAAGAACTGAACAGGATTCCCTAAGAATTAGTGTGTTTGTCAGACTGCAAAACACGTGTCTAAGCTGAGTTGGGAGATACAAATGCCCTCTTCCCAGCTGCAGATATATCTGTGGGTCCAGTGGCTTTTGCTTTTAAAGTTCCAGTAAGAAAGCTTTTCCCATACGTCTGAGCATGTCTGTGAGCACCACAATAAAGGAGACAAACAAACGAGGGTGCTGCAGCTGGCCCTAATCCTCTTCTACTCTCCTGACTGCTGTTAGATGGTTTTGAATCCATCCAACACAGCTTAATTCCTGGATCTGCTGGAAGAGTCTGGAGCTTGAAGAGAAAAGTATTCATGCCCCTCTTTCCCTCCATCCTGTAGGGTGGTCCAAAATATGAAGCAGCCTGGTTAGGAAGTGACCAGCTGCTGAAAAGTAGCATTGGTGATTGCTTTGTTAAATGCAGGGCAATAAAATGCAAAAAAAAAGTGTCTGAGTGTGCATAGTCTGCTTCCAGCTTTGGTGGATACAGAGCTCCCCACACAGCTCTAGCAGCTCTAGGAGCTAGGAAGCTGAGAAGTAGTGATGCAAGCTAAAGATGTCCTCATCATTTTACTGGCTTGGCTCTTAATTCATTTTCAAAAAATACAAATGTAGATTATAGTTTGAGAAACTATAGTAATTTATTTGGATTCTGGTTTTGTTTTCTTGCAGACTACACAGGGCATAATTTTAGATCAGCGAGAGTTCTGTTTTACATTAAAACTTCATTACAATGCATTTTTCTGTCCTTCTGGCACACTGCTTCAGATCACCGGCATCCAAGAACTCACCTCACCCAACTGAAAGATTGATCTGAATCACGTTTTCAGGAAAAGATATAATGAATATTCAGTTGTGGCTTGAAAACTTGGATAGCAGTTTCAAAATGAGCAGCATTTATGGCTGATTTATAAGCACTTAAAAAATAAAATGGAAATACCAATATAGCCTTGACTACCAAAGAACCTTTATAAACTCTCCCTTTAAATTATAATGTCTTGAATTTAATGCATTTTAATGTTCTTAATTTTGGATTAGGAGGGGAAAGGAATTAATGACATTTGCACTGTGTGGCTTTGCTATGGAAAGTTACAGCATCTCATAATGACTTAGATGGCAACAATAAATAAACAAAAAGAGCCTTAGGTTATTTTTTTCTCATTTGTACGTGCAAAGATGTTACCAAAGTTGCCTGTTTTCTCTCCGTAATGGTAACACAGTCCTTGTTTAACCTATGGTTGTTTTAAAGTCAGTTACCATCATCTTCCTTTGTATCATAGGTTGCACTCCTGAGTCCACAGTATCTCTTGTGCTTGCTATTGAGATGTAGTTGAAAATCAGGACAGAAGCGTGAATTTGCCCTTCTAATGTAGCACTGTATCAAAAAAAAACACCCAAAAAACAACACTTTTGGACGTTCTGTATTGCACCTTGGATTTTCCATGGCATAAAAGAACCCACTGATGGGAGCAGTAAACAGGGGTGTCTGGGTGGGAGCTGGCGTTGGTAGAGGATAAAGAAGTTCTTATATTTTGAGTGTAACTTAACTGTCATTTTCTGTTGCTTAGTGGTTTATTAGGTTGCACTTCATCATTTGAAGGTTCAGTGGTTTGGTCACAGTTCTTAATGAGAAGGTCTAGTTGTCATTTGTGGTTTAAAGGTAGTTTTGTATTTGTGTGTGGTGAGAGGTCAAAGGTCTTGTAGCTAAGGGAGTTATGTTTCCTGTCTTTAATTGCTGCTAATGAATATTCAACTGTTGAAGGGGACGGGAATGGCTTAGCTAAAAGTGTTAAAAATCCAAGCGACTAGTGACTGAGAGAGCCCAAAGGGCAGTGAGCTGCAGAACTTATATGGGGATTCGTGTGCTTGGTCTTTTATTTACTGATTGTGTGAATAAACAGCTGGATAATACTGTCCTTGAGGGGCTACCTGAGGAAAGGACTGTTTAAATGTAATGACAACAGAATGAGTTCTTGGGTGAGAAAATTCAAGGCCATGGATAACAGTGGAATTCACAAGAGTTTGAAAACAGCAAGGAGAAAAAGGAATAGAAAACTGCAAGGGCAGGTCAAAAATTGTGGATACCTAGTGTACTAGTTAACTAAACATTCTTTGAAGAAGGTTCTTCACAGAAGTATAATCCCTTTAGGCCAAGGCAGAAATAGAGCACGGACAACAGAGAAGTTTTTGTTGAGGAAGAGACAAAATGTTTTTTGAATTGAATAAGGAGGATAAGCAAGTAGAAAGAGAAGACAGCATGGCAAGAAAGAAGACATAACAGAAGCAAGATTCACAAGAAGAGAGGAAAGGAAAATGGAAATAGCTAGGGATAAAGACTCTGGGAGAGAATAAGATAACAGACTGTGAATAAAAAGCAGAGGGTACAGATGGACAGAGGAGCGGGTGAAGAGAGCACAGTGCATCAGTGTGAGGGAAGGTAAGTGATCGGACACTCACTCAATGTTCAACAAAATGAAGCACATTTTCTTTGAGGATGGCAGCTCCCTGAAGACCAGAGCTATGGAGTGCAGCTCAGAAGGGGTGTGCAAGGGAGTGGGGAAGAATTCCTGGCTCACCTTCACATCAGGACGAATGACACTGCCAGGTGACCTTGGGACCAAGGAAGTGATGGCTCAGGTGATTTTTAGCCTTGAGAAGAGGGTGAAGGTGTGAGAGGATAATGTAGTTCAACAGATAGCCCACGGAGGATGCTATAAGATCTTGGGATATTTGTCCATTGCAATATTAGATTGGAGTGGACCTTTAGATCAATGAATCCAGCCTCTGCTACTGTTGAGAAATATGTTTTGTAATCTCTGTGGAATCACAGAAAACAGGCTCCTTGAAAATCTGATTAAATTGTACTCCACGATCAAGACTTGTGCAACTGATAAGAAAAAATTTAGATAACTAGAAAGTGGGAGGGAAGAAAGCTGGAAGACATTCATAGTCATCCCTCCTGATGCTTCTAAATGAGGAAAGAAAAATGGCAGTGGTAAGGGCATATAGCATCTTAGGAGAGCGCAGGCAGAAATGTTGCTTAGCAGTGAGTTATTGGTGGGAATGGTGAGCCCCAGCGACAGCTCAAGGTACAGATAAGGAAAAAAAGAACTAAATGTGTATATATTAAATGCCAGAGTCTGGAAAGCAAAGTGGAGGGACTTATGCTGCTGTGCTATATGGGACACTGACCATTCAGAGGCTACAGAAAGAAACCTGCTGGGAGAGCAGTCAAGACTGAAAACGCAATATCGATGTATGACATTGTTCAGAATGGACAGGTATTGCAATAAGGTAACCTAGTCATCTTAATTGCTCCTGTCTGTGATAGACAAAGTTTCAGAACCAGTTTTGGCCAAAATCACTTAGACGTGAACAAAGAACTTGGTGCAAAGATAACTCTGTGGCCAAGAGTCACAATTTTGAGAAGGAACACAACATACTAAAGGGATAAGTGGGTGTAGGTAGCCCAGACTGAGGAACTTGGGAATTAACCGCAAAGAACTCTGGGAATATCTTTCTGTCAGAAGTACGCAAACTCAGAAAGCTCTTTCCCAAGCAAGACTCCTTATAAATCAGAAAGGTATCAGAAATAAATGGAGACCCTATTTTGGGGGAAAAAACTAAAGAGCAAATAAAGCTAGTTTTTGCAAGGTAGGCACTGCTGGTTTAAAAATAATAATGCTGGAAATCCAGCTCGGGTAGGACTGGCAAAAGGTATTAAAATGAAGAGAGAAAAAAGGTTTGCTTAGCTATAGGAAACTTAGGTCAAGGAACTTTTGTCTAAAACTGATCCTTTTAGTGTGATCAAAGAATAGAATTATTTTGCACAGCCAGAGCTAGGATTATTTAAACTGACAGAATGAAAACTGAGAAGGGATATATGAATGCTCTCTGCAAATACATCTGGGTGGGAAGGCACCGCAGAGGAGTAAAAGCTCAGTCTGGAAACTAGAGGAAAGTTTCTGACCATGAGATCTGTGAGGTTCTGGAAAGGCCTTCCAGTGGGAATAAGGTGGATCTGGCACAGTTTATGGATGAGATTATCAGACATAGTTATCTATGACAGCAGGAATTTTCACTCGGTGATCTGGGAGTTTCCTTCCACTGCAATGTTACTACTAATTTGAGGGCTAGCATAGCAAGTCTTTCTGCCAAGGAAGGGAAAGACAATTGCGAGGAAAGAAGTTGAAAGAAAACGTTAGTTTGCATAATTACACATATTGGAAGTATGGAGTGGTTTTGATGGTCTGGGTGTATAATTATTATATTTGGCTTATTATTAGGCAAGATTTGTGGGGTCTATGTAGTTTTAAAACTCCCTTCTTTAGTTACAATTCATCTGTGGCTTATGGCATAATATTTCTTTGGCTAGAAATGAAAATAGAAATGTCTCAAGAAAACAATGAATATTTTTCTTTCATGAGATGAAAATACTTAGATTAAGGATGGACAAAGCAGAATAATTCAAATATAATCTCTTCTAATAGCCTACCAAAACCTTCACCCTAAAATGGAATTGAATTCAATTCCCTTTCTCTTTTCCCTTGGCTGAAAGCTTTTAATGAGTCTCTTAGAAGAGCATTGGTCTGCAGTTCCCTGTCTTGGTCTCTTTGTTCCTTCTACATGTCAGTTTTTCTAGGGAAAATAGTACAAAGATTTGAAGAAGTATCTTCTCTGTCTGAAAACAGATGCAGGAATGCCCATGTTTCATCTGTGGGATAGATCAGTAAAGGTTTCTTACTAATGATTGTAGCATAGAATAGACATGTTTTGAAAATATATTGTTAGAGCCACCAAGCTATACGGAATATGGATTAACAGGATTTTAACTGGAGCTGTGGTGTGAAGCAGCAGCTCTATTAATGTTTGAAAAGAATATTTTTAGTCACTTGTGAATAAACAGGTGGGTAAACTTCAAACAGAGCATCCCCTGCAAGAAAGAGGACGAAATGGATCTTGCCAAGATTCCCCAGCAACCTCAGATGACAGTCAGTTGTTCTCAACAGGCTACATCAACATTTTGTAGCTATTTAGAGATGCAGCACTGCATACCCAAAGGGTAGGAAAACGTGGGTTGTAGTAGAACAGCTGCTGCTAATAATGCAAGTGATGAGCTGAAATGAACAATGGATATTAAGTTTTTAAAGTTTCGCTAGTCCCCTCTGGCTATGCTACCTATTACAGGCCTGCTTTGATTTCACACCAGAGTATATCATGATTCAATGGGAACCGTACAAGTTTAACCAATGTGAAATTCAAATCAGACCATGTGTGTTTGTGGGAATAAATGGGAAAGGATTTAAATCTTTTGTTCATGTGTTATAGTTTTCCTTACAATCAAGGTTTTGGATTATTTTATGTATGTATTAAAAAAAAAAAAGAAACCCAGAAAGAACAGACAACCTGGGAAAACTGTTTTGCAAATTAGAACAGCCCCAGGTCCTTCGTGTGATGATTTATGACATTATTAAGCTTAAACTGTGAGATGCCAGTGCTGAAACAGGTGATTGAGAAAAATGTGAGAGTGCATAGAAATGCATCATTTGTACAACAATAATTCATTCAGTTAGCAAAGAAATTCCTAAAGCTCTTCAATTGTATTTGTGAGAAATCTGTTGTTACTGCAGACAGAGGTTGTTAGGTGCCATAAACAAAGCATAGAAGTCAAATTCAGAGACATTCAGTCATGATGAGGAGCACGTTGTTTCCTTATTCAACCTATTGATTTCAAGTAACACTAATCCGAATTTAGCTCAGTTGTCAGACTTGGACTGTATGAAGTAGGACTGAGGAAACACTGTAGGCTATTTTATAATGCATCTCCTAACTTTTGTCCTTTGATTTTTATCCGTTTTGTTGCCCTTGAAATGTTTGCAGTTTTGGTGACAACTTGGTAACTTGGCTGGACGTATGTGAAGAATGGCCTGTATTTTCCAAAAGAAAATAGTGCTGCTTGCCCACAGCCCAGAGTATCTTGAGGAACATCTTCTCTGGAGAACAGAGACCAAGTCAGATTGCATACAGATACACAAGCTCTTCCAAATTAATTTTCTGAAATGCTTCTGTACCCTCCAGATGATTTACTTCCTCAGTCTGGATTGGGATGTTTACCCCAGTTATACCTAAACCATTTGAGTCAGTGGCTCAAGCAGAGAATAACTAGCCACTGTTTTGCTTTGTTTTGCATTGAATTCCAGTTTTTCAGCTCTACTCGTGTTTTTAAAGAGTAATCAACAATTTTATTCTTACAGTGCTTTAAATTATTGCCATGTGATTCTTTTTGATCTCTTTCTCTAAGGAGTCATCATTTGCCTCATTTGCAGCAACATTTTATTTGGTACCCACTTGTAGATTTATTGTGCTGTGTCTAACCTTCCTCCCAAAATTGTACCAGAAAGAGGGAATGAACTGCCTCCCTGGGCAACTATCCCCTGAATCTCATGCTTCTCTACTTTCAGTGTTTCCTTCAACGTGCAAAATAATTCAGTAAAAACTTTTTGTAATATAATTAATGAGAAGATCAAAGCCCGTTTTTTCTCTGAGAGCTCTTCTTTGCCCACTCCTCTGCAATTTTTCTTGCAATGATGTTACTTTTACATGTGGAACATGCCCCCTCTGGAGTGACATGTCTGTGTTGTTCCACAATAATAGTCCAAAACAATGTACTGCAGAACTGATCATTCAGTTTTGACTTATTTCTGTATATTACTCGAGTAAGGAATGTTTATAAGAAGCATAAGGAACCACTTTTTGGAATGCAGAAGAACCTTAAACCTTTTCAAAAATATAGTTAGCTAGTTGGATTCCAAAGCAAGCCATATTTGTTTACTTTTCAATTCCATGTCTTTTCTGCAACAAAGTAAAAGTTTAATTATTGCAGGACGTTTTGTATTTTATCTTCTGTTTTCCAGATGATTCATCCTTCTTCTTGGAACGGGTGTGTCTTCAGTGGCTTGGTTTTGAGAATTCAAATCCAGAAATGTTCTTATCTTGGGTGACAACGATTGAACTGGTGGTATCTGCAAAGAACAGTTATAAAGGAGTGAGTCAAAGGAAGGGGACCGCAAGTCCTTTTGAACACATGCAGGAGAGCCATGCAAAAGATGGAAAAAATGAGAGTTTGGCGTGATTAAATGCAGGTGTTATGAACATGGAGCAGAAGAATGGACTTTATTAAGCTCAGGGGTTATTTTAAAATTTATGAGACTATGAAAAATATCAGCTCTTCCAATTAAAAGAAAACCACCACCAGCAAAAAAGGATCCTAGGAGCTGTGAAAGAGCAAGAGGTAGCAGCACTAAGCAAATCTTGTTTTGCTTTATTTGTTTGCTTAAAGGGGCCTGGGAGTTGGCTCAGCCTTGCCACAGACGTAGCTTCAGTCACACCCCAGCTAAAATCCAGGGTCCCTCTCACTTGTGGTGCTGCTGCTGCTGCAGAGTGGCTTTGTAATCTCTAAGCAGCCTTCTTGTCTCAGTTCACATTCCTGTGATGTTCTGAAGCTGAAAGACAACTTACTAACTAATACTCATCTCAACAGTTGACTGGCTTGAAAATTCCTTGGAGAGTGGTCATATAACTTCAATTCTGGGTGGCCTCAAAGTGTTTTTGCCACTTTCTATAATCTTCCTGATATTCTAAAGAAAAAAATGCACTGAGTGAGCAGCATGGTCATTTCTTCTTGTGGGCAGGCGGCTGTCTGGCTTTCCTCCTGTGCCAAGTGCATTGTTTCCCCTGGCATTTGTGTCTGCGGCACATGAAGACGCTACGCAGCCCACTCACCTCATTGCCACCTTGGTGGCTGCCGTTGTCATGTGCTGACCTTTCCACAGTGATGTAGAAAGGGTTTCTAAATTTCTGTACTAACTCTTCTGCTTCACCGTGTTGTCCTCTGCCTAGCCTGCTCAGTGCTCACCTGCCAGAGGACATGGCGTTGCTTGCTCCATTGGCAGCAGAGGCTAACTTGTGATTTCAAGCTGTGGAGGCTTGTTCCTCTTAGCCTTAAATCTTGAATGTTTCCAGTTTCTGTATTGGTGTCGGCAAAGATTTTCCACCATTACAGAAGGGATTGAGGCATCATTTAAAAATATCAATCCCATGACATCATTTAATAATTGTTTGACCAAAGAGAGACTTCTGAGAGTGATAAAAGCACTAGTAACACTGCAGGTGACAACAGCGGTGCCTCTACAACCAATAGTTTATTACTCCTTTCTCAGAATGAGAACATGGCAATGTCAGAGCTCAAGTGCTTTCTCACTGCTTTTTTTTTTCCACTCGGCAGAGCAGATTTTGTGAACTCTGCAAGTGTTTTCCAGGCACATCTACAATGTGCAGTGAAGTCTGGTACAAAGAAACTTGAAGAAAGGCTGCCCTGAGCTGATTTTTCAGGGCCAGAAATCTGAGATAATTGTGGGATCCAGGACCCACTGGGATCAGCTCTTACTTTAGTAGAATGGTATGTGCTTAGAGTTTAATGATGCTCTACTCTTTCTTACAGCTATTTATGGAAGACATTTACAGAGGATTTTTGGTGTCTGGATGAATTGATAATCATAATATTTTCCCTAATGACGTTAGACGAAAGTTTGCCCCTGTCAAGTTCTGTACTCTTGAAATGCATGGAAATGAATTGCCTTGAAATCAAACATGGAGTGGAAATTGGCCAAAAAGAAGCATTAAACAACAACAAAACACTACCACCTCCAAAAAAAGAGAGAGGGAAAAAAAAATATCTTTGCATGACTTCTGCACGTGTAACGTGGAACTAGCTGCTCATTCTCAGCAGTTACCCAATCTATGTGTCTCACCTTGTGGAGTATGATTGCAGTATATACATTTTCTAGGGAATTAGCAGTGTTAAATATTGATATTACAGTGTTAAACCCATAGTAGCAGCAGTAACGTTGAAGAAAATTCTTGCTGACTTTCAGTAAAGATTGAAGAGCTTCCACAGAATTTGTCCAAATCATGCTGCAAATCCATGTCTCCCAGAGTAAATGGCTCTTCTTAGTACTTGGAAAATACATCTGGAAGTAGTATTTTCTCTACAGCCTAGAAAATCTAGTCTCTCAGCTCCTCTGGCTCTCCAGCCTCCAGAATTGCTGCTTGAATGGATATATTGTGCAAAATCAGATTGATTTGGCATACAACAGGGAGCTCTCATCTCATCGCACAGAAAGCCAAATGCTTCATTAAATATTTTGCCAGTTCTACTTTTTAGAAACAGCACTTAACTGCACAGTTGCTACAGCCATTACAATCCATCGAAGTGCTGCAATAAATTGCCTGTCACCCGAATGGGAAAGTTTACATAATACAACAAAATACAAGGTTTTATGCTACTAGCCATTGAAAAAATATATATACATTTACACAGTTTGGACGTTGGATAAAACCTGCTGGCATCACAGTATTACAGCCGGGACTGCAGTTAGAAACTAGTATTAATAGTCACTGTCTTTCTCAAAAGGGTGCTTTTAATTTCTGGTTTTAAAGTGAATATTGCTACTTCTGAACCCGAGGACTTCAGTGAAAATGAAAGGATCCAGTTCCTTTCTCTACAGGAAGTACACACTAATCTATAGTGTGTATTTAGATATAAGGCCAGAGTCTGACCTCTGCTGAAGCTGATTTTCGCCTGTTCTTCTCACCCCAGTGGTCCTTACACAGACCTGCTTTTGCAGAAGTATAGCGTGGAAAAGGGCCCAAGGAAAAGATCATAAAACTAGAATCTGTTGGTTACAGACACCAACATGTGCTTATTGCAGAAAGGTACGTCTGGTGTCCATATATGAAAAACATTGCATTCTAACATATGTAATGGAGGTAATGAGGCTGAAGCAGTGTTTCTTTCATGGAGAAAGGTGATGTCCACAGAAGGCAGATAACAAGCTAATTAGACCTTCACAGGTCAAAGGTAATGCATTCAGAAAAGCCGTTTCTGCTCACAGAGCACAAATACCACATCCTCATGGCAAGGCACTTACCATTGGAGGTGATGTTTTGAAAGAGCCCTCTTTTCTGTATGGGTTATAGGCGGAGCACTGGCACTGCAGCTTTCAGGTGGCAAAGGCTGCAGCTGCGGAGGCAGAGTCTGCAGACAAGAAAAATGCTGACCTGCCTCCTGGCCAAGCAGGCAGTTTCAAAAGCCACCCAGGTTACTGCTGTACACTGGTGATGTAGAAACTGTTAGGACTCTTCCCTTAGACGCTGATGGAAGGTGGTGTCAGTGGGTGGATGCTGCCTCTGAGTGGGATAACTACAGCCTCCGAAACTCCAAGGCTGGTGATAAATAAATAAAATTTAAAAACATTCATCAAGTATAAAGGGGTTTTAAAAATATGCATATATTTTTTTTTTTTTTTTACAAAGTTAAATAAATACATTCAGAACGTCTGCCATGGAAAGTATTTCTTTAGACTCAAATGTTTTAGTCGTTTTTAGCAGTTCTCTTTGTTACCTGAAGTGTCTGATGGGACTTACTAGTGTTTGCCCAGGGTAGTCTGGGTGCGTCCTTGCAGTCTTGCAAAGAAATGCTAGGCACTGTACCCTTTAATTTTCATGGACAAGCTTGGTTGAGTCACTGGAGAAACAATCAGTGAGCTATTCATAAACGGGGACTTTTAACGTATTATGCTCTTCATATATATTATGAACTTGTGTGGCCCTCTAATTACCATCCAATCATCAGAGCATCAAAGTCCCTTACTTTGTTTACAGTCTTGAAAAACTAGAGTCAGGTTTTATGGGCCTAACAATATATCAGGAAACATAATTTTTCGTTTACATTACAGGATATTTTTTTATCACATGAGAAGAAACTTTCCACCTAATCATTGCAATAAAGCTTTTGTGAGACTTTTGGAAAATTATTCTGTACTTGCACTGCTGAAAATTGATGCTGGGTCCTCTATTTATGTGTTTAAAAATAAATCCTTAAATCTTTTAAAGTACAGACAGCTTGTGGGACCTCCCTGTAGGTGCCCCTGTTTATATTACCAAAGTTTAGCTAGTGGTTGCAAAAACCCAGCAGCCAACTTACTAATGAGCTTGTTTTGACAGGACTGCATAGTTCATTGCTTATTAATGCACCGTGTTGCTGGTTGGATCATGCAACACTTTCTGGAACTGTAAAAGTGATTCAAGAGACTATATCAAAAACAAGCTGCAAACATAATTTGGAATCAGTTTCACTGGTTTAACAATCCAGTTAAAATATTCGGGTAAGGACCGTAATTTTCCTATGTACTGCTATTCTCTTCAGCTCAAAACTTTTAGAGTCTTCAGTATGCTGGGACAAATTTATCCTGGGGATAACTCTAATGAAGTGAGTGAAGTCACACCAGGGATTCATTTGGCTCGTTGCTAACACCTTGCCTTCTACCAGCATGCTCTGCATTTCTCAGCTGACAGGCTCTGTGCTGTGATGAAGACAGAAATGGTCAGTTCAGTTTTCAGGCTCCTCTGTCTTTTCCATGGCAAGTCAGGTTTGGGATTTTTAAAATCCAAAAAGAATAAAAATCAAAAAAGAGCAGTGTAAGTGCTATGGTCTGAAAAGAGCGTAAAACCCAGGCAATATCACAGTCATAACAGAGAGAATTGCAGTGATCAGTTGGCAGGTATCTTCCTCAAACAAACGGTTCACTCTTATGTTGCTAAGTAGTTCAAATTTTGCAGTGTAATAAATTTTGTTAATGTACCTAGGGATTCATGAGGCCTCCATGAACATGTTCACTTGTCATATAACTTCCTATGGGTTTTCCCATATGCAGTATTTCTGGGGAGAACCCTTTTCCATCTGAAATGTATAAAGACTGATTAATATATGACATCAGCAATCTTTGACAACCTTTCAGAATTGATCTGTTTGGCCTGAGTATTAATCTGGCACTGTAGTCTCAACACTGGCTACTTGGGGATGACCTCTGGCATGTTTTACAAAACACTTTTATTAATTTAGATTTTTAGTTTGCATAATGAAACCTCCAGAGTAAATACAGTACCTGTGCTTTGTTCTTCTATTCACACAAATACATGGAGAGGAACTATAAGGGAAGACTAGAGAGTATGAAACTTCTTATTAAAATATTTTTCTTTTTTTTATTAAAATCTTTATTATATTGTGATTAAATTATATACATATATTTACGTGTGTGTAGATACACACAGACATGTGAATATATGCACACAAATACATATGCATGTCTTTCTTCCTGAGTATGTATGGCATTTGTATCTCACTGATTATATGGCATTGTCCTCAAAAATCACGGGACATAATGATACTTAAACAAAATTGTCACTGTAAATCTATAAAAATTATCTTAAGATGATAAGAGTCAAGTTACATTTCCGGTTTATGGAGGAGATATGAAGTTGCCAACATTACACAAAACTTTGTCAGTACGTATCTGCCAAGACAACATAAATCTGGAGCTACATGGCACCATGTCAGGTCAAGTCTCTTGGGATCAAGGCTTGAAAAACAAACAAAACAACTATATCCCTGTGCAGAGAACTATGATTCTAAGGAATTTAAAGTGTATCACTGAGTTCGTTCCACTTTTGTAGGTTAAATGTATTATGGCAGATGTTTCCTCTGGTGTTTGAGCTCCTGTAGTGCTATTGAGATGCAGTGAATGACCAAAAAGGGGCTGTCTTGTTTTTAGTTTTCATAATTATCTGAGAATCACCATCTCACATCTGCTTTGGTGGGCAGAGAGGTGCTCAGTTCTTGCTGATGAATTGGGTCACCTCCGGGACTAATGGGAGATCATTGCAGTGGGCAAGCAGGATACTCAACATCTTCTGGATTTGGACCTCTTCCGCCCAAGAGCTCCAGAACATCTTGTTTGTGTGAGTCTGATGCACACTTCCTAGGATTTCTAAGAAACATATTTATCTACAAGTCTATGGCGTGCTCTCTCTCTCTCCGTGTCTCTCTGTGCACTGGATGAACTTGCCTAACCTCCTCTGTGAGTGAGTTTTCAAGACAGGGATATGGCAATATGGTCAAAAATTAGTGGTCAAACTAAAATCTTGTCTTATATTTATAGAGCTCTCACAGATGTCATTGGAGTTACTTGGATATAGCTGAAAGCCAAACTTGGTCTTAAGTTTGTAAAAGTTAATAGCATCAGTAAAGTAATGTAATTAGAAGATCTACACTTATCAGGAGCAGTAGAATTTAATAACTTATGATATGATTTCAACTCTGATAGATGTTCATTGGGTTAGAATAAGCCTTTGTCTTTTCCATACTAAAAGAACCTGCACTGACTGGTTTTGCTTGGGATATTTCATATTATTTATAATAAAAGACCTTTTTTTCTTCTGTGAAAATGAACCTGAGGGACAACTTTTCTTTTAAAGATATTTCAGATCGTTTCAGATTTGCTCTCTGTATGCGTGGATTAAATACAATAATATTCAATAAGAATAGGAGTGCACTTAAATATTACCTTTTTATTTATACTGTTAGGTATTCTGCTAGGCTATGCCCCTGTAAACTTTCAGCACTCATTGCTGGAATCAGAAACAGGAGAACGTGGTACGTTGTCTTTGGCTTTATGATAAGACATAAATGTTTTGGTTTCAGTCCATGTTGCTTTCACCATCATGGAATTTGGCTTTAAAAATTAGCTTTGAAAAAATATAACATCTCAAAGTGGAGAAAGCTGACTTGAAAGAAAGTAAAATGTGCACTGTGTTGCATGCGTTTTATGATATATGATATAGTCATATGCTACCCTAAATATGAAGAACGCTTCAACCTTGGTTGTGTTTAACAGAAAACTCTTGTGACTGTTAGTGGAATGTCTGATAAATATTAATTTCTCTGTTTTTGTTGAAAAGCTGAAAATTGGCCACACTTCCTACATTCTATTTTTTTTTCCTGCAAATGTTTGATTCTGGGCCAATGAAGTAATTATATGATTTTTCACTCTCTGAAAAAAAACAACCACATAAAACAAGCTTCTTATTAAGTGCACTGTGACATACAGGATTCTTCAATGTAAACTAAACGTATCTTGTTAAATCTTACTAAAAGGGGGAAGCAGGCTGCTGTGCTGATGATGTGATCCTTTCTGATCACCTGTGCTGAGATTAACTCATCTAATTTTTACCACCTTTAATGCAGGGGTCCTGTTTTAGCTGATCATTAAAGCTTCAGCTATTCTAAGATAAGTGAGATGAGCCTGGTCCCTGTACTGATACCGAAGAGCTGGAAAGGATTTAAAGAGCACTGAGGAGAGATGTTATGGGGAAAGGTAGAAGGGATCAACATGCTAAGGAGGGTGGGGATCTGCAGGTACCCAAAGGGGATGAAAGGAGAAAAGGGAGGGTTCCTGTTCAGCGAGGGAAAGGAACATTTAGGACACACCTCATGAAAAACTTTCAGACTGTAAACAATAAATAAATTTAGAGTGAGTATAGTCTCTCAAGCGAAGTTATAGCTGCCTTGTTGCTTAGGAGATTCAGAAGTACAAGTCATCTGGCAAAAAAAAAACAGACAGCCAAGAGGAGGGGTTGAATTCCTTTACCAGTCTGTGATTTTCCATATAAAGACTAACAAAATTAAAATGATCACTAATAGAAATTCATTTATAAGACTTCCCCAGTCTGTAGAGAATTCATTTAGAGTACTTCATCAGAAATCCTCTCCTCCTCAGGAGGTCCATCTTGATGGTGTGCTCCGAAGTGGGGTTTCCTTTCAGTTTCGTTTATTCATTTTCTCCATAATGTGAATTTTTCAAAGAATGTTTATATGCTTTATTGCCTACCTATAAAAAACTAAAGCACCGATTGAAATGGAAGTGGCTTTTTCAGAGATCTACATTCATTTGGATCGATAGTTTTGCTAAGAAAAAGGATGAAATCTAACACTGCTGAGTTTGGAAATTAGAGTTTGAAGACGGTCATTTACGGGTGCATAAAAATTAACACTTGTCATGTTTCCTTTAAATATGTTTAGATGTCTACCATATAATGTCAATATTTGCTAAAAAGGGAGGAGGTGTATTTGCATATCTTTTAACACCATATAGCATACAGATGTTTGGAGATAAAATAACAGCAGTAGCAAGAACAAGTTTTTCAGGACTTGTAAAGTAACAAGACTCCATGAAAAGCTCTTCTGGTCTATGGTTCTTCATCAAATATTTCTGGAGCTTTGGGATACTTTGGAGCAGATGCAGGCTATGGAAGCAAGTAACCTGTTGACACAGAGGCCATCACATCTCAGCTGCTTGGATGGGGGGAGAGAGGCATCTGTTTAGTAGCTGAGTAAGCATAGAAATCTATGGTTAGACCAAACTTCTTCAGAAATGGCCACTTGCAGCAAGTTGATACATGCCACAGTAATTTCTGGAATTAGCAAATAGGAACAGAGTGGTAGCTTAGCATGGAATGAATTATGATTATCTGTATAACCTCAAATTCCTCTTCCTCTTATCTTTAGAAATGTTTACAAATCAAATAAGGTTAAGACTTCTGATCTTTTTAAACACAAAAAGCTTCCGAATTAGATACAGCTGTTACTGAGAGTTTGATGAATTCTGATTTATTTTTTAGGTGTAAATGAGATACCCCATAACAAAAGAATTTCATGAAAGTGTGATTTTCCAGATGTACAACATTGCTAGTTTGCTTTTATATGGCCGTCATGAATTTCAAAGTAAATTTAACCTTAATTATGTTGAAAGTCTCTGTAGATTTTTTAAGTAGCTGCAAATCTTCAATGCTGAATATGGAGCAACAAATCTCCTATTAGAGAAACATATTGTTAATTTGTTAAACAAGTCACACCTGATTGCCAGTTACACCTCATTGGTATGCTGTTAAGACAAGCCCCTTCACATTTAGTTAGGCATTGTTTCAAACAACTTGCCAACAAAGATTTTTCCTTGGATCTTGGAAGGCAATATTTTACACATACTCAAAAACAATAACATTTGAATGACAGTTATTTTCAACTTGGGATTTTGACAAAGACTCTTAATTGTTATTCCCAGGCAAAAAATCTTCATTAAGAGGGACTCTGGTTATAAATATTTATCAATTACCTGAGGGAAGAATACTTGAGAGGAAATGGTATTTTCTAAATAATTCAACCTATACAAATTAGTCTGTGAATTCTTAAGTATGTTTACATTTAAAACACATATGAAATTCCTCCAACTGTTGAAACTTGAATTACTTCAAATCCTGGTTTAACTACTGCTTTGCCACTGTCCTTGTACCCATACACCTGCCACACTCAGTCCAGGTTTTTTTCCCCGAAGGCAAGGAGAACTGCTGTGTTTGGTAGGTATTTTGGATACAAAGATGGAATATCTGTAGTTTGCTTCTTCTACCATTATGAATCTTTAACATACAAGTTAAGTTTCCTTGAGCTTCTCCCTGTCCAATGTCAGGTAATGTCATGAGGTGGGCTTGGACATACAGTCTCGTGACAGCAAAAACGTGTCACCAGAAGCTGCAGTGGGAAACATGTCTCATAGCAGAGCCCATGTGAGGGCTTGGGAAGACAAGTGTGCAGGTGTCACTCTGAACTGTAGGAACTAGAGTTAGTTCCAGCTGGACTCCTGCATCTTCATTTAGGTACCAAAATCAAAGACTTGGTCACCAAAAGGGCTGTGAGCCAACCAGCTGCTCCTGAGTATACAAAGCCATGGTTAATTCAGGGTGCAGCCAAAACAGGGTCACTCACACGGGGTCTTGAATTTAGTCCCCTCTTTTGACTTTGAGGAACCACTTCTTAATAGTATTTCTTGTTTCTTCTCTATTACACAATTATTTTTTTTCCCTAGAACTAAAGCAATAGTGAATAAAGGAAAAATCCTAGTTGGAGAGAGTGAGAAGATTTATGAAAAGCACAGAGCAAAGGAACCACCAAACTGAAGAAGGAAAAGCATGATCATTTTCTTTGTTAGGCTAATGTACCTCATCAGACCATGGCCAAAAGCAATGGGTGTTGATGGGATATAATTTCTGTCCCCAAAAAAGAAGTCAGGACATACTGAGAGAATTAAACAAGTTCATTTGGGGATGCCAGATTCTTCGCGTGTAACTCAGTGGATGAGTACAGCGCTGATTGAATCACATAGTTTCCAAACAGGTTATTAACATTTCATTACTTTACACGGGTACTTTGCTTGCACTGTATTATTTTAGAGATTGAAACACAGTACAGGACTTTAACGTTTCTGATCCAACCCAAATATATGAAAAGGGTAAAATGCTCATTTAACAAGAATGGCAAAAAAATTGACAAATAAATATATTTCTAGAACTGCTGAAACACTTCATCCAGAATTGCAGTTCAATGAAGCCGGTAGCATGTTATTGTTCATTTTTCATTAGGG
Organism: Nyctibius grandis; assembly: GCF_013368605.1. Classification (NCBI taxonomy): domain Eukaryota; kingdom Metazoa; phylum Chordata; class Aves; order Nyctibiiformes; family Nyctibiidae; genus Nyctibius; species Nyctibius grandis. Next base: position 16,776,773 of record NC_090663.1, on the reverse strand, counting down.
AAAATGTCATGTGAATTCCTCCTTGCTGCTGTCCAATTATAGTGAAACTGTTATATTAGGGTAGAAGCAGGAAAACGGGACTAGCAGCTGTGGGACTTGCTTCTGCCAGCATGTTACACAGACGTCTCTGCTGGTTAAACCACAGGTACTACATGCCCTTACTTAGAACACTGGCTCAGATTAGATCACTATTTAAACTTATGCTAATAATAAAATACAAGTTTCTATCAGCTATAGTTTCAAGAAAAAACTTGACAAGATGAATGTAATTGCAAGCTGGTGCATGCCTGAGTCTGCAGGCAGCCTGAAAAAATAGCCCTGAGAGGTGCACACAATGCTGGACTGCTAAATTCATGACTCAATGTTTCACGAAGCTCAGCTAGCACCAGTCCAGCAGTATCAGAAAGAGAAGAACACAGGGGGCTTACACTAACCTATGTTGCTTAATTTAAACATAGAAAGCCTCCCAAATATTGCCTGCAGGAAGGAAGAGGTGGCAAGCTCTTCTGCCAGGGCTGGGAGGAGGCAAAGTGTGCTCTTCACCTCTTGAAAGGGAAAGGGAGACCCACAGATTGGTAGGACTTTTGGAGTGCCTTGGCTGCTCAGTAGGAACAACGTTCGGTGGCAACAAAGTGCCACACAGACATAAGTAAAGTTGTTTTTCTAGGTAGGGAATTGCAGAACCATTTCTTGACCTGCCCAAATGTTGAAATGTGGGTATGTTCTCCACTGACCCTTACATTTTTATCCTAATAGACTAATATCCTGGTAATGGACGTCAATCACTCTGCAAGTATATGTTTTACTGTGTGTCTTACTTTTATGTTTTTCTTTCAGGGATTAAACTTCCTTAAGTAAATATGTAACAGTACATTCAGGCTGATGGATATTTTGAGACTGTGCCATTTACCAGTGCTGAAAATGCATTTTCTGAGCAACGGATGGGTTACTGCACCACAGTTCAGTTAACTCAGCCGGTTGATACTTCCAGTCACAGCTTCCACTTCACATTTGTTGTCTTGGTTAGCAGGAAAATCCTTAGTAACTGACCGTTCAGGTTATGTTATATATTAAAGTGGAAAGACAAGGGGATTTCATTTTACCTTTCTTTACAGAACAAAGAGGCTGATTTGACTGACTCATCATACGAGGGAGAAGACTGCCAGCTCCTGGAGTCCATCCTGTAGTCAGCCTTTGCAACTGAGGTTCAAAAAATATTGTCTGTCATGGCTAGAAAAATACTGAAAGCACTAAAACTGCCAACAAGTTTGGTTCTGGGGCTCTGTTTATGGTGCAAAAGATGCTTGTCCATCATCACAAAAAATCTAGTCCATTTTAGCAGCAAATTTAGCTAGATATAAACAGAACAAGCTGTATTAAAGAACTAAACAATATGGTTGTTAACTCCTTCATAATGCATGAGAGGAGAAGTGAGGATTGGATTTAAGGATTGCACCACTTTGTGAAGCTTTGCTTCAAAAACATCACAGGTTATTAAGATCCAGAAACTGTGTTCAGACTCTCTCTAGAACAAATCAGTTCCTTCCTTATTTTTCTCCTGGGGAAGATATGACAGGTGAATCGTACGTGGCCTGATGTTATTTGACGTTTCTGTGCCATCTACTGCACTGGCAGCTGGATGGCGAAGAGAGCAGCCATGCTGTCCTCCCAGCCCGTCTGCTGTGTCATCCTCCAGTTTTGCCTTGCTGCTGTTTTCCTCAATCTAACATTTAAGTCATTCATATTGAAAGCATCTGGCTGTTCTTTCTCTAAGGAAATGTAAGCACTGGAAACATAATAGTGGGGAAGCAGCTAGGCAACAATTAATTATTTTTTTTTTAGTATTTAAAATGCTTTGCTTTCAACAGCACAACATTTGGAGGAACAAAAGGGATACTAAGCAGAGATGAATTGGAAGGGGAGGGAATTGAACGGGTTGAAAGATAAATGACAATATGCCCAAGGGTTATGAGAGCCATCTAGCGATAAATACACTAGGAGTGAAAAAGGTCACTCTGAATAAGTGAGTGCAAAAAGTAATCAAGCATTAGAAAGAGGGACATGCCATGTGTAAAGAATGAGGTACTGAAGTTAAGAGTATAAATACTGATAAGGAAAGGAAAGCGGGAGAATGAAAGCAGATTGCCCAAGAGCTTTGGAAAGTTGCATAATGAAATTGGCTTCAAGAACACCGGGACAAAGAGGCTGGTGCAGCGCAGAGCTGCTAAAAATGGAACGGACTGCCATAAGGGAAGCAGATCCCTGGGTTCAGCCAAACAGCCAGGCAAGTCAGAGATGGGGTGCGGAGGCGAGTGGGTGGGCACAGCACAGCCTTTCCTGGGAAGCTGTTGTGTCCAAAGGCAACCCCCGCATCCTTGGGGCTTCTCTGTAGAAGAGAAATGGTTGCAAAGCAGACTGAAGCCAGGGCCTCAGCACAGATGCACCCCCGGCAGCCCCTCGCTTGCCGTGCTGTGGTGCTGGCACGAAAGGCAGAAGGTCTCTGTCTGCGGGGATTGCTCCCGGGCCGGTTGTGCTTATTCTGCAGTCAGAGTCTGTGCAAAGCCTCCGCCTGGCATCCAAGGAAGATCTGCCCTGACATACAGCAACGATAGCTTGCTGGGAATGTTTTTTACTGCTACGAGACTGAATCATAGGCAGAGCATAGTCATTTCAACACCCACCTGGTTCAGTTTAACATGAGAAGACCTATTTCTATAAATTTTACAAGTCTTCCATATGGCTTATACAGAAGATTAATTTTGGACCCCTACTGCATGTTTACTTTTTGATTCTGGGGACTTTAAGATGTAGTTAATGATGGAAAAAATCTCAGGAAAAAAAAAGCCCTGTTTCCTGCCAGCTTGTCTGACTAGCTCCTATCAGCCTGTCTCCTGGGCTGTGAGAGAACTATGGGCTTCAGGCTTTTCGTCTCTGCATGTCACGGACAGCCCACTGGGTGCGAACACTGAGAAATGGCAGCTATAACGCCAATATTTAGCCAAACAAGATGAATACATCAGAAATCAAGGATTTCACTTGGCTGTTCAGATAGACCCAAATGGCAGCTAAATCTTCACAATACAGGAGAAAGTTCTCCAGCCCCCTTCTTCTCCCTTAATATGAGGACTGCAGCCATAGTTATAGAAAGGGATGTTTAGGAAAACACATAGGATAATACTGCATAATCTCCACTAATGCCTGATGAATTATACAAGAAGAGAGCAGTGGTAGAAAACATATTGTTTTTCAAAAAAACCCCAAAATGCTGAGGTAAAGTTGTGATTGGTAATGAGTTTGAAATGAGAAACACTGGTTGCATGGGTACTGATGGGGGGATTCTGCATAAGCTAATTTTATTCTGGTATTTTTGGAGCTAGGGAGCACTTGAGTCAATTGAAATGTCTACCAACTTGCTCTACCCTAGTCTTTTTTGTCTGTAGGAACTCTTAGCTCCCATTGCTCACTCTGCCATTGCTCAGATGAAACTCCCCATGACTTCAATCAGAAGAGGGCTGAAATCTACATCACCAGTTGAGGAACACTGCTGCAGAAAGAGTAGGGCACAGACTACAAGTGATGCTCTGAAGGACTTTTTTGGGACTTTTTTGGAATAAGCACTGCTGGACAATTATTATTGTTTCCTGTAAGGAAGGGAGAACAACCACAGTGAAGAGATGCTTTTACCTTTTTTCTCCAGAAATTTCTTCTGCTCCTCTTTGCTAGTGAGAACACAACAAACCCTTTTTTTGATTTGAAAGTCTCTTCTCACCTGCCTTCTTCCATAGTTATTGAGTTGTGGTTTTAATGCGAGACAAACACTGAAATAACATTCAAATTGAGATGTTCTTTTCTTATTTCAAAGGGGAAGTAAGCAAAAAGAGGGAACAATCCAATACAGAATTTCTTTAAAGATGATTGATCTCTACTAGGAAAGAGATCATCTGCATTTCTCCCTTAAGAAAAAAGCAAACCTTCTTATACTCTAGGGTGAGCTCAAGGCCTGTTTTGAAAAAGATTAACATACAGTGTAGTGGGAATAGCCAACATGAAACACAGTGAAGAAAACTTCATAGTAATATGTAACCAGGATTACTGGAGGTTGTTTGTGGTTGATTATAGTGAAGATAGAAACAAAAGTAAAGAAAATCTCCAGTCTGTGATGCCTAAAATTAAATGAAGATGGATAGTATTCTTGCTAGGTCTGTCGTGCCTGGGGGGGTTAGCTGGCTCACACCATTATTGCTTCTGCTGGGATGCTGAGGTTGTCTTTTTATACCCATGACACCAATGTGGAGTGATCAAAGAGAAGTGTGTCTCTCCACCATGCAAGAAAAAATGTGTAAGAAAGTTTCTGTGTCCACAGTGAATCAGTGGCCTCTCAGTGCTGCATGGCTTTGAAGGATAAGACATCCCAGCTTGTGAAGTCCTGCAAATTATGGGCTGCTTTACCCTAGGCTCAAGGGTCCAGTATTGGGCACAAGAGATGGATGAGCTCGCTCTTTCTGGCAAGGATCCCAGCATCCAGTTTGCCTAATGAATGGTTCCCTGGTTGTTTCACATATGAGACTGTGTGTATGTGTGCAGAAGGCAGCATTTTCCATCCCTGTGAAGGAAACATGAAGGGGACTTTGCAAGGAGTATGTTCCAGAACTTTATTTTTGTTTTTCCTAAAAGCACTAGAGGGGATAGACTTGCCAACATCTTGCTTAGGTTGAACAAGCTCCATCTGACTTAGCAAACAGGCAAAATCTGAATTTACTTCCTAGGTAATGAGAACCAAAATATTATCTTGGCTGAGCCCCATGTCCCACTCACATGTGATGGTGTGTCACACCCTGTGTCATACACAGAGACCCTTGTGTCACCAGGAGCTGAGGAGAGATATTTCTTTGCTGTCTTTGGCCCTTTTTAGGGCTTTTGTTCTCATCCTTTCAGCTTTAAAGAGCTTACCTGTAGTCTGGATAATCAGTGCTGCGGTGTTGATAATCAACATTGAGTGATTTTTTCATGAAGCAAAACACAAAGAGTGGCCTTGCTGAGTAGGCAACATGAATGCATTCGATTTGTGCTTCATTCTTATCACGTGGATACTGACTGCATATTTTCCCCCCACGGCCATCAGGCTTTCAGTACAAATGATGCAGCAGAGGCATGCTCCGACTTGCTACATATTAGGGTATATTCACAGTTGTTCGTGTTTCATAAATCACATCTGAACAACTGAGTTTTGGTAGGGGTCTCTGAATCTTATATTAGCTTTGTAAATACCAATAGAGAGAAAGAAGTTGAGAGGAATATGTTATAGTTCTGCAGACTTTCATAGGGAACATTTCTTAGTCTATGCAGTATTTTTCCCTGCTGGCTTCAGATCTAGTATTAACATCATAGAAACATAGAATCGTTTTGGTTGGAAAAGACCTTTAAGATCATCAGGTCCAACCGTTAACCTAGCACTGCCAAGTCCACCACTAAACCATGCCCCTAAATGTTTTATCATATTATTTCATTTTGGGTTTTCCATTAATATGCACCTACATTCCTCCCTCTTCTTTATCCTTATACTCCAGTTATTAAAAGACTTTAATATTCCCTGTGGATCCTGTTTAGTCAACCTAAACGTATTTAATACGTTTATTACCAGTACAATTTGGGGGCAGACCTGTTGGAGAGCAGCGTAGGGGAAAGGGACCTGGGGGTCCTAGTGGACAACAGGATGACCATGAGCCAGCAGTGTGCCCTTGTGGCCAAGAAGGCCAATGGCATCCTGGGCTGTATTAGAAGGGGTGTGGTTAGCAGGTCAAGAGAGGTTCTCCTCCCCCTCTACTCTGCCCTGGTGAGGCCGCATCTGGAATATTGTGTCCAGTTCTGGGCCCCTCAGTTCAAGAAGGACAGGGAACTGCTAGAGAGAGTCCAGCGCAGAGCCACGAAGATGATTAAGGGAGTGGAACATCTCCCTTATGAGGAGAGGCTGAGGGAGCTGGGTCTCTTTAGCTTGGAGAAGAGGAGACTGAGGGGTGACCTCATTAATGTTTATAAATATGTAAAGGGCAAGTGTCATGAGGATGGAGCCAGGCTCTTCTCAGTGACATCCCTTGACAGGACAAGGGGCAATGGGTGCAAGCTGGAACACAGGAGGTTCCACTTAAATATGAGGAAAAACTTCTTTACAGTGAGGGTGACCGAACACTGGAACAGGCTGCCCAGAGAGGTTGTGGAGTCTCCTTCTCTGGAGACATTCAAAACCCGCCTGGATGCATTCCTGTGTGATATGGTCTAGGCAATCCTGCCCCGGCAGGGGGATTGGACTAGATGATCTTTCGAGGTCCCTTCCAATCCCTAACATTCTGTGATTCTGTGATTCTGTGATTCTGTAATACAGGCAACTCCTCTGCGGGAGGCACCCTCACCAGAACACGTTTACATCTTCCTCTAATACCCTTGTATGCCTGCATACAAGGGTATGCAGGCATACCCTTGGCAATGGGATGACTTTAAAGAAAAACATCATGGGAACATCATGAACTTCTCAATTCCTAGTTTCTAAAAATGACACTTTGATCTTCTAAAGAAGCCCTTATGCATCAGTATGTGCTGGGCAGAGACTTGCCTTAGAGGTGTGGGGTGCCACATGGCAAAAGCATACAGGGATCCCTGATGCGATAAGAACTAAAATACTGCTAAAAAACTGGTACCTGGCATCTAAAAAAAAATAGCTGGGCTGCATGGTGGAGCTTGGAGGCAGAGATGAATTGAAACAACAACCTTGCCTTTGGTTCTGCAGCCGTCTCTGTTGGAGCTAGCTTCTCTAGCCAGTGGAGACGCATGGGCTCAGCTAAGATCCTCTCTTACAAAATTATTTGAGGAAAAAGTTGATGGGAACATTCCAACCAAGCCTCTTTGGTCTTAAGCATTTTTTTAAGCATCTTAGTTGTGTCTAACTTCCACCTTCCGATGTTACTTTCCATCAGGGTCATGCCTTTCAGGTTTTCCACTCCTCCTCATCACTGTCCACAGAATGAGTGATTCTTCTAATGTATGGCATGTTTTCAAGCAAATTTCTATTTTGTTGCTCTCTGCTCATGGTCTGAAGTGCACGATATTCTTGTCCTTCATCAGTACTTAGCATTATTTGAAAAATGAACTAAAGTAGTTTTTTCTCCTTTAGGTCATGCAGGTTGATATTCAGACTGGATCTAATGCAGAACTCGCTCTTATGGAGAAAAATCACCTCCTCTGCCATTAGCTGGATCTTACTTCCTGACACAGAAAAGGATTCAGGGGTGGGTGTACAGCTGACTTTTCTCTGTCACAGTGGTGACTGGCTCTCCAAAGAAAACATCTCCTCATTCTTACTATTCTATGAAAATGAGACCTTTTTAGCTCACTTTGCAGACACCAATTGGCAGTGACATTCTGTCCTTTTACAAAAAATAAATTCAGTCACTGAAAACATAAGTCCCAGTGCTGCAAAGATATGTGTGGGCAGCCTGGGCCTCTTTGCTGAGCCATATTGATCAGGGATAAGGGTCCGTCTCTGTAGATAGCTTTGAAGGTTCGAGGTCTCTGTTGTGGCAACATGAGCAGTTTTCTGAGTGCCTGTGTATAAAAGGAAACCGGGAGATGAAGTGGAAAATCTTGTGTCTGGCCTCCCCTCTGACAGCATGGGAGGAAGGAATGTCAACTTGGGCATTTTTCAGCTTTAACTATGAATAGCTTCAGTGGAGTTAATGATACATAACTAGTGTTTCTGTAGACAGCTAATCTGTTCTTCTGATCCTCCCAAGGCTCCCTGCCTCCTTTCCCCCTCTTTATTAAAAAATGAACCCAGTCAAGGTAGAATTTTAATCTTTTGCGACCTGCGGTTTTCATAAAGAGCTGGTTGGACAGGAGCAATCACAAAGTTTCTGTATCTGATGGCATTGTTCTGAAGCATTTGTTGTGCTTCCCACTTGTGGTTTATCTGATAAGCACAGTTCAAGGAACAAAAAAAGCTTTGTTAATTGTCAATGGGCGTAACAAAACCAGATTGTGTTTTGATGGTATTTTAACAGAGGTATTATCAAAAAATGTGCAAAAAAATTGTCTGTGCTGTTTTGGATAGACATTTTCTAAATGAACTAAATGCAGTGCGAACCACAAAAGACATCAAAATCTTTAAGATAAAAGAGATCAGACAGAATTTTTTCTGCCCAATACATCCAGTTGCCTTTGGGATGGATTATGTGTTGTAATTATACCTATAAATGGACTTGGCTTAATAACTTACATAATTAGGGTATCAATAAGTGGCTTTTTTAAAAGAACAGTTACATATATTTGTGTATATATATATGATCAACAAGATCATGCATACATATGTATGTATATATATACGCAAATTATACATATAGTCAAAGAAAGGCACCTAATGACCACAGGGAGTTTCTCCTGTCAAATTTTAAAGACAGGCAGATGAAAAATGAGGAGCTGAAATCTGTAGGAGAGGATTGCAAAGTGTTTTATGATCCAATACAGTATAGGAAAACAACATTTAAGAGCTGTAGCAGCTCTGTGTACGAGTAGTATTTGTATGGTGGTGGGATACAGAGGACACTATTGGAAGTTTTTGCTATATGCTGTTAGGTGTTTTGTGCCAAGAGTCCCTCAGTGAGGCACAACACATCATATGGGCCCTAACACTCTTTGGAGTGAACTGCTGAAATGCCATTGAGTGAGAAAGTTTGAGATCAGATGAGCAATTTTAATGCAGAGATTTTCCAGCTTCCTCAAACTCAAGTTCTAAATTTAGTCTCTTCTCTTCTCTTCTCTTCTCTTCTCTTCTCTTCTCTTCTCTTCTCTTCTCTTCTCTTCTCTTCTCTTCTCTTCTCTTCTCTTCTTCCTTTTTCTAAACAATGCTGGAGAATAGTGTGGGGACAAAAGAAATGTTTATTGACTTTGTAATGGGATTGAGGAGAATCGGAAGAGAGTGTCATTAACCCAAGGGATAAACATTATATATGCAATCACTGCTATCCAAACCATTGTTCATCTGGAAAAAACAATTTAAGTTAAGCCTTTTTTAATTGCTTCTCTGTGTACATTTACTCAAATCAAGGAAGGGGCAGAAATATTTATTTTCTCTCTGTCAGATTTTTGTTGTGAATTTCTACCTTTTTTAAAATTTTTTTCTTATGGGTACTTCTTATGAATATGGACTGGAATAGAAATGTCTGCCTCAGAGTCAGAATATCTCTGCTGAAGGAAAGAGGGGCTCATACTGCAGCAACAGGGCTTGGGATGCAGCTGAAGATGCCTAGTGAGATTCAGGAGTTCTCAACACCACTTCACAAAAACACATTCACAGTGTGTGTGTGGAAAAAAAAAGCCCCCACCCTGCTGCAACACAATGCTCCTACATCTTTGCCAGCAGTTCCTGTTCTGTATGTGATAATATCCCAGAGAGGCAGAAAAGAGAGAGATCTAGAGATAGTAAGTGAAAAAATTCTCCTGTCCTGAGAAAATTTTAAAGATTAACCTGTGTACTAGAAAATTCTGGCAGTTTTTCTTCCTGTACCTCAAAATCCTTCTGAAAGCAGATCCATCCTGTAAGTTACTCTTCATTTGCCTTTCCTTATACCCTTGCTTACGCTCCAGCATCAGAGGCTGCAGTCCTCAGCAGCTAGGCAGGATCACAGGGTAACTCAGGCTGGAAGGGGCCTCAGGAGGTCTCTAGTCCGGGCTCTTCTCAAAGCAGGGTCAGCCATGAGGCTGGACTGGGTTGCTCAGGGCTTCATCCAGCCAGGTCTTAAAAAACTTCATGGTCTGCACTGCTTTGGTAACATGGGGATGTCACCAGTTGGCTGTTGTGCAAGGTTCAGTACAGGAACAGCAAAGCTTATAGCACCTGTATGTGGGTATGGGAAAAGGGGCAGTGAGTGACGGTCCCAAAAACACAGGAGATGTCAGTAACAGATTCAGACACAGCCTTGGGAATCTGCAAACCTAAAGGCAGAAACCTAAGCAGCAGTGCTGTTTTATATCAAAATGAAACATTACAATCTCATTTTTCTTTGGAAAAATGAGAAATTCCTTGGAAAACTTGCTACTTCTTTTTCCAGGAAATATGTGATTTTCTGGTCAGCAAAGCATGCAGTTTTTACTGTGGGATGGTAAATAGATGCCACAAAGGGGCTTCATTGCAATTGTAGCTATAATTCAGGCTGGTTAACTGTTCGCTGTTTGTTTAGTGAGGAAGGAGCTTTCAGATGAATTGGGCAATATAAGTATAGAGGATTAGTTTAACGTTTGGGACACTGCTGACTCTATTTCAATATTGACCTTGAGCACCACATCCTCAGTAATGTATATATTAAGCCTTCAAGCTCCAACATTATTTTATTGATGAAGCAACATTGTAGTGCTGGGAAACCACTACATTTATTTCAATGGATTTTTTCTATGTGGGAAAAGAAACAGCAAAAAGCTCAATTTTACCAGTTTCTTTTAGGTGCAAAACAGCCCACAGACCTCTGCATAAACCGTTTTCCCTTTGTCAGCATATCAGAAGGTAAATGCTCAGTGCTAAATCTTGGCACATCTTGTATATGGAACTTCATGGCATACCTGTCAGATGTTCTGATTCATTTTTTAGGACTCTGAAATATCACAGCTATAAAAGTTCAGCACAGATTCAGCCGCTCAATTCAAAGAACTGTATTCGTTAACTGTTTACCTGCCCTTTGCATACCCTCCAGGCTCAAAATGGGAATTGGCATCTTAACAATGAGCAATGCACCAGCATTATGCTAATGAGCTGCTTGGCATATTCACCTCCATGCCACTCCGCAGAAGTGCATTCACTTTCATGGTACACTGCACTTAGAGAAGGCACCGGCGTTCAGGCAGGCAGGCAGCCCAGGCAGGCAAAAGCCCCAGAGTTCATTGAACATGACACAGCCCCCTTCCCTTCTCTCACATCCACAATTAACTCATATCTACCAATGCAAAATGCTGCATCTTGCAGTTGCCACGGATTTCCTTACTGATCTGTTTAATCCTCCTTTCATTTCACACCACTTCCCATCGGCTGGAGGAACGTGAACAGAGACAGGCGGTCCTTGCCTTCGAAGATCTTCTTACATGTGCTGACAGCAAAGCTGCAGAACAAGTCTTTCCTGATTTCATGGTACAGATTTCAAGCCTGCTTCATGCAGGCCTGTCCAGTATGCGTTTGATCCCCCTACTCACCGATACAACTGCTCTGAAGTCTTCATAAGAAGTGAAGGCAAACAGTGCCTAGCAGTGCTTTAAAAAGATGCAGATCTGCTGCTGCCCCAGCCCTTTCCTCTTCAAGAACTAGGTTCTATTTACTGGAAATTTTTGTCAGACAGTCACAGGATGGTGAGTACCTACATGTTTTGGTGCTGAGTTCGGTTTGCTTGGAGATGCTGTGGAATGTAAACTTCCCCAATGACAGCTCCTTCAAGCCCTTTTCAGTCTTGTCAAGTTTCCTTATTAATAGCAGAGAAGTAATCTTGCTTCTTTCAATGGCAGCAACTCTCTAGGCAACACTGAATTTATAAGAATACAGATGGTGCCTGCCATTTCTTTTTTTCAGCACCCCACTGCATTCCTCATCTGACATGTGGAACTTGTTTGGTACCATAATGCGGCAGCTGGAGACACTTTTCTTAGAGGTAAAAGCAGTTTTGCTTGCATTTTTCTTGGCAGCGTTGAATTTTGCCCACCTGCAGGCAAGATTATTTTATTTCCCTTCTGAGACAGCAGAGCTTGTGATGGTGATCTGATCTGAAATATTTTGGCGCTGTGCCTTTTCCTCTCTGCCACCATAAAATGATAGAGCTAAGCATCCCTCTTCTAAGCAGCAAAAAGCGCAGGCAAGCATCTAGATAAGCTTGTATGTGGCATTTAAAGTGTTTAAATGGAAATGTTACCCTTTGGGCTGTATCTCTGGCAGATGACAATGCTGGTATTGAATTCTACCAAATCAAACAAAACCAAGCCTCTTTATTGGAAGAACTAAATGGAGCTGAATGCTACAGAGCTGGGTGCTTTGCAGCTCAGGCTGATCTCTCCTGACAGTCGCTGATATGCCGCTGATTGCATGGGAGCAGCTGGAAAATGGATGGAAACAGGAGGATCTCATGACTGAAGTTCAAAGTGCAAACATGCACTAGTCATAGGGAGGATGGTTATTTCTTAACCTCTCACAGCAAAGTCCATATATTTGACTGATCACATGCTGCTAGTTAACTGGTTTCTGGGATGTTTCCATACTGTGTTTCTCAACAGCTTTTATTGCAGCAATTTGGGTTTCAGATTCCTGGCTTTGGAGTTTTAAGTTCTCTCTTTCTTCATAGGTCTCAAAGCAGTCTGGTGGTCCAGTGTACAGCACAGAGGAAGAAAATGAAGTCTGACCTACAATAACATTGCATAAAAATACTGGCCGCTTACTCCCAGTGTTGAACAGGCATGTTTTTGCCTGAGCAGGTGTGATGGGTTGTTTCCAAGGAAGAAGATGCCTCCAGTCTCAGTGTGGCTGTAGAACTTCAGCCTTACTCAATCGCCTCTCTTTAGGAATAACTTTCCACCGTCTCTAACAGTGACGTCTCAGGGAAGACCCAAACCACCTGGACAGTGGTGTTTTTTTTTAATTCCAGCCTAACGTAACTATGCTGTTGGAAAGCCTTTAGTGTCACTCACATGATGAATTGGCTAAGTGGGTAGGACCACGGTACCATTGCTGATGGTTTAGATGGTGCTTCTAGCAACTGCCTTGCTCCTGAGCCTGTTGGAGTGCTTACTATCTCAGTTTGTCAGGCTTCAGCTCTGTGCTACTTAGTAAAGATTTGTGGTTGGGGTTATTGGCCGTACTCACTGCCACTTCTCACTGGTAAAGATATAAGGTTAGTCAGAGGTAAAAAAGCTCGAGGAATCTTTCCAAAGTAGGGTGATAACTACTCCTATTTGTCATATTAAAGGTTTCTTCAGAGTTTTAACCCAGGGTACCTAAGGGAAAGTATGCTGCCAGATAAAGGCAGATGTCTGAGTGCAAGCAATTCTACCTCAGTTTCTAAGTGAAGATGTTGACAAGCTGATGACCATCCTGTGTGCAGGCAGAAGCTCCCATTTGCCACACGCATTTTGCATTCATGCATTGCAAAAATCTGGTTTCAATGTCAGCAGATTTCTCTTCTCAAATGTGCAGTAAGAGAGTGGGAGCAAGCCGTATTCTCCAGCTGTAGCTCAGTCAGATATTTTCTTTGCTTGTTTAGTGCACTGGCTTTTTGAGATTGCTTAGGTAAAAAACAAAGCAGGCATTTTTTTTTGTGCAGGTCACTTGGATCTTGAAGTGAATTACAAGATCAGCTGTTCTGACAGGCCAAAAGGAATATTTTAAGTTTAACAGTTAGTAAACCAAATCAGCAGGACATGACTTTTTGCGTGTTCTCTGGGAAAACCAACTGGTCCCTCGTGCTGGAGGTGAAAGGGTACATTTTTGCTTTGGCGCAAAGAATGACTGAATTTCAGCCACTTCACTGTTTTAGCAGAGTTTGTTCTTATAGGAAAACTTGGAGGGTGATCAGAAATATCCATAAAGGCAGCTGGAACCACTGCTTGCTTAGTCCTTATATGAAGTGTTTTTAAAAAGTTGCTGAGTAATTTGATAATGAGCTGTTGAAGATTCTTATTGCTTATATAAAACATTGAACAGGCACATTACGGCTTTGTGGGCTGTTTGATGCTTACGTTTTGCTACAGCATCAACAAGGTCCCTGCTGAAGCACAGGCACCCAAAGGCATGGCAGGCAGCTGCAGAGATCTGGGATAATAAATTACTCTTCTCACTTTCCTCTTCTTTTCAGCAAATAAAAAAGGATGAGATAGAGATATGAAGGGAATATCAATGTGAACTAAGCCATAGAGCAAAAATAATACAACTGGATACTCCCATTTTCCCTAGAATTCTGTAGGCAAATGGCAAAATGGCAAATATTATGTAAGATCCGCAAACCCTTCTAGTAAAGGTGTGTGACTTCTTGTGAGGAGAGACTGGACTGGCATGTTGCAACTTGGAAAAGGGGTGAATGCAGGGAGGATTATAAAACTCTACAAAACTTTGCAAGAGACAGAAAAAGCAAATATGGAGAAATTATTTACTATTTCTCACAGTTTCACTAGCTACCTTCCAATGCTTGCATGACTTGAGCCAGTCTGGGGAAGTTTTTGCCTTTTTACCACAGGATGTTTTGGATGTTAAAAGCATAAGTGGCTGCAAAAGGCAATTCATGAAATTAACAGGAAAAAAAAAAGATCCTCAAGGGCTGTTAAACACAGAGGTAGATACAACATCTGGTTTAGGATACTGACAACATAGAGAATGTATTAGGGAGAGTATCCAGGGGTACTTGCCCTTTTTTTATAGTCTTTCCTTATACATTAATTCCAGGTTTTGACCTGAATACACTTTTGGTCTTTCAGTTTTAGTATTGTTAAAAGCAACTTCTGCTGTTAAAGGAAGGGAGGAAAAGGTTCTGTCTGATGTCTGTCAATTAATATGTTGAAGTCTTCTTTTCATGCTTCCCTTATGTCCACAAAATAGCAAATTCAGAGGAGTAGGTGTCAATTAACTGCAGTTCTAGTGGCAACAAACAAATCAGGAGGAATTACCCAAATCTGGGGTCTTAATTCTTCTCAGAAAGTCCTTCTCCTCTGTGTGAAAAAATTCTGAAAAAGTTCAACAGTGGAGCAAAGCCTCTCATTTCATAATTAAGTCAAAGCTTAATTTATTGGCACCCATGTGTGCTTTTTTAACATCTGATGCTCCCTAAACTTTTCTGTGCTTTGAGAAGGCACACACGTTTGGGTGAACAACACTTACCATTCTATCACCTCTGTCCACACAGTTTTAAGTTCACTTTTTCAAGATATTTCCATTCACATTAGTTGTCTTTCAACTTGAGCTATACATAATAATTAATACTGATGGCTGAATGAAATAAAGTCCTGATTTTATAGCTGAATATTTGGTATTGAGGGTTTTCCATTGTTGCGTTACTGTAAGTTTTCAGATTGCTAGATTCACTTGGACAGCATAAAAATCTATATTTAGTCTTAACATTAATGTTTAGAAGATAATTTTCTTAACCATTAATATGGGCTTCGTGAATGTTGCAGATATGGAAGAGAGATGTAAAACAGAGCTGTGGGATGGTTCCCCTTGGTCCTGTTTCTGGACTTTGGCAGAAGTAGAGTTAGGACAGCTTTAAGCTCTTTTTAATCCCTGGTCCCTCAGTCTAGCTTTAGGGACTTTTTTGGATGGTGAGTCTGCTCTCCTGGTTTGTCTTCTGTTTGGACTCGATGGTCCCAGAGGTCTCTTCCAACCTAGTTGATTCTGTGATTCTGTCTCTGCTCCAGCTCCAGCCCTCTCTGCTGTTCTGCACAGGAGCCACAGGACAAGTTATTAAGAGCTCTGTGGTCTGTCTCTGCAAAATGGCAGAGGAGGATGATACAACACTTCTACCATGGTTACATGTACATGACACTCTTAAGGGGAGGTTATTATAGGAACTTTCCAAAGGGACTATTGAAAAGCTAAGCTGGTTTCTCTGTTTAACAGCCCTGGCAGTCTCCCCTTGATGAGGGGACGTAAGCCATGCAGTTGCGCAGGCTTTGGGCAGTGGGGCAGGTCATGGCAGGCAGGATAACAACAACTGTGGTGTGTGTTGCTTCAGCCTGGTGCCAAGCACAGGTGCTCTGGCTCAGGCAGGCACTGCACCAATATCATTGATGCTATTGATCTGTTTGTATCCCAGCTGTTCCCTGGCTGTGCTGCAGTGTAAATCCTTCTGGCAGGGCTTCAAACAAGGTAATTTTTCATTCACAGACGGTAACAGAGGTCTGTTTATCCCCTGACCCTTTTTTTTTTAAAGGGGAGGAGGGTAAAAAAGGGTCTGGAAAGTATTCATAAATGCATATCTGCTGTTGGCATGTTGCACGTGTACACTAGTCAGGTGCCTGGAGAGAGGCTGATGAAGAAACTAGAGTGTTACCGTGTAGGACAGTTGCTAAATCGCTTTCCCCATTAACTAGTGACATTTGAGTTAAACTAATGAGACACATGTCTGCTGCAATGCAGTGTACATTTATTCTTGGAGACTGCTTTTTTTCAGCTTATGTACTCTTTCACTAACACTCTTAGCCACCATTATAGCTGATTAATGATGCCTTTCATTAAAGGGAAACTATTATGGACAGCCTTATTTGATCTACTTTGAAACTTTTCTATTTCTGATGATCATCTTCTGTCCCTCCCTTCTCCTTCTTCTCATCTTTTCTCAGAAATGATAAGCAAGGCAAGAGATAATGCATTCACAGCCTTTGATCAACTGCTGTACATATGGCATATGATGAAAATCAGACAAAAAGCAAAGTGATATTCTCGATAAAACTGTACTTCTACATTAATAATTTGCCATCATCTAAATTGCCATAAAAATCTCAGCTAGACTGATATAAGCCTAATGCCTTTTTCACAATAGGCAGGTTTTAAAGTACAAAGCTACATCTCTTCTCTGATACAATCTCTATTTTAATGGAACTTGCTCTATAAGAGATGGCCTCAGGATTTCTACAGCTAGGGTATTCAGCTGCTTGCTTTAGGGTAATTTGACCTTGCCTGTTTTATACTTATCTTTCTGCCAGGAGTTTTCAGTAATATTAGAAGTGTAAAACACTCAGTTCTGATTTTTTTTAACAAACAAAAATGCATGTGTGTTCTGGATAGACCTACGGATCTACTACATGAGGAGTGGTGGCTGTGCCCCTGTCAGGGTATGTTTCCTTTTTGAGACTGAAGTACACCATTTGGTTTTCTTGTATGAATTTCTCAGTTCATATAACGAAAAGAAAAGGTGTATTGTGTGGATATTTCCCTTATGGTTGCGAAGTGTCTGCAGTCCTTGGAGTTTCTCAAAACAATTGAGTGGAACAGCAGGAATTACCAGAAAAGCAAAGTCAAGACACTCTCTGGGATTTTGGCATTGCCCTGTCTCTGGTGTGACAATACGCAGAGGGCATGACTTATTCCCACCTCTACTCATTGTGTGTTAACCAGTCACAGAAGAGCTTTGTATGATTGCAAAGGAGGAAGAGAGACTGTACTCTAGAAAGGAAAACACATTTTCAAAAGACTGTGTAGACCAATTACATATTGGAAATATTCATAAAGAACATATGATCCTGATCATAAATTCCTTAAAACTATTCAGTCTACTGCAAAGACAGCACCCTAACGCTGTGTTAGAGAGGTGAGGTAATGAGGGATACCTCTCTTTTCTTGTAGGTATGAAGTTACAAATATTTTGGCATTGTGATATATCAGCCATGTAAGACTTGCAATTTATCGACTGTATTTGCTTCTGTTCAGCTCTCTGACTTCTGCCACGCTGTATCTTAATATTCTTGTGCAATATCCTACTCAGTCTGGATTTTATTTCCTTTCATCCAAACTCAAGGAAAATAAAGAGGTTTAGCAGCATGTCAAGAAAGTATCTGGATTCAGAAAAAAAAGAGAAAGGTAAAAGAGCCAAGGTTCCCATAGATGTGAGGTCTTGACTGAACCATCTTCTACCACAGCAGGAGGCAGCCTGCTAGGCCAAATATCCTAAAATGCCTCTCTGCAGTGGCACCACTCAGCTGGGGATGCAATCTCTTGTGGAGCCATTACCAAGGTTATGTTTAGCTCCTCTACGTCCAAAACGCCAAAACAAATAATCATCTCCATTAAAACAAGGTGTACAAAGCAAGAGGTTTCTGCTGATTTGTTTCTTTGTGCCAGCCACTGTTTTACTTAAAACCTATAGGCAAGTGTTCCGATAGCACATTTGCCCAGTCCTTTAAGCATCTCCCGTATCTTTGTCCAATACTGAGGAGGTAGGCTGTGCACAAAGCACTCAGAACCGCTCACCAAAAAAAATTTCTGAAAATTATTCAGGAATATGTAGGCATAGTGTGTTTTCTGGTTTGGAAAAGGAAAGCTTTTTACCCCTGGAATTGAAGACACAGTATTGTGCATGTGAGCAGCCCCTTAAACATGACAGAGCATAGAGTATGAGGAATACAAGTGCAACCAATGGCTTCTCAAGGACAGGAACTGTTCAGAGCGTTTCTCGCCCATAAATACTATTCCTATTACCCACCAGAACAAACAGGGTGATTGCTAAAGGTGGAACATTAGAAATCGAAGCCAGAAGGTGTTATGGTGCTCAGTGGACTATGGTATTAGAAATGTGCTTTAGTTAAATGGCTCTGAAGTCAGAAACATTATTAGCTTTGTTCAGAGCGAGAAACAACATGATACAAGGGTTTTTTGTGATGTCTAAAATGTATTTTTCATCTGAGTTCTTTGGGAATGTTCTCCATTCTGCAGCTCTTGAATGTTTTGTTTATATGATTCTCCCCATCCTTACAATGCATTTCACAGAATCACAGAATCACAGAATCACAGAATGTTAGGGATTGGAAGGGACCTCGAAAGATCATCTAGTCCAATCCCCCTGCCGGGGCAGGATTGCCTAGACCATATCACACACGAACGCGTCCAGGCGGGTTTTGAATGTCTCCAGAGAAGGAGACTCCACAACCTCTCTGGGCAGCCTGTTCCAGTGTTCAGTCACCCTCACCGTAAAGAAGTTTTTCCTCAAATTTAAGTGGAACCTCCTGTGCTCCAGCTTGCACCCATTGCCCCTTGTCCAGTCAAGGGATGTCACTGAGAAGAGCCTGGCTCCATCCTCATGACACTTGCCCTTTACATATTTATAAACATTAATGAGGTCACCCCTCAGTCTCCTCTTCTCTAAGCTAAAGAGACCCAGCTCCCTCAGCCTCTCCTCATAAGGGAGATGTTCCACTCCCTTAATCATCTTCGTGGCTCTGCGCTGGACTCTCTCTAGCAGTTCCCTGTCCTTCTTGAACTGAGGGGCCCAGAACTGGACACAATATTCCAGATGCGGCCTCACCAGGGCAGAGCAGAGGGGGAGGAGAACCTCTCTCGACCTGCTGACCACACCCCTTCTAATACAGCCCAGGATGCCATTGGCCTTCTTGGCCACAAGGGCACACTGCTGGCTCATGGTCATCCTGTTGTCCACTAGGACCCCCAGGTCCCTTTCCCCTACGCTGCTCTCCAACAGGTCTGCCCCCCAACTTGTACTGGTACATGGGGTTGTTCTTGCCCAGATGCAGGACTCTACACTTGCCTTTGTTATATTTCATTAAATTTCTCCCCACCCAACTCTCCAGCCTGTCCAGGTCTCTCTGAATGGCTGCGCAGCCTTCCGACACATCAGCCACTCCTCCCAGTTTTGTGTCATCAGCGAACTTGCTGACAGCGCACTCTAATCCCTCATCCAAGTCATTAATGAATATATTGAATAGAACTGGTCCCAGAACCGACCCTTGCGGAACTCCGCTAGACACAGACCTCCAACTGGACTCTGTCCCGCTGACCACTACTCTCTGGCTTCTTTCTTTCAGCCAGTTCACAATCCACTTCACTAACCGATCATCGAGACCACACTTCCCCAGTTTAGCTGCGAGGATGCTGTGGGAGACCGTGTCAAACGCTTTACTGAAATCGAGATAGACCACATCCACAGCTTTACCATCATCTATCCACCGGGTAACATCCTCATAAAATGCTATCAAGTTGGTTGAGCAAGACTTCCCGTTGGTGAAGCCATGCTGAGTGCCACTAATGATCCCCCTATCCTTGATGTGCCTAGAGACAGCACCAAGAACAAGTTGCTCCATCACCTTTCCGGGGATGGAGGTGAGGCTGACCGGTCTATAGTTACCCGGGTCCTCCTTCTTGCCCTTTTTGAAGACTGGAGTGACATTCGCTTTCCTCCAGTCCTCAGGCACCTCTCCCGTTGCCCACGACTTAGCAAAGAAAGCATTTCAGCATTATAGCCTCTTATGAGATGTGGACTCAAAGTGTATTATAAACAGAATAAAGGCAAGAAAAAAATCTGTGATAATATAGTGCTTTGGTTCAGTATATGAGCACAATGTCAATAAGCAGTACACTGATGAACATTCAGTCTGCACTGAGGTGAAAGGAGTAAGACACACATTTAAATGAATGCTGTAGCCTAGAAATTTTCAGCAACTAGTGTATGTCCTGGTACTGATTTACCTTGGTTGCCCTTTACAGTCTGTGAAGACTCCCTGCGCTGCACTGGACATATCAGCCTTAGCCTTTTCTTAACAGTGAGAGGGAGCACGGATTCCTAAAAACCAACATAACATAGCGAGGACACCTCATTTGCAATCAGTTCAAATCACAGAGGACCTCGTAGTACTTGAGATGCCATCTTGTCCCCCACACTGCCTTTTTCCTGGCTTATCCAGTCTTCAAAATTCCCTATATTCACTGCAGAAAACCCATTATAAATTAGCTACAATTATGCTCACCTCTTTTCTCAGAGATTTATCCTTCTAATTTCTAACTGTCAGTTGTTGTTTTGAACACCACCTTATCTACTCAGTGCCTGATTATTAAGGGAGTTATACAGGACTTGCAAAACCAGCAAGTGGTGGTAATGACTTGAATGTAACCTTAACACAACCTTGTTAATGCTGGGGACAGTACCCTAATCTAAATATCTACTCATATACTCTGATTGTGGCTTATTTTGCTGCAGAGACCCTTGCCAAACACTCAAGAGTTTCTGACTGTAGATCAATAGCAGTATGAACCTAGTCTGCTCTCCTGATCTTTTCTAGGTGATTGGTTTTGCACTAAAGGTCTGCTGGCAGTCTGTAAGCGGCGTGTGGCTGGCCAGGTTGATAAGGTCCCATACATCTCTTCGAATTGCCTGGGTTTTGGATGGGAAGATTCTTTACTGTCTTTGGAAATTCTTACAAGTATCTAATTTCAGCTATAAGCAGTAAATTTTTTTCAGAAAAAAAAAAGTGTTCAAATCAGTTACGGTTGTAAACTGGAGAGAAATAAATAAATAAATAAGGTTTATTCAGGGTATCATATTGAAAGAAAAAGCTTTGCAATTCAATGTTATATTTTTAAGAATTTTATCCCCTTCTTTTTTCTTAGTGTATCAAAATAGAACGTG
Organism: Nyctibius grandis; assembly: GCF_013368605.1. Classification (NCBI taxonomy): domain Eukaryota; kingdom Metazoa; phylum Chordata; class Aves; order Nyctibiiformes; family Nyctibiidae; genus Nyctibius; species Nyctibius grandis. The sequence continues at coordinate 16,755,639 of NC_090663.1, read as the reverse complement.
TAAGCATTTAATCACTTCTGTCTGTGGGAATAATGTGTGCCTTTCCCTTCCACTTCTTCCTTTTTCTTCCTTTGCTCCCTTCTTTTTGGAAATTGTTATGTTCCAGGTATACTTGTGGGTGCAGTTATAAAGTCCAATAATACATTTCAAAATGTTATACTCTGGGAAAATTTAAAACTGTAGGCAGTTCTAAAAAATTGGAGAGACAGAGAAAATGAAGTAAATTTCAATCTAAAAAAATCATAGATTTCACTTCTGTTATTAAAAAGTTTCACAAAGGAATAAAGAAAAGGGCAAAAGAGTATGAAATTGGAATTATTTCTACTGTTATTTCAGAATTTAATATTAATATTTAGTTTTATTATTTAAAAAATTAAGATGGGAGATTTTAATGAAAATTTCATTTTAATTTTGGATGTTTTTCCTCAAAGTCATGAGAAATGTCTTCTGCATCTGGCTTCAGAATTTAAATACCTATACACATAGTAGGCGTTCCATGAAGGGATTCATGCGACCTGTTTTAGGATGCAGTGATTCTGCCTTGAGAGATGCCTATGTATGTCCTTCTACCATTAGAAGGAGAGTAGCCTAGAAAACTAGTTCAGACAAGACAGTTATGTTTTAGAGGGCTGAAGTCAGAGCTGCGTTTTCCACCTCTCTTTCCTTTTGAAATCCACAGTGGGCATCCCTATGCATTTGTAGGTACCAAAATCACTGTGGTCATCTGCCCCATCATCACTAGACTGCAAATTCTTGAGGCATGAAGAATTTATGTGTGTGTGTTTAAAGCATTGAGCATATTAGGGCCATGATTATGGTTAGGGATAATACAAACCACTGTTACACAAACTTCAGTAGTTATTTTTTTTGTATTGTTTTGCACACAACATTTTGTACCCATTATGAAGCTGCTAAGTCCATTGAACTGGAGAATCATGGACAGCTACTAAGATCAACAAATCACTAGGATTCTCTGCCTGAATCAAAATCTCTTTCAGTTTCGTTTTCTGCTGAGTATTGTCTATAGCTGCCCTGGGATCCATGACCTATTTCTGTACCACATCGTGCAACAAGGGGTGTGTTTGCCTCACACCCATGGTGAGGTGGGAATCCCAGCCAGCAAGACCTTCACACTTTCTCCTGCAACGTGCCCAAAGGCTCTGCTGAAATTGCAGCAAAAGCCAAAGCAGTGCTATGCTCTGTGGGTAGCTGGTGTGGGCATTTCCCACAGCTCTTCAAAAGGGCACAGCAAAACGTTTTACAATCACGTTTTCCCTTCTTTGTGTCTAGTCTCACTCTTTCGCTTTGCTACTTTCATTCAAATTTTTTGTTTTTTTCAGGGGGGGAGATCTTCGCATGTTTTCTCTACAAGTGAACACAGCACCTGCCCTCCATGCTTTTGTCCAAAATAGATGAGCTCGAGCCAAAATGTTTAGGCCCAGACTGGGACAAAAATATCACCCGCCCAAAAAAGGAAGAGTGAATATTCATGGACCTGAACTCAAGAAGCTAAAGGTTGGATCCGAGTTTTCAAAATCGAGCAGGTACAGGTAATTCATAGCTACTTCCACTTGTACCCTCAGCTTCAGAGAAGGTCACTAACAATAAGACTGCAATTGGATAGAAAGGTAAAAGTTTGCAAGGTGCAGGCAATATTTCACAATATCCCAAATGTGGTGCTCGTAAGAGCAGGCAGAACATAAAATTAATCTTTTATCCTAGGCTTCTGAGAATGCAGGTGAAAGCAAAAGGTTGGAGGCAAAAACCAATTTCAGCTTTGAAGACGCCTACATATCTGGCTCTGGTTTATATTGTTCTGTGCTTCTGTATTTATTTTGTCTTAATAATTTTATCATGTTAAATGATTCAAAGGTGTTCATGTGATGTTGCTATATATTTTAGATAAGACAGAACACAAAGAGTTTGGCAATTGTGAAGATGAAAACAATAAATACATGGTATTTCTTTTGTGATGGTTCACATTTAATATTACAGTCCTGATACTCAGTCTGTCTTTGGAGGGCTGCATTACTACAGATTGATCTATAGCTGTGAAGCACGTGGTTCAGTGAGAGCTGTACCAGACCACTAGCTCCTGAGCCTGTCTATTCCTTCTCCCTTAAAGGTATATCTACCATCTTGTTTTCTTTCTGACCCTTCAGTATCCCTGTTATAGAACATGGTAACACACCGACCATGATATTTCATGCATCTGCTAGAACTTCCAGGCTAGACATTGTAGTTGGCTTCCAGATGACTTTGTAGTGATTGATTTGAATCTATACCTTTCTCAGAAGTGTCATTAATATATCCAGCCAGCTAAAGTAGCTTCTATTGGTCACTCTAGTAAAGAAATAACATTCTGTGAGTCACCAAAAACAAAAATTAAAAAAAAGTTTGATCTGTAGCACATTAACTCCTTAGTTACATTGGAAAGCATTGGTAGCTCTAGAACATAATTCATGTTTCCTAGGATTGGAAGATGACAGGACAATTTAGGCTGGAAGTGACCACAGGAGGTGTCCAGTACAACCTCCTGTCCAAAGCTGGACAGCTGTGAGATCAGACCAGGTTGCTTAGGACTTCATCTAGTTGGGTCTTCAAAGCCTCCAAGGATGGGGAATTCACACCCTTTCTGGACAGCCTGCTCCACTGCACGGCTGTCTTCATGGGGAAAAAATTAGTCTTTTGCTATTATCTCAGTCATATTTATCAGCTACCTCTTCTGCAGCTTGAACACATTCAGTCTAAAAATTTTGTCAAAACAATTCCCTGGAAAATAGTATGTAGAAGCACTAGGACATTTTTCAGTATGTACCCATTTAAATCAAAGCCATCAAGGAAAAAATTGCAGTTGAAAGCATTTTGTTTTGGAATTACTGTCATTGAAAGAGATCAGAGTTACATTTTGAATTTTTTATATATATATATATACGTATGCTTTGTTCTTCCATGACATATCAGGTTTAGGCATTACATGATACGATGTTTATACAGACCTGCTACTGAGTATAATGAAATAAAATAATACAAAGCCATAACTGTGTAATAAGCAGGTTTAAATGCCTGTATTTTGAAATAAATTATGTATTTTGTAATTGGAATCAGCCTTTTTCCTAAGTATCATTTTCAAGGTAAGAAGCTTAGCATTATAGCGATGTTTCCAAAGCATTCTTTTCTACTGATAACAGAAAAAAAAAATCCAAATTTCTTTTAAAAAAAACATACCCAGTTTGACCAGACCTAACCCTAAATTCTACCTGCCAATGCTTTCGAAAGTATTGATTTGGAAGACCAGAAGAACCAATAGAAAAGACTTCAGTTTTCTGGAGAAGTATCGTGAATGTTACTGATCTTGATCTTTGTGCCAGTCTGAGACAAGATTTCACTTTATACCTTTCACTACTTGGGTCTATTTAGGATGTTGGAAATAATTTTCTTGGCATCATTAATGCTCCCTTTTCTTTTGTATAATCAGTAAGTGGTCATATAAGTTTTACTTGAGTCTTTGACATGCAGTTTGCATATATATATATTTATGCTCTTCAAAAGAGCAAAATATACTGTAAACGTTTTAGACTCTGGCACAACACAGATAAAGCTAAAGGTCTCTGATCAAATCCTCAGTGGGCACAAATAAATGACATTTCATTGACTTCAGTGGAGGTACTCCAGCACGTGCTAGTGAGAATCAGGAATATGAAAGAAAAGCATTGCAAAAGCAAAGAAGAAAACAAAAGCATTGAAATATTCTAATATACTGTGATTGTGTGCAGATCCCCAGAGAGGTGCATTCTGGAAATACACCAAGAACAGCAATTACAGTGTGGATAAAGAAAGACAATGAAATCATCTCATTTTAGATTCATGGGGTCAGAAAACAGAAATTGTCTGGCTTATGTTTTCCCCTTTTAAAAAACAAGTATGTTAACAAGGGAGAGATAGCACAGCACTAAAAGCAGAATTTGCTGCATTGCATGTAAAAGCTTTTAGAAGGGAATATTTTTGGGTCCTTAAGGAAACAACAATGCAGAGTTAATTCTGCAAGTGGGGTTAGCCAGAAGTTTGAAGAGCTGAGGTGAAACCTGAAGTGAAGCTGAATGTTTACAACTTCACTCTGTCTTAATCCTAATGCTGCTGCACGAATACATTTTCATAATCTCCATGCTTGTGAGTCATCTTGGCGTCCTTTGCAGCACAAATTCACACTGGGCTATGTAATTATTTTTAGAAAATGGGAACTTTGTCGTCTTTGCCATGCAGAGGGATCGGGTGATGCAATTGGATACCCATTGCTTTCCTGAACTTGTGACAATGAGGAACAAGTCCATACCAGTGATTATTCATGAGGTTTGTCATAATCAGGATGTGTATATGTAGATACAGAGCTGCTGGGAATGGTTTCAATTAGAGCACTGTGCGCTTGGGACTAGTGATGCCTGCTTCAGGCTTTACAAGCTGGTGAAAATAACCTTCCAAATACGGTGTCTCAGACCTGAAAAGCCTGAGGGGCTTCCCATCCTGAAGAAAGGATCTGGCAAAGGGAGAGAAATATTCAGCATGACTGAATTCTTTCTTCCTTGACAAAAAAGTGTGGGCCTGACAAAAAGTACTTGGGATTACTGGACAGCTAAGGGGCTGTGTAATGAGATATGGAGACCTTCACCTTTGGGTCATCTGTGACATGAAATCATTATCATATGTCAGCTGTTTAGTGGTCTATGTGAAATGAATATTGTCCTTTGTTCCCCGTGAGAAACATGTACATCACACAACTGCAGCCAGCCGAAATGTCATGCATTGACGCATTTGCAAAGACAGCAGGAGCACTAAGATCTCCTGTAGTGTTGATGTTGAACTGACTCCCCTCGTTTATGGTTGTTTATTTCTCTTGTGCATGGTTCCAACTTTTACTTGAGGTTGACCTTCATAGTAGGATCATTTCTGCTGTTTTTCTTCCCTCCACACCTTCCCGTCAGTTACTATTTAATATAAAACATATGAAGAAAGTTGTGAGTTGGAACCACCTCCATTGAAGAAGGTCCAGTAGAACAGTTCTTCTGGTTCAGACCTGAAGTTTGCCTAACACAGCTCCCTGTTCCATGTCAATGTTCAGGGAAGAGCATGATAAAGAAGATAAAAGTGGAAATATGCTTCTATTCATATGCATCTGCCCCCAGCCATCAGTGATTTGAAGACTTTCTGAGCAAGACGAAATTGGTCCTGCCTTTGTACTGAATCAGTCCTGATGGACCTATGATCTATGAATTGGTCTAATCCTTTCTGAAACATATTTGTAATTTTGCTCTCTGCAGCATGACAGCAGAGAGTAGAGAGTTCTGGGCTCCTTCCTGCCTATTACCTTCTCTTTCCAGCTCCATCAATTTTCCATGCCTGTCTCAGGAGTCACAGCCTCAGCAGGAGAACCAAACGTCCAGGCTGAATCACAGCCTGATGGTCTGACATACTGAAGTACTGGAGTGCGTCCAAAGAAGGGCAACGAAGCTGGTGACGGGTCTAGAGCACAAGTCTTATGAGGAACGGCTGAGGGAGCTGGGGTTGTTTAGTCTGGAGAAAAGGAGGCTGAGGGGAGACCTTATCGCGCTCTACAAATACCTGAAAGGAGGTTGTAGCAAGCTGGGTGTCAGTCTCTTCTCTCAAGTGATGGAACAAGAGCAAATGGCCTCAGGTTGCACCAGAGGAGGTTTAGATTGGATATCAGGAAAAATTTCTTCACTGAAAGGGTTGTCAAACATTAGAACAGGCTGCTCAGGGAAGTGGTTGATTCACCACCCTTGGAGGTATTAAAAAGATGCGCAGATGTGGTGCTTAGGGACATGGTTTAGTGGTGGAGTTGGCAGTGTTAGGTTAACAGTTGAACTTGATGATCTTAAAGGTCCTTTCCAACCAAAATTATTCTATGATTCCATGGAAGGAGAGAGCTGTTCTTCTGCATAGCAGGTGGACATCCTCTGGGCAGTCTAAAGGAAGGAGTGGGAGAGCCAGAGCACCTGGTTTTATTCTGGTTACACAGATGAGGCAGTGGAGGTCTAGCAAGGCTGATCCACCCAGACTCAGACCAAGAAAGCGTGTCCACACTGAGAAAAACACCCAGCAACCTCCTTCCCATGCCTTGCCTTTGACCTGTTCCTTTGCACAATGAACTTACTGAGGACAAAAGCTGTGGCTGATTTCCCAGTATGAAGAACAAACGGGGAACAAAGGGAACTGAGGCACCATGTGCCTGGTTTCCCTGCTTGTGCGATGCTGTCCAGTTAGTTTGGGTTTTAAAGCAATCCAGTAAGAAATGCTAGCTGTTTCTTGTGATATCATTTCTGACAAAGCCTCAGGTTGGATTTGTGCAGTGACATCAAATTATTTTTGCCTATAGATTTGCTATTCATTGTAATGTGTCCATTGATTAAATTGGACCTCTGTAATGTTCAATAATTACAGTATGATTATGAACAATATATCAAGACGCCTAAAAATTTAAAAGGATCTCTGTCCACTATCTCCTTCTTTCTGTATAGTGTCAACAATAACCACTCATGCCCAAGAAATATAGGGGTAGGGGAGAAAGAACAAGATCCCAGAAAGCATTTCAGGGCACAGCTCTGCTCTATGATGAATATTGCCCTGTGCTGTTTGCAAGCACTGAAAACTTGTCACACAATAACTTGCAACCTGCCCAGAGGGTAAATTAAAGTAATCGATTGAATAGATTTAGATAAAAAATAAGAAATCAAATGCACACTCCATAAAATCACAAGTCTATAAACTCCACTACAGTGGAACTCCCCTGTAATGAAAGGTAAAACTCTGCAGGACTTCTCATATGTTCCCTCCTTGTTTAGTACAGTGCTTGGGTTTTACACTGCTCCTGATAAATGAAAGCCGTCATATTGTTGCCATTGACTACACCTTGGTAAGGACTTTCCAAAGGAGTAACCTTATGGGTTACTGCATAAACATGGATTTGATGTATAGAGCCCCTGACTGTGACAGTGTGCTGCTGAAGATGTTTTTAGGATGCCCTACAAATATTTCTGAGGCAGATACAACAGTGCTTTACACACTGACTCATTATGCTGCGTCTTGATTCAGTGCCACTGGGAAATGTAGACACATCTATCCTCTGACATATTTAAGAGGTAACTTCCAGTGAAAGCAGGCATCTAAATGTCTTTGAGCATTGATGTCTAGAGCATTAATGAAACTAATATTAATGCTTACAATCAGTGATGCTATTTTCTTATGCAATAAAGAAAAAAAGAACTAAACCAAGTGAGGGGAAAAAAACCACAAATTTTTGACCAAGTTCTATAATTTCTACAACTTAATGTTTTTTTCACTTGAAGCCCTCTCTGTTGACAGCATTCTTAGTAAAAGGCACTGTGAATAAAATCATTGTTGCATCATGAAGTCAAAAGTATCCATCCAGAAAAAGCATTACAGAGAATTCCAGTATTTTTCACCTTGAGGGTTTGCTCTGCAGTGTGAACCCCAGAGATTTTCATCTGAGTGAATACTTTGAGAATTGCCTGTTTCTAAATTTGCCAATTATACTTGTAGGAGCTGAATGTTTTCTGACTTAAATTATATATTTTCTTCAGATAAAGAAAATCCTACTTCTCATAAATATTTCATCAGAAAAATGAGAACATGTGAGCTTCTCTTACAGATAAGATGTCAAGGCTTTAGGAAAAAAAATTGCCAGAAAGAAGTTGAATTTCAGAAAGAAAACCAATGAAGAAATTCAGAGTAAACTAACTTACTTCGAGGTAAAAAAGAAATACATTGTATGCACATTTATATACTTAAAGAGTTTGTGCGACTCCCATAATTATATATGCAAATAACCAATTATTAGAAACTGCCAGTCTTACTGTGGTGAGTAGTTGAAAACACACATACACATGTTAGCATAACAGTATGTTGAAATCCATATGCAGATTGATATTTATTTTTCTATTTGCTAATTTGCAAATAATATGTTATCACTACTGTACAAATATATGTGTGTGTGCGTGTGCATAGGTTACACTATCCAATACTATACTTTGAAGTGTACTTGATTTACAATTATACACAGTGAAAAATAAGTTTGAACTATTTAAATTTAAATTTAAATCCTCAGATAAAAATTCATATTACAGCAACAGTTTGGAATCGTTGATCTTCCTCAACACATTACCATTGCTGGTAATGGGATTCACTTTGCGAAATTTCAACTTTCTGAGTTAAGGGGTTAACATTTAATCAATAGTTCTCACTGTTATGGGCTCTACTGGGAAATACTAGGTTGTGATATGCGCTATGCATCATGAAGCAGGAGTTAGAGTCTGGTAGAAAAATAATCTGATTGCAGAGTTTCATTGACAGTGCTATACTTATACATTTTCTATACTTCATTATTTTCCATAAAGTCCACATAAAATTGCTATGGTCTTTTCCGTTATAGTGTCTAAAAGATGTCACATACCAGATTGCTATTGTGTTCTCAGATGTTTTTGCATGGTCCCATGAAAATCCATGCCTGGTTCCCATTGGGAGTTACTGAGGCATGTTAATAAAATGGAGTGTAATGAGCTGATGCTTGTTTTTTCCTGTTAAAGCCTAGATATGGGGATTGCTTTCTGACATAACTGGCAAAACTGTGTGTGTGCATCATACTAAAATATAAAGATTGATCAGAACAAAAATCCTTGATCTAAATATTCCAAAGCCTTGATAAATTTTAAATCCAGGGTCACAAATTAGTAGTTTTTAAAACCAGAAAGGACAGCTGTGATTATTTATTGTGGGAAAAGGGAAAGGTGACAGTGGTAAGATGATCCTTATTAATAAGAAGAACTAGTCTGCTCTCTGAATTGGATACCAAGGGGTCATTCCTGAGATATGTCATGTAGCCTTGGCTCTACAGAAGAGAACATGGCCTCACAAGCCTATGTACGACCAGCCTGAAGATCGGACATCTGGCAAGCCCCAAGGGGGGCTCTTGAAGGGTCATTAGACATTAGAATGGGCTGCCCAGAAAGGTGGTGGAGACACCATCTCTGGAGTCACCATCTCTCTAGTTGACATGGTGGTATAAGGGCAATGGTTGGACTCGATGATCCCAGAGGTCTCTTCCAACCTGATTGATTCTGTGATTCTTTGACTACAGCCTGATCTCACAGGCACATCTAGAGAGACAGACTTAAGAGCCTCATCAAGCCATGTCTGCTTCTGCATGCCCTGCTGAGCAAGGCATGGCCCTGGCAAGGAGTTTTGCTGAAAAAGACTCAAGATGTTCCAATCATTTCTGTGAAAGAGCAGATCTTTCTTAAACGTATTTTCTTCAGTTAAAATTTCATGTATCCCTTTTTCCTTCTGTCTGAAAGATATTAACGCCTCCGTGCTGTTTCTCAGGACTAATTTTAATGTTTTGGGTGCAAGTCTGATGTTCTCCTAAAAGCACACATTTTCCTATTGGCTCCATCACATCCATGCGCCCACAGGAGTCAGTAGGAGACCTTCTCATGTCCGTGTGCCCACAGGAGTCAGCAGGAGTCCTTCTCACTGCCTTGTCTTGGCCTTTATGGAAGGGGAATACCTGAAAGTCTCCACGCACTAAGAGGGTTTGCTGACCACTGCAGACAGTGAATGGAGAGTACAGGCAGTCCCATCTCCCTAGATGGTAATAGCAGATAATAGTTGTCCAGGAGAAGTTTTATTTCAGCACTTTGTTTGGAGACAGCTATTATACGAGAGTACTGAGCAGAGGCACAAGGCGGGATCCTATTTCTCTTTCTATTGTTAGGATCTGTGCTCAAAATTTTCGCTCTCTCTAAGCTGTACTTCAAGCAAAGAATATCCCATCAGCAGCTCCATATGTGTTTCTTTTCATGCTAAAGCTGTTTTACCCTAGGGTTTTGTAGGTAAAAAGATAACACAGAAGAATTGTGTGTTATCTTTAATTACAAACATACTTGCTATTCCCCTCACAATCTTGGAAGAACAGTCAGCTAAAAGAGAAAACAGATCACTCTTTCAGTACGTTTGTCACAATTTTTATACTGCAAAGAGCAATGACAACTTGCAATGTATCGGTTTACAGTGAGGTATTACATGGCAACTGTTTAGTATACATGTCACTAAAACTAGCCATCTAACTTGAAGGAATCATTGTTTTGCTACACAGCTTAAAGGCAACCAGTCCCTATAAATCACTCATGCACACTACGTGTGTATATGCTTTTTTTTTTTACTGCCTGTTTGGGGGAAATTTATAGAGTAGTTCTTCAATAAATAACTTAATTACTGAAATGTAAAGGCTGCAAATATGCTGCAGTGTAATAGTGACGTTCCAAAATGAGGCTACATCTTCCTTACAAGAACAATATACACTTGAAAAAAATATATTATTACGATGTGTGGAAATGAGCTTCTAAGGAATACAGCAAATTTCTTGTTTCCATACAATCCTTTATTTTTCACCATTCCCTTACGTTACCCACTTTCTTTCTCCTCCATTAAACTGTGGGCTGCAGGTAGCAGAAAGGGGATGCAAACAGAGAATGTCTCTATCCTGTCACTGTTAAATGTGTATTTTTGGCAGTGTTGTCCTGACCCAGGGAGCGTGAGACTCTTAAAAAAAATCAAACCAAACAAGACCGCATGTGGGTTGACTTGACATAACAACGTATGGTACAAAAAACAGCTTGGAAGAAAGGAAAAGACAGTGTCTCTTTTGGACAGCTCTGCTGTTCTCACCTCCATACAGCTCTGCTTCAATTGAGAGCTTATACACGTGCTCACTTTCACACCCCCCCCCCCCGCCCATTTTAGTGCTACCATCAATAAGTATGAATTACATTTTATTTTAGTTAGCTAGAGGTGCCTGTTTTCCTGTAGGCTCAGGTCACATTCATAGGCTATGGATGATGGCCGCAAATGATTTGTGGCTCCGAAATATCTTAGTCTGTGAATGCTTAAGTGCTTAGCATAAAATTCATGGAGTAAAAAGTAACCATATTTGCTTTACTGAGTTCATACTGAACCGTTTCGCAATCAGTTAATACTTTATATTGCTTGTCACGTGACATACATATTTGACAAGTCTGAGCGATAAATCCAGCGAACATAGCTTAATGGCATGTCAGAGCTGGGAGCACAGGCTCAGTTCTGGTGCAGCTAGCTCAGCATCTCCTCCTGCCAAGGCGTGTGTTGCGTCCTAATGCACCAGGCAAAGCCTAATGACAACGCTCCCTTTGACTTTGATGATGTGGAACTGGGATATTAAACACCAACGCCCCAATTGCCTCTCCACGGGCATTAAAAATCTCACTGAACTTTCTCTGATGATTTTCTCTGGCCTTGTGGTCATCTTTCTCCTTGGCATTGCTGTTTGTACAGAGGGCTTCTGGTTGCTCCCCCTGACCTCAGAAGGGCTTTCGCTCCAACTTTTTGCTCAGTGACTTACTCCGGGTACAAAGCACAGAATACAATCTCACATCGGAATATGATCCTTATATCTTGCACCTTATGCCATATCCAGCAAGACACAAACCAGGGAAAAATTTGGCCCTGTTTGACAAAAAAGGTGTTGTAGTCCGTACACTGTATCCAACACTAGTGACAATTCTTTGGTATTGCTTTCTGAATAGAGTAAGACAAAGCAAAGCAAAACAAAACAAGCAGATTCATGTGATGAAGATTCAGTACAAGGTAGTAATTTTCTTTGGCTGCTGACTATATTCAACTTGATTTAAATATCTTAATATTTAATTATCTACATTCGTCTTACTGAAATGCACATAAAGGAACATCTTCAAAGAAATTAGCTTTGAACATTATTTACAGACAAGGTGACAGCTGTCTAATTCATTCTCTTGTGCCAAGGGAGAACAGCAAAGTGCTGTAAAAAGGTTTTGAACTGTATTATTTAATTCACACAATAAATTTCAAGTAGAGTCATGTGGTAGGCTTCTATGTGGTTCACTGCCTTTCTGTTGATTGTCTCATTAGATGTCTGCACTTCTACGTCTGGCCCACTTAAATAATTTCTCCAGTTGTCTTGAAAACACTTGCAATAACAAAATGCTCTGTTTTTCCAATAGTGTGTATTCCTCTTGTGTTTGTGTGTGCATACGCAGCATGAAACACTCTCAAAAGCACAATACTGTTTTGAAGGCCTTAAGGCAGAGGAATGTTAATGTAGTTGCTTTTGATGCTGATTGTATACTCTGCACTGAGCAAGTTCTGTTCTTCCCCGAGTTGCTTATTGGCCGCAGCTTGATGGCAAATGGCAGGAAAACAATACTGCAGGTGGGTAGATAGAAAGACCTCTCGAGATTCTGTCCAGTCATGATGGGATGCAAACGTTATTTGCAGTGAAAAAACAGACCACTTTTGGCTTTGATTCTCTGCATAAAACAGAGTTGGGAGTGCTGTGCTCTGCAATTTCTATAATCGTTTTAGCACTGAGCTGTGTAATGCTGGTCTTTCATTAAAATACTCTTGAGGATAAGGAAGAACAGATATACTGACCTTACCAAACTTAGCATTTTGGAGAGAAAAATTCAAACTTTAACATCAAATAGCTGGTGTGTCAGTCCAGAACAGAGTAAGTGAAAAGAGGACTGAAAAGCTGTGATGTAAAAAGGTTAAAAACTATGTTTCAGCACTAGGCTTTGCAGAAACTGATTGCTCTGATGTAGATTAAGCTGTACATTGACCTTTCAAAGAATAAGCATTTTTCTCAACTGTCACTGTATCAATGCACAAAACAAGCAATATCATTAAGGAAGGCACCCAGGCTGGCAGACTTTGAAGAGATTCTGTCGATGAGTCATGACCCACCCATTCAGCAAATAAAGTGAAGGTTAAAGCTCGCATGTATAAAATAAAGTTGATTGAAAAACTGCAATTACATTGCTCTCTTAAAAAAAAGGATAATCTTGGACACAAAATATGGGATTATTTAGAGCTAGCGTACTAAAAAATATTTTTAAAAAATTATCTGTTTTGAACCCCTCCAACCTTTTCCACCTATATGTGTTTCATACTCAATAGGAGACAGCTTTTTTAGCCTATGAAAATTATGATGATTTCAGACACTTTTCACTTTGCGTTTGGCAAGTGATGTTGGAGAAACACCCTCTGCAGAACAGGTAGGTTGTTAGGACACTGACAAGGACCTGAATCTAGAACTTTCTTTTAAGCTGTTATCAAGTGTTTACGAGATTTCTTGGGAAATGTTTTGTTGTACATCACAACTTTTTTCAAACGTCTTAGTGAACCAACAATTGCTGGAAAAATATATTATCAGAGTACTTTCTCACCAGCTCTGTGTGCACATGTTGGAAGCAAAGCCTGACTTCAGGCAGGAACACAAGAATTGATCTTGGCAAGTAGGTAGGTCTACAGCAAAGGTTCTGCAAAACTCCAAGCACATCAACTCAGCTGTATCCAAAGCTGTGGTGTATCATTCATGTGAGAGAGCCATGTCCAATTGTTCTTAGCTCTTGGTAAGTTGAGCCTTTCTGGAATATTTTCACTGTTCTTTACAGAAAAATGTGACTGCTCTTTTGAGTCTCCAGCAGAAATTGTGACACCAGGGAAGTATGAATGCACAAAGGTTTAGGCTGTGCCAAACTGGTGGATTATTTCTTCATTCTGAGCTGCAGTCAATTATATACAGTTTGGATGAACTAGTTGCTCAGGTTGAAAGTCTTTCCACCCTGCAGGAGTAAACTTACATGGCAATGAGTGTAATGAATGCACTGCTTTTAGGCATAATGCCAAACTGGATTTAATCTAACTACACTGGCCAATAAATGAGGAGATGGTGGCATGAATTTCAACACCGAAATACTGAGCAAGCCTGCCAGAGACCATAAGCTCTTACTTGAGGAGCTGAACTGTGTCACCACGTCTTTGCTGCACCAGAACACAAACTACCAAGATTAAAACTAGATTGAGTATGTTTATTCATGTTGCAGTCAGAACAGACTTTGCTCTCAGTGCATGGATTTGGTGTGTGAGCCATTGCTGGCTGGAGGGATCTAATTCAGGGTTGAACATCTGGGTTAATACAACAGTCAAGCAAAGTCTCAGACTGGAAGAGCAGCAAACCACAGGCAACTGAAGCCTTTTCTTCCATGTCTCTTATGCAACTGGGGAGAAATGGTCAACATCCATCTCTCTACCAACAGTCTTTGCAAACAAGACAGATATTTCCACTCATAAAAAGCACAAATAAGCAGAAAAAAAAAAATTGACTTCCCTTATCCAACCCCTTCATCTGTGCACGAAACTCAGGATCAGACTAATCCCTAGTTGATCACAGCTCACCAAACCGCTTCACATATGTCAATCAAGGTTATGTAAGCTACAAAGTGCAGGCTGACGGGAGGAATTTTATACACTTGACTCAATCTCTTTGAAACCTATCATTGATCTGGGTGATGCTAGCATCAGTCTTTGTCCTACCAAGTTCGAAAAGAGCATCAAGAAAAGGGAAGGTGGGAAAAGAGGCCATGGCTGTGCAGGTTTCATCTTCAGCTACTACAATGAAGGCAAAGGAGTGATACAGGAAGACTCCAAATGTGTCTTTCTGCTAATCACTCTTCACTCATTCAGTGTGACTGGGAGACCAGGTACTCTTCACTGAACCAAAACCTGCTTTATCAAAGTACTAACACCATAGTAAGACGGATAGAAATGCTCTCCTATTCTAATTCTGTGCTCACTTAGGTCGTGTCGTTCTGTAGACGAGATTTTTCTGATGAGGCCTATGAGAAAGTTATTTTTCAAGTTAAATTACATGCATAGCTACCAATGACACAGGCCTAACATGAGAAATTATTTTGTCACATAGGTGAATATTTAGAGCTAAGATGTGTTACAGCTTAATAGCCATGACTTGCCACAAAGCAGAAAAAATATAGCTGAATATGTATATATAAATCCTTCCTGTACAAGTGTTTGACATTTGAAGCTCAACAAAGTTTCGTAATGAATCTGGAGATCACCGATCACAGAACAGAAGCTCATGGCCCTGACTATTATGTTTCTCTTCAGTTAAGAAGGGGTTATAGCACAACTGTCCTCTCCTCAGGAGCTCTGTTCGTGGTGGAACTCTACTCATTCACATGGGCTAGTTCTACTCATGATGACATCTTATTTTCTGTCTGCTCACTGGCTTTGAAGTAACTTTGTCATCAAATGATGTGCATAACGATGTTTTTATGTCTATTTTACATACATACATATTATTTTATCTGTTTTGTACAAAACTTGCCACATGACATTTTAATATGGACTGTTCATTTCCATAAGTGTCTTCTGTTAGGAAACTCTAACCTTGTGATATGTCTATAATCTTTGTCTTCACGAAGTGTAAAGGTCCATTATTTGTGCACCCCTCCCCCGCAATGTTGTCTTTCCTCTTTTCTTGTCTTTGATTTTTAAGAGAGACACAAATGAAAGTAGGATGTGCTATTACACTGTGACATTTAAGCCTTCCTAATAGTCCATCCTGCATACAGACATTAACAGCATTCGCTTTCTCCTGGACCACCTCTTTCATACTCCCTAATTATTTAATTGGCATTGCCTCACAAACACATGCAAGGTGAGAGCCTTTCCTTCACTTTTCTCTTGACATAATGTTAGTCTCACTGTGTTTTGCTGGTTGTTGTGCCCCTGTGACTAAGTCTGAATTAAATTTGGGCTTCATGCTACACAGTCCTTGCCTACTTTGCTTCAGAAATCTGAAAATCTGAATCTGCATCCTCAGGTGACTAAAATGAACTGCTGCCAGGACCTGTCGCCAAACTAAGTTTCACCAGTTCAGATAGCCCAGAGTACTAGTAAAGGCCTTTCACAGATCTGATTGTTACTGGATCTAGACTCATTTCAGTTTCCAAACAGTTTCACCCACTTAGAGGTTCACTGCTCACCCCTGTCCTTGTAGTCCAGAAATCTGAAGTCTTGTCCTTCTGGACTGTGTGGTCCAATACATGAAAACTCGCTCATCGTATTATGTATGAGAGTTGCTGGAAGGTTTTCAGAACTATGACACTTAAGGAAAGACTGGTTTGCACTCTGCTGGGGTTAATAGCTTTGCAGAACTCATAAAAGCATTCACAATTGTTCTTGACTGAATCATCATAACAGCAAGCAGATGCTTATATATAATCATACCTTTTGGGAACTATCTCAGATCATTTGTCTGCCTCAAAGAATGCTCCTCACAGCTATTCATCTGAAAGACATAAAATGACTCAAATTGGCCACTTGGCTTTCATTTCTACCAGAAACAGTGTACAATTCAAGCTTACTTTGTTGTTTAGACATCTTAAGCAAGAGACACGGAAATGGCACTTTTTATGTCAGAAGTGCTTTCTTTTGTGTTAATGAGTAAAAAGTCCCTCTACTTTTTCACCCCTTTTTGCAAAGTCTGTTATGTGAATTTGATTTGTTTTGTGAGACATGTTGGACTGAAAGGGTATAAAGAAAGGGTGCTTTCTAGACACTAATGCTTTTCAACTGACTTCAGGTGCTTTAACATATAGTGCATTACTAGTAAACAGACTCATGCAAAAAGAAACCAATGAGACTTTAACACATACAGAAATATTTAAAAAAAAAAAAGAAAATGTTAACTTTGCAGCAAAAATTTAACAAAAAGAGCTCATCCTTTCTTTTAAATGACAAGTGAGGAATAATTAAATATTTCTCTTTCAACTGTCTAGATACTCATTAAAGAAATCTCACTTTCTTATACTGCATCTGGACTTCTACCTAGGTGATTTAAATTCTTAAAATTAGTATTTGAACCAATTTTTTTTTCAGAGAATACTGGGCTAGCCACTTTTGAATATTTTTAGAGCAATTAATGAAAAAGTTCTCCCACAATTCCACAATTGCTTCTTTTTTCACAACATAGCTTGGCTAGTTTTCTCCTGCTATATTAAAGATGTACAATGATGTGGTGGAAGAAAGACTAGGACTCGATTGATGCTGTTTCCTGCCCTTTGCATAGTCAAAGTGTAAAGGGAATGTAAGATCTGTGTATGATACTATCAGCAGGAGTGTAACAGCTTTACAACTTTTTTGCAGTTTGTTTTGCAGAAGCCGATGGTCACAGCACACACTGATAGACCAGGTCCCCACAGTCCTCTGAGCAGCCTACCCTGCTGCTTCTTCTCCTTCAGATATTGAAACAGTAGAACAGTTTCTACTGTAAAAACAAAATTAATAGGAACAAAATGGAAAGAATGTTTGGTGTCCTTCTGCCAATGGATCATTTTTATTGGGGTTTTTCTTTTACATTTGTTTCTTTGCCCTTAATACCTTGATACCACCACCTTGCAGCAAAGAATCAAACTGATGAAGGAAAAGCTTCCAGGACTTGTTTCCAAGTCTCCAGGAAAGGTTGAACAGTCATCAAGAAAACATCTTGGTTTCTTTATGGCTTCTCTTTTTCCTTTGGGAACATAGGTTCATTTCGAAGACCATTTTCAAATCTATATCTGAAATATCAGTGAGATATCTGCGAGGTTCTTTCAATGTCAGTGAATTGCATGTGAGACTTAACAAGTACTATGTGCCTTGTTTTGATCAAGTTATACGATAGGCAAACTATTGATTTAACAACTGAAGTAAGACTTACAAGATTAAGTATGGAATGATTCTAAACTGTTTAAAATCAGATGTAGATCTTTATTATATTAAGTCAGTAATACCAGTCTGGTAATTCAATGATTTATTTCTTTTTCTTTTGCAGACATGTGCAGCTGAAGGCAGATTTCACACTTCGAAAGTAGAAAGCTTTTGTTATAACAACTTTTCTCAGTGGAAGTAATTGCCTTTGGAAGGTGAGATATTCTTGCATCTATCCACAGATTAATTATCTTGGATGTTATCTACAGTGGCAAAAAACGGAACCTGTCTCCTTCGCTGTAATTTAGGTATGCTCAAATAATATTACCACTCTCTTTTCTAACCCTTTAAGGATAGATTACCAGGCAGTAAGGAGATAATAACTCCATTTGCATTAGTTTTCACTTGCTACTCATATTTCTTCTAGGTGGAACATAGTAGCTTGTACTGAGCTTTTTGTTGGGTAAAAACCTTCCAGGATACAAGTTAGCAACTTGGAAAAAGATATATGCAGTTTTCCCATTTTTTCTCCCTACTGTGATAACTAAGACACTAAAATCATTCATTCTTCTACGTGACTTTATTTCTACATACTGTTCTGTTCATTTTCATGGTCCAGCTAGGGAAAGGAAATTTAGCCTGTTATTAACTGTTTGTGGAATTCACAGAGGAATCTAATGTATTTGCGATGCTGCTGGGCTCCTTAGCCCCAGGGACAGGCATCCTCCTGCCCTTTCCAGACCCAGAGCTCTGGCTGGCAGCGCAGTCAGCCTGCAATCAGCCATAAGGAGGTGTTCTGAGAAACCCGGAGAAAGTCAATAAACGACCAGAATTGAACCTACGCACTAAGGAAACAGATAGCTCAGGGTAGTGCTGCAGCAATGGTGTCTGAACATGGTAACCCAATTCCTCTTTGTAATGGATGTCCAGAGGGGAAGTAAAATGGATGCAGAGCAAAGCAGAAAAAGAGAAAAAAATTCTCCAGAGACTTGAATGTCAAATGAATGTATAAGGGAACGTTTACAGTACATCTTGTTTAACTGGAATTAAACTTATCTTTAAAACAATTCCCTGACTTGCACTGTGTTAAGAATGACTGATTCTCTTTATCTATAATCTTGTAAGATATCTACTTACAGCAGCTAATAATTAATTGCAGAAGTATACTATAATTAGCTTTTAATGAAAAGTACTTATAAAGATAAATATTTGTATACTCATTGTATTGATTGGAAGTTTAAGGAAGAGAAAGGCTCAGGCCAATATCTGCAAGACCAGTCAATGATTCTTTAATTATAATTTTGGAGTGATCTGCACCACTTATTTTTAGAAAGTAAGCTGATCTGCTGCAGCCGTGAATCTAGTCACATAAGTTCACTCTATGCTTGTGTCTGTAAGTGTCTCCAGAGCTGGGTTTGCCTGAACTGAGTTTTCGTTGTAGCTTTCTTCTGGAGATTAAAGCGCCTTGCATAGTAAGAATCAATATATAAGACATCTTTCATGGGAACTGGACTTGCTAGAACATCTACTAGAAATTAGTGTCTAGGATAGTAGAAATCTGTCCTTCACAGCTAAAGTTGAGGAAAGGAGTGTGCGAATAGATTGTAAATGCTTTAGGGAATCATGCTGACGAAGCAGTTCCCCATGAGCACCTGTCTAAAGCCATGGCAAAGGCCTAATGCCCTTGAATGTGCAAAAAGGGAACAGGGATTAAGGGCTGGAAAGTGGTTTTGCCACATCACCTGGTAGTAATTGTGCCAAATCAAGCTGCTGAGTCTGGTTTTGGATCTTGTAATTTAAAAAAGGACATAAGAAATTTGATGCATCTCACCTGTGGTCCGAAAGTTCTTTTACAATGGAAAACATAGAAATTTAAGTCTAATTAATTTATCCAGAGACCAAGATAAGCTTTGATTTGATGGTATGCATGCCATTGTGAAGAGGAAATAGTTACTGCTAAAGAGCTTTCTGATCTACTGGAGAAAGGCCCTGTAAGAGCTAGCAGCAGAAGTTAAATCTACAGAGATTCAACCAGAAGGAAGGCACGCAGGTGCTCAGCATGCATTGGAAGAAACTGCTGAAGGAAGTGCTGAATTTTTCATTTCTTGAAGCTTTCATATCAAAACTGACTGCCTGTCTGGAATTGCCCGAGTTGAAATCACATCCTTGTGCTCAGTAAAGGGGTGCCTAGATCACAGAATCACAGAATCACAGAATGTTAGGGATTGGAAGGGACCTCGAAAGATCATCTAGTCCAATCCCCCTGCCGGGGCAGGATTACCTAGACCATATCACACAGGAACGCGTCCAGGCGGGTTTTGAATGTCTCCAGAGAAGGAGACTCCACAACCTCTCTGGGCAGCCTGTTCCAGTGTTCAGTCACCCTTACAGTAAAGAAGTTTTTCCTCAAATTTAAGTGGAACCTCCTGTGCTCCAGCTTGTACCCATTGCCCCTTGTCCTGTCAAGGGATGTCACTGAGAAGAGCCTGGCTCCATCCTCTTGACACTTGCCCTTTACATATTTATAAACATTAATGAGGTCACCCCTCAGTCTCCTCTTCTCCAAGCTAAAGAGACCCAGCTCCCTCAGCCTCTCCTCATAAGGGAGATGTTCCACTCCCTTAATCATCTTCGTGGCTCTGCGCTGGACTCTCTCTAGCAGTTCCCTGTCCTTCTTGAACTGAGGGGCCCAGGACTGGACACAATATTCCAGATGCGGCCTCACCAGGGCAGAGTAGAGGGGGAGGAGAACCTCTCTCGACCTGCTGACCACACCCCTTCTAATACACCCCAGGATGCCATTGGTCTTCTTGGCCACAAGGGCACACTGCTGGCTCATGGTCATCCTGTTGTCCACTAGGACCCCCAGGTCCCTTTCCCCTACGCTGCTCTCCAACAGCTCTGTCCCCAACTTGTACTGGTACATGGGGTTGTTCTTGCCCAGATGCAGGACTCTACACTTGCCCTTGTTATATTTCATTAAATTTCTCCCCGCCCAACTCTCCAGCCTGTCCAGGTCTCTCTGAATGGCTGCGCAGCCTTCCGGCATCTCAGCCACTCCTCCCAGTTTTGTGTCATCAGCGAACTTGCTGACAGCGCACTCTATTCCCTCATCCAAGTCATTAATGAATATATTGAATAGAACTGGTCCCAGAACCGACCCTTGCGGAACTCCGCTAGACACAGACCTCCAACTGGACTCTGTCCCGCTGATGTAATGTTTGATCAAGGATCTCATACTAAATAACCTAGTGGTCCTTGTTGACTTTAAAATCCAGCAACCTATTTCTTCTACAGGCTGAGGGGAGAAGAAGGAGATAAAGATTATTTCTGTATTTACATTTCTGGAAGGTGCTCAGAGAAGTGTGATGCTGAGGAACATATATAGATGGATGGACAGATGAGAATTAATGACTCCTTACCTTGAAAAGAAAATTCTCATACTTTCAATATAATAAAAGAAACATCAAAATAAAACCAATTAATTTTTCCTTTAATTATCACAGTTTCTACAGCTGTTGAGCAAATTATATCTTCTTTAATATGCCAGTTTTGGAAGTACTTCACATTATAACCAGCAGATAACAAGGGAATAAGAGTAATTGGAATTAAATTTATACAGTGGAGAATTCTCAGTTTTAATGTTGTCTAAATGGGTTTTAACATATTGAAACTGCCAGAAACTCACACGTGAACAAAAGCTGTTAAAGAAAAAGAAGAGGAAAGAAAAGCAGGATATAAAGTAAGTACAGCTCCAGAAAACTTTTGGAGTAAAATACAGCTATGCAACTCACAGCTCCCATTAAGTTCCACTACCATTGGTCAGCGTTCGGTTAACATTAGTTAAGTGCCAACACTGATAATGAATAGATAAGTCTCACAAAACATGATTCTCCTGGGTGACAGGTTATTTTCCTTCATGTCATTAATCCTTTATTTCTCGTGAGATGGGAAACTTCAGACGAAGCTCCGAGGAGAGGGAGGAACAGCAATTCTCTCAGAGAAAAATGTTGTATTTTGATGCTGGTACTTGTTCCAGGCCAGCGCCAGTCATGCTCAGAGCTCCCTGCTATGAAAAGCTCTTGCACGTAGGCATGGAAAGTGACCTTACACAGTTGATCTTAAAGCTGAAATAACCCAGATAGGAGGTAGGTAGTGAATGAAGCAGAGGCTGAGGTGACTTACTTGAATACCCACCAAGAGCAGGATTGAATTCAGGCTCTGGGATTCTGAGCACAGTGCTGTTTGCTCTCCCTGACTTGAGAACTGGCATGTGAATTACCACTGAAGTCTAAGGTAAATTCCAAGAGCACAGTCTCTGCTAGACCTACAGCATCTTCCTACTGAGACATCTGAGGTGTCCTGAGCCAGTCAGCCATCCATCATGCTCTTGTCTTTTCTAGTCCACACACGGAAGGAGACTTTATCTTGAGTGCGCACAAATCTTGGGAAAAACCCTAGTGGCATGAATATTAGCAGAAAATGTTCTGTTGACTTTGGTGGGAACGGGATTTTGCATCTCAGGCTGATGGACAAGAAACAAGGCAAAGATGGCTTTGAAAGTGTGGCTTTTCAATGGCAACAATAGGAAAGGAGCATTAACTTTTAGGGTTTCGACAAAAAATACGGAGAGAAATAGTCTTCCTCTGCATAGACAACAGTGGTGGGTGCATCTGCATTACCATTTTACAGAATCACAGAATCACAGAATCAATCAGCTTGGAAGAGACCTCTGGGATCATCGAGTCCAACCATTGCCCTGACACCACCATGTCAACTAGACCATGGCAGTAAGTGCCATGTCCAGTCTTTTCTTAAACACATCCAGAGATGGTGACTCCACCACCTCCCTGGGCAGCCCGTTCCAATGTCTAATGACCCTTTCTGAAAAGAAATTCTTCCTAATGTCCAACCTGAACCTCCCCTGGCAAAGCCTGAGGCTGTGTCCTCTCGTCCTATTGCTAGTTGCCTGGGAGAAGAGGCTGACTCCCACTCCACTACAACCTCTCTTCAGGTAGTTGTAGACTGCAATAAGGTCACCTTGGAGCCTCCTCTTCTCCAGGCTAAACAACCCCAGCTCCCTCAGCTGTTCCTCGTAGGTCAGACCCTCCAGACCCTTCACCAGCTTGGTCGCCCTCCTCTGGACTCGCTCCAACACCTCAACATCTTTCTTGAAGTGCAGGGCCCAGAACTGGACACAGTACTCAAGGTGTGGCCTCACCAGTGCCGAGTACAGAGGGACGATCACTTCCCTAGACCGGCTGGCTACGCTATTCCTAAGAGAGGCCAGGATGCCATTGGCCTTCTTGGCCACCTGGGCACACTGCTGGCTCATGTTTAGCCGGCTGTCGATCAGCACCTCCAGGTCTCTTTCCGCCGGGCCGCTTTCTAACCACTCTTCCCCCAGCCTGTAGCGCTGCATGGGGTTGTTGTGGCCAAAGTGTAAGACCCGGCACTTGTTCTTGTTGAACCTCATGCTGTTGATCTCGGCCCATCTATCTAACCTGTCCAGATCCCTCTGTAGGGCCTTCCTACCCTCCAGCAGATCAACACTCCCACCCAGCTTGGTGTCATCTGCAAATTTGCTGAGGATGCACTCAATCCCTACGTCTAGATCATCTATAAAGATATTGAACAGCACCGGCCCCAGAACTGAGCCCTGGGGAACACCGCTAGTGACTGGCCGCCAGTTGGACTTTGTCCCATTCACCACCACTCTCTGGGCTCGGCCATCCAGACAGTTTTTAACCCATCGACGAGTCCACCCATCCAAGCCCCAAGCAGCCAGTTTGTCTAGGAAGATGCTGTGGGAGACAGTTTCGAATACCTTACTGGAGTCTAGATAGACTACATCCACAGCCCTGCCCTCATCTACTAAGCAGGTCACTTTGTCATAGAGGAGATCACGTTGGTCAAGCAGGACCTGCCTTTCATGAATCCATGTTGGCTGGCTCCGATGCCCCGATTGTCCTGCATGTGCCATGTAATGGCACTCAGGATGATCTCTTCCATCACCTTGCCTGGCACCGAGGTCAGGCTGACAGGCCTATAGTTCCCTGGATCATCCTTCCGGCCCTTCTTGTAGATGGGCGTTACATTTCCTAATTTCCAGTCAGCTGGTACTTCTCCAGTTAACCAGGACTGCCGGTAGATAATAGAGAGTGGTTTGGCAAGTTCATTTGCCAGTTCCTTCATTACTCTGCGGTGAATCCCATCCGGGCCCATAGCCTTGTGGGTGTCCAACTGACACAGCAGGTCACTAACCGTCTCCTCCTAGATTACGGGAGGTTCACACAGCCCCTCGTCCCTAACTTCAGGCTCTGGGGGCCGAGTCTCCTGAGGACAACCGGTCTTGACATTAAAGACCGAGGCAAAGAAGGCATTGAGCACCTCTGCCTTTTCCTCATCCCCTGACACTACACTACCCTTCTCATTCAGCAAGTGGTGGAGGCTCTCCTTGACCCTCCTTTTGCTGTTGATGTATTTTTAAAAGCTTTTTTTGTTATCTTTGACTGTAGCAGCCAAATCAAGCTCTAATTGACCTTTGGCCCTTCTAATCTTCTCCCTGCACGACCTGGCCACGTCCCTATAGACCTCCCAAGTTACCCGACCCTTCTTCCAGAGCAAGTAGGTTCTCTTTTTTTCCTTAAGTTCTAGCCTAAGTTCTCTGTTTAACCAGGCCGGTCTTTTTCCCCAATGGCTTGTCTTCCTACACACCAGGACAGCCTGCTCCTGAATATATAGCAATTCCCTTTTGAAGCATGTCCACTTTCCTGGACTCCTTTGCCCTTGGGACTCCCTTGGGAGTCAGTCCACCAGCCTCTTAAACAGGCTAAAGTCTGCCCTGCGGAAATCTAAGGCAGAAGTTCTGCTCTTGCCCCTCCTTACTTCCCCCACTATCGAAAACTCTAACATTTCATGGTCTCTATTACCAAGATGGCCACCAACCCTCACATCTCCCACTAGTCCCTCCCTGTTCATAGACAACAGGTCAAGCAGGGCCCCTCCTCTATTGGGCTCACTTACCACTTGCATGAGGAAGTTGTCCTCCACACATTCTAGGAACCTCCTAGATTGCTTCCTCTCTGCCATGTTGTATTTCCAGCAGACATCCGGCAAGTTGAAGTCGCCCACAAGTACAAGGGCTGGCGCCTGAGCGGCTTCTGACAGCCGCTTGTAAAACGCCTCGTCCGCCTGCTCATCCTGGTTGAGTGGTCTATAACAGACTCCCACCGTAATGTCCGCCCTGCCTACCTTCCCCATGATCTTCACCCATGAACATTCAACCTTGTCATCCTCACCATCTTCCTCAATTTCAACACAGTCCAAGCACTCCCTAACATACAACGCTACCCCACCGCCTCTCCTGCTTCGCCTGTCCCTCTTAAAGAGCTTATAGCCATCCATAGCAGCACTCCAGTCACGAGAGTCATCCCACTACGTTTCTGTGATGGCAACCACATCATAACCTTCCTGCTGTACAGTGGCTTCTAGCTCTTCCTGTTTGTTGCCCATACTGCGTGCATTGGTGTAAACGCACTTCAGCTGGGCTAGCGGTCTTGCCCCCGACACAGGCCTGTTGCCCCTAGATTCGTTTGTGGTTGCCCTGGTCTTATCCCCCTCCCCCATCAAACCTAGCTTAAAGACCTCTTGATCAGCCCTGCCAACCTCTGGGCCATAACCCTTTTCCCCTTCTGACTCAGGTGTTCCCCATCCATCATAAGCAGGCCAGGTGCCATGAAAGCCGCCCCGTGGTCAACGAACCCAAAATCCCACCTACGGCACCAGCCTCTTAGCCACATATTAATCTGTTGTACTTTCATAGTCCTTTCCCTGTTTTCACCTAACACCGAAGGGATTGGAGAGAATATCACCTGTGCACCTACCCCCTTTACCAAACGTCCCAGGGCCCTGAAGTCCCTTTTGATTGCCCTGGGACTTCTCCCTTCAATCTCATCGCTACCCACCTGGAATACTAATAGTGGGTAGTAGTCAGAGGGCCTCACCAGTTCAGGAAGCCTCCTGGCAACATCCCTTACCCGAGCCCCAGGGAGACAGCAGACTTTCCTGTGAGTTGGGTCTGGCCTGCATATGGGGCCCTCCGTTCCCCTTAGCAGGGAGTCGCCTATAACAGTTACTTTTCTTTTCTCCTTTTTGGAGCTGGTTGCAACCCTCCTAGTTGGTTGCTTCTGTTTTTATTTCCATTCAGGGGTGGAAGAAGCAAATGTGGAAGTAAATCTTCTGATTGCCCATCATTTTCTACATTTGTAATCACATTGTAGAGTGATTTTGGAGCATGTGAACTGGATGCCTTACGTGTGAAATGAAAACAAAAGGTGGGCTCTAGGAGAGCACCGCATGTGCTCTAAGTATTAATAGATGCTCAATCCACAGGGCAAGAGTAGAATTACTCCAAAATAAAATATGTTCACAGTGTTTGTGGGTGCTGCTCTGCAGCATCAAAGCTTTTGCTCTGCAGATTTGGTCCTGTTGTACCACATTCCTTGCTAATATAGGCACAGCTATATTTTTAGCTGTTACGTGTCCAGGTTAGCACTGTATTGGTACTGGCCTTTACACACCATCTGTTTGGACATGACCTAAAAAATTTAAATCAGTACCTACCATTATAAGTCTTCTACCTGAGGTGGTGTTTGAGCTGTATCTGTGTGGGTATAAGAATGGTCACGTTGTAACCCACATAGATTCCATAGATCTTCCGGGTATCCTGGAGGTCAGATCCTCTCTAAGCTTAGGGCTTCCATAGTTCTTCAAAGCATGTTATCCCAAAATCATTGAAAAAAACTGGAATAGTCAGGGAAGAAAGATTGTGAGGTCTTGCTTATTTTCCCAGGCTAAGACCAACAAATGAGATCAGTGTCTTAGTCCACGGTGGGTGTTAGCTACCTGGGGAACTGCTAGTGCCTGGTTATACCCATACTGTACAGAACACATGAGATTCATCATGTCTGTAGGCTGGCCCAAGGCAAAACTGTCATGGATTACCAGAAAAAAATAATCAGTTGATACTAAATCATGGTATTACCTGAGGCAGTAATGAAGGGAACTTTCTTTTCACGTGCTTTCGTTTCAATCTTGGCTCCCATAAGAATGCACTGAAATTAGATGTTACCCTGTCACCAGATCATGGCCATGATTTTCCCAACACAAAGGCCTTCACATCTTGCTCCTTACATTGGCAGGGACATAGAGTTCTGTTGCTATTAGCTTGTGTGTTTAAAACTCTGTTACAAGCACAGAAACCTAAGAAGGAACCAAGTTCCCTGTATAGATAGCAATTCATATATGGGAATAATATAGATGATTAACACTTAGCTGAAGTATTAACAAGAATCTAATAATGGCTGTATCAATCTGGACTGCTAGCTTCCATGTCCATTTCATCCCTAATTTATAGTCTATAAGATTTCTGAATGGCACAAAAGTGCTCCACTTAAGCGACATGATTTCTAGGTAGCTGTCGGATATCAAGGTAAAGATGACAATGCCACCTGGAAGGCCCAGAACACAACGTTCTCTAGAGAGCAGCGAAAAGATGATTTTATGACATTATATTCTGACACTGTGTGAATCAATTTTAATGAAAGATATACTTGCTTTCTTTTGCTGTGATGAGTCCGGAAATATTTAAATCCCACCAGGCTTGAAGGAAAAAAAAAAAGGTGCCATTTTAACAGAGTAAAAGTGTACTATATCTTTGTGTTGAACATGAGTTTGAGAACTAAAAGTAGATAAAAATACTTTTGTTCCCATATTTTTTTCAGAGCAACTGAATAAAAGCAAGTGCATATACTTCATCTTTCTATCTGCCTATAAATCCCTATCGCATATGGTACTTTACTTAGATTTTTAAAGAAGGAAAAGATTCCACCTCCTAAGCCATTCCAACTTCCAAAGGGCCAGATAAATATTTGTCAGAATTATTAGTCAATTAAAATCATCTTACAGCCATATACTTTAAAGGATCAAAGCACTTCTATACATATATGTACAAAGAATGTCCCTGAGTCTTTTAAATCCGCCTGTGAAATGCAGCTGTTTCTGGGATGAAATGTAGCAACTAATTAATAGTAAAAGTACACAATAGCTTAAAACAGCAGGTGAATAAAACTTCTTCCTGTCACAGCTGTGGCATAATATAAGTAGACAAAAGCCAATTATCAGTTGGAATTTGAGAGGGACCTTATAATTAACATAATTCTTTTTCTAAAGAAAATGGTGGGATCTACATGCTACAGAGGAAACTAGAAATACCTTAAAGAGACTTGCTACATCAGGGCTTTGGTTTTGTTTTCATTGAAATAAACCAACTTCACGGTATCCTTTTCTCACTAGGAAGGAAGATTTGTTGATCAACAACTTGAATATTCACTCCTAACACATTTATTTCTGAACTTGACTTACTAATATCATCCTGTGGGTTCTGTAATGATATTCTCATGGATATTTATGCATTTGCCTTAAGCAAGAACTGGACAAAATGACACCCTACCTGTTCTTTCTGGTGGTGATACTGCCTGTTGCCTTTATTTTCCATGGTGGACTATTTCTGTTTTGTATGTTCTTGAGAGAAAATAGACTAAGCTGATTATGTCTATTCTTTTAATGTGGTTTGTGGTTTCTTTCGTGTTTGGTTTTGCTTTTTTAATGTAGTGATAACTGATAAGATACTCTCCACCCTTTAATTCTTTCCACATCTGTTTTAGAGTTTTGCCTAACCTATGCAGCAAGTTGGTTTATTTTTCTCAGTTGAGCTGTTTTCTGCCCTGGTTTTGCATTCTGTTCAAAAGATGATGAATCCAATTCATATTACAATCAATCAATCATCATCGTTGTGATTATTTGATGAAATGAAGGACAACCGAATTGTCCCAGAAGCTTACACGTTATATTAGCCAAAAAAAAAAAACCCCAAACAGTGTAACAGTGGATAGGAACAGATGGAAAGATACATTCTGCCCTGCTACCAGTGGGATAGGAAGCCTCCTTAGTTTCAGAGTCATGATTTCTCTTTCTGCAAATATCAAAGAATAATCTGTAAGTTTTGTATGCTGTTTGAAAGCTGATGTTGATTCAAATGCACTCCACAGTTATGGCTCTGTAAGTTTCAGACTTCACTGTAAGCATCATATATATTAATGGAAAAGGCGTTTATTAAGCTTTTTCAGTTCTTAAAGTTAATTACTGCAATTAATGAATGGAACTGCAAGTAGAGTTCAACTAAGGGTTTTCTCAACTATTAATGGGGCATCATTAATAATGCTCATGGCTGTCTACTGGGAATTATTTAATAGCCATGAAACTTATTATGTATAGGACCTCAATTTGAACTTCCATGACTCCTCTTCAGATAAATTAATGATGTCCCACAAACTCTTAGGACCATATCTTCAGTTGTTTTTTGGAAGAAAGAAAGACAGTTTTAAAGCCAACTCTGCACCCAACAAAATCAAAATGAAGTCTTACAACTCTCCACACATCATGTATAAATCTTCTTGCTGAGAAAATTTACTTTACTTTTCACTCTGTAATACAGAATCCCATTTCTGTGTGTTTATCTGCACTGAGCTGTGCCATGCGCTAACTCATGCCAGGTGAAGAATGCAGAGATTTCCCAGATGTGGTGACAAGGAGATTGAACAGATGTGGCGCCTTTGTTGCCTGCAATGCATACATAAATGCACTAGCAACCTGCTAGCAATTCTCACCATAATTAAACAAAAAAATATACATCATAATAAAGCAGAAAAAAAAGGGTAATATAGTCTAAGAACAAGTAAAGGGACCGGTCCTGTTTAACATCTTTGTCAGTGACATGGACAGTGTGATTGAGTGCACCCTCAGCAAGTTTGCCGACAACACCAAGCTGTGCGGTGTGGTCGACACGCTGGAGGGAAGGGATGCCATCCAGAGGGATCTTGACAGGCTTGAGAGCGAACCGCATCAAATTCAACAAGGCCAAGTGCAAGGTCCTGCATGTGAGTTGGGGCAATCCCAAGCACAAATACAGGCTGGGAGGAGAATGGATTGAGAGCAGCCTTGAGGAGAAGGACTTGGGGGTGATGGTTGACAAGAAGCTCATCATGAGCCGGCAGTGTGTGCCTGCAGCCCAGAAGGCCAACCGTATCCTGGGCTGCATCAAAAGAAGTGTGGCCAGCAGGTTGAGGGAGGTGATTCTGCCCTTTTACTCCGCTCTCGTGAGACCCCACCCGGAGTACTGAGTTCAGCTCTGGGGCCCTCAACATGAGAAGGACATGGAGCTGTTGGAGCAGGTCCAGAGGAGGGCCACAAAGATGATCAGAGGGCTGGAGCATCTCTTCTACGAAGACAGACAGAGAGTTGGGGCTGTTCAGCCTGGAGAACAGAAGGCTCCAGGAAGACCTCATCGCAGCCTTCCAGTGCCTGAAGGGGGCCTACAGGAAAGCTGGAGAGGGGCTTTTTACAAGGGCAAGTAGTGACAGGACGAGGGGAAATGGTTTTAAACTGAAAGAGGGTAGATTTATATTAGATATTAGGAAGAAATTCTTTACTGTGAGGGTGGTGAGACACTGGAACAGGTTGCCCAGAGAAGCTGTGGCTGCCCCCTCCCTGGCAGTGTTTAAGGCCAGATTGGATGAGGCTTTGAGCAACCTGGTCTAGAGGAAAGGTGTCCCTGCCTGTGGCAGGGGGGTTGGAACTAGATGATCTTTAAGGTCCCTTCCAACCCAAACCATTCTATGATTCTATGAATCTATGATTCTAAAGTGAACAGACCTCAGGTTTTAATGATCTAAGTTAACTGAGTTAGCACAGCATATTTCCAATTAATTTACAATACACTGAGAATTTACTCAAGGTGAATTGCCTGTTCATTGTTTGTTCTTTTTTTTTTTAACGGGAGTGGTGGGTTAATGGACGGCAGTAAGGATCAGGACATCTAAACTTAACCTCTTGCTCTGCCACTGGCTTCCCCCATGACTTCAAAAAGTCTTTTCATTTTTTTATACATCCCTACACTGAGGGCTGTAGTTTGGAAACTCAGTGAGTTTGATGAGATACTGGAAAGAGTCTATCTGTGATAGCACCTGCAGAAGTACTTGTTCAGAACAAGCATCTTTGGTATCTTTGCAATGAATGGTTATCTGCAGGAGCTTCTATCAGCAACATTCATTGGTATTTTTGTAGTCCTGAGCCAGGAAGCTTCTGGGGTTTGTGAGTATACTAAGATTCACAAAAGATGTATTGTTTGCTGGAGGTGGGTAAGACAAGAAGGGTCTGTTGATTACAGCAGGGAGTGACCCCAGGATAAAAAACTGATTTTATTTCAAGCACCATGAAAGAAAGGATGGGTGTCTGGGACCATGCAGGGAAAGAATCAGTTGCAGTGCCTCACCTGTTGCTGTGTACAGGATCAGCATTTCCAACACCAAGATGGAACCTACAAATTCTCCGATGCTCAAAGAGAGCAAATGACATTGAACTTCTCTGAAATCAGTAGTTACCAACTTTTTTTTTTTTTTTTGCTTTAGCTGGGCTAATCTTTTGCATTCAGGGTACTTCCAAATATGCAAATTTATGTGCCTAATTTTAGATGCTTCTTTAACTGTATAGGATAAGGTTATAGACTGTGCTCCCATATTGAGACAGCCCTCTGACTGTAGATAGTAATACGCATGAATGAAACTCTTGGCTAAACATTTGGGAAAAGTGGAAGGTGAGCTGAGGGCGCAGAAGAATAGGATCTCTTCAGTGGCATTAATTCCAATGCAACAGCTAAAGCTTACATGGGGCTGAAGTTCCCATGGATCAGTCATGCTGACTATCTTTTAATACCAGAGCCAGGTACACTGTAGCTTTGTAAACAGGTAAAACTAGTATGAAGAGCAGATACAGAGCAGTCTATCATGTAATGCTCAGCAGGCACTAAATACTCAGGGGGACAAGTTGAAAATAAATTATCTTCAAATAGCATAGCAAAAACCTCCTCTGTTCTCACTTACCAGCATCAAGTCCATATAAATAACAACATCTCAAAGTACAAAAGCAAAGTAAAGCCTCATGAAAGTCTGTTTCAGTGAGGACTGCATCACCCCAATCCTTTTGCTTTGCATCTTCAAGGAACTCTTTCTCCCTGATGTGAAGATGAAGAATTAATCATCCTGTTACATAAAATGCATACTCCATGGGGAAGATGCATAAAGCACGCAAGAGACGGATGGATTTTTTGTAGAGTAAGGTCATCCTCAGGAGGTGAGAGCATAGGGAAAAGTGCTAACTGAGTAATTACTATTTCTGGATCCTCCAGAGAATTGCAGTCTTGATACCATCTGAAAGAGCCTATGATTTCAATTAACTCTTTGCTCCTGTAGATTGGTAATTATCTCAGTATACGTTGGGGTGCCGGTTCGCACTTACTTTGGCAGGGAGTTGAGGAACTGGCAATGGTCTCATTTGCCTGGTGGTTGATGGCTGCCACAGGTGTGAAGCCCAAGCAGGGCTCTCCTGAATTGCTTGTCAAGAGCTGGGGGAATTTTGAGGAAGACCTCTACTGTAATGCTGGGAAGAGAAATGGGTGGAGAGCAAGCCCTGTGCTCACAGTCTTCTTATCTGTTTCTAGCTAGGTCTGAAAATGCCTAGCAGTGTCTTTCTGACCAGATGATGTTGGCAGCCTGAAATCAGCCCAGGACAGGATGGGATTTAGGTGACAGAGGCTAGAGCTATGTAAATTTGGTACCTGCCAAGGCAGCAGGTACCGCTGAGGAAACTAAGATATTAAGAGGAAGCAAAATGACAGACAAGAAGATTTTTTGAAGTAAGAAAGGAGATAGAAAAGAGGATATTTTAAGGTGTATCAGGTTATAAAGGCTTCACTGTGTTTTAATTACTGCAAGCTAAATTTCTGAGAGCCTGCAGTAGCTTGTTAGACACATACTGTAGTTTTAATTAAGTAATTAGGGAGTTTGATAAGGAAGGCAAGGATTTTAGAATTTAAAGTATTCTGGAGAGTGTATAGGCAGGGGAATCTTTTTCTCAGATGTATCTGTATTATATAATGATTAATCTTGAGTTAAATGTTACAGGAAGGACTGAGAGCTTTTATTCATGAATCACAAGCATAAAACCTGACCCAAAACCTCTTTGAAAAAACTCTTCGAGAAGGGAACTTTGTCAGCGTGAAGCCTGTAGGACTTAGGTCAAAATGTGCGTTCAGGGATCAGGTAAGGTTTAGCAGAACAACATTTATCTCTTGAAAGGATAGACTTAATGAGCAATATCTATATAAATAAGTAGAACTTCTGTGTTACAATGTGTTGAAGAGATAATGCAGTTGCTATTAAGTTTTGTGTGACATTTAGTTTCAGATTGCTCACGGAAAAGTCTTGAAAGAAATGAAAATATAGTATGAGAAAATTAAAATACAGCTGTCCTCATAGCTGTTACTTCCCCCACCATTTACTGTGTAAATTTATGGTCTTCTGATTATGAAGTCACTGGGATTTTCGTACATAGGAAAAATACAGTCCTATGGGAAAAGATATACCATGCTCTCTCTCGAGACAGCTGTTGGATCTGGTTATGGAGATGGGAATCCCAGGGTTCCTAGTTTAACACCTATACAGAATATGCCTGTAGAAGTCATAAGGTCATGTTCCCATAATTAAGATGTACATTTAAAAAAATATGTACAGATGTGTTACTGCCACATTGAGTCTCAGTATGTCTTTCTCAGAAAGGAACTTTTCTATCTGGCCAGCAAGGTGGATTTCTGAATGAATATTTCTGTAACCTTCACCTTGTGCAGAGCTGTGTTTTTGATGGTATATATATTCACTGAGGTAGGTTTTGATTATTATTTATCACCATGAACCCATATACCAACAGTCTAATTATTGTTGCAACACTGAACATGTTCTTCTTGGGATATCAAAAAACCACCTTAACAAGCACTTCCAGAATCTGTCCATCTCTCCCAGCCAGAATTCCTAACTGTTGTGATTGAATTGCTTGATGAAAAGCATGTCAGGTGAACCTTGTCTCCAGCTCCTCTCCCTTGAAGTGTCCATGAATAAAACAGGGTGCTGAGGGTCTATTTTACATAAATGTTAGTTGGCTCTTGGCTTCTTTTTTGGAGTCAACCAACTAGTTTTATCTGAAAAAATGTCCAAGTATAGTTTTGGGGAGAGTTCACTCCAAGAACCACTTCTAAAGGCAGCATGGATTAGACTGCACCTGATTTGGTTCTGTGTAGCCGACATGGTCCTCCAAGAGCATTGCAGAATGCTTTACATCCTCCAGCACCCCACTCATTCCCTCACTCCATGTGTCCTGGTTTGGCCTAAACCAGGCCGATTTTCCTTTCAGTGATTTTTACTTTCAGCTAAGTCTCCTCTAAGTAACTGCACTTTCTGAAACTAACTGCATGCTTTTGCAGACAGTGTCTGCTTCCAGGACTGATAACGCTCGAAGTTTGTAGTTATCACTGAGGCACCGGTAGGGATGTTGTGCAGAAAGGCTCTTGCTGTACTTATTCTTGAGAGAAACCAAGGTCACTGCTGAATTCCTCACTGCTTACGAGTGAAGAGCCGAAGGGGGGTCGCAGCTGCAGGGGGAAGCGGACAGGGCAGGTGACCCAAAATTGACCAACGAGGGTATTCCATCCCATACACGTCATTCTCAGTATAAAGCGGGGGGATCACGAGGGTCTCGCTCTCTTTCTGCTATGGCCGGTGTCCAGGGAGGACTCCGTCTGTTTTCCTGCTGCCCCCGATCCCGATCCGTGCGTTCCTGAATCCAGCTCTCGACCATCGCTAGGCCCAGGCTGGGCCTTCCCGGAGCCTGCCCTGCAGTGCCGGTGGTGACGTGGCTGACTTCAGGGGAGCTCAGTCTTGGTTTTGTATATATATTTGTATATATTTGATTATTTCTATGATTATTATTATACTTTTTTTTTCATTATTATAGTTTATTAAAACTGTTTTAATTTTCCAAGCCAGAAGTCTCTCTCCCTTTTCCCTTTCCCTTTCCCTCTGGGGGGAGGGGGGGGGGGATAACAGAGGGCATCTGCCGCAGGTTTAATCGCCAGCCCAGCTTTAAACCGTGACAGATTTATTGGCGCCCAACGTGGGGCTCGAGAGAAGCTCCGACAGGTTGCTCTGATAAGTCGAATCCCAGCTCCAGTGGGAGGAGACCCGGAGAGCTCAGCCAAGAGAGTATCAGATTTCTTCCTTTGAGATTTACGAGGGGTTGGAAATTAAAACAGATAGCTAAGATGATAATGTCATTTGTGAGCCTTGTGTTACCTCTTCTCTTTATAAAGCTTGTTTTACAGTTATGTGTAATGATACCTTACTTGCCGTATGCGCTGTGTGTTAGTGCTTACATGTGGTTTAACAGGGCGTGCTGGTCAAAATGTGTCGTTTCGGTATGGGTTGTGATACTGATTTATGTCGTGATAAATTGGGCAGTCATTATTCCGATCTCTTATCTCTATGATACAATGATGGGCAGCTTTAATCGCGAATCCGTAGCTGCGCACACCGGGCGTCTTTTAACTGATTTTGATAGTATCTGCTCCTTTTTTGCCAAGCTGATTCCTGCAAAATTCGAACAGGGCATGTTGTTATTTTTGGGTGTCCTGTATGTGTTACTGGTGTGCTATGTGATTAGATGTCGGTGCAGCAACAGCGGGAGGTATCATGCTGCCCCTGTAACCAGGAGAAAACACCGAAAGAAATCAGCTAGTAAAGTGAAGGATGATGACTCAGAGGCTTCTAAGGCAGAGGCAGCACGGGACCCAGGTGAGGGCCCTTCTCAGTCAGAGTCAGGGCCTGACACAGAGGGGGGTTTCCTTGATCGTCTTTTTAAAGAAGGCCCATTACACAAGAAGGAGAAGAAAGGTCCTTCTAAAGCAGAACAATCACAGGAGGACTCGGACTCGGAAGTAGAGATAACCTACCACTCCTTATCCCTGAAGGACCTGAGAAATATAAGAAAAGATTTTAGTCGTTATGACGGTGAGCCAATAATTACCTGGTTGCTCCGATGCTGGGATAATGGGGCAGATAGCATAGAATTGGATGGCAGAGAAGCCAGACAGTTGGGATCCCTGTCCAGAGATGGTGGTATTGATAAGATGCTTCCAAGAAGGTCGAACAGTATCAGTCTCTGGAGGTGACTCTTGTCAGCTGTAAAGAGCAGGTATCCCTATAAAGATGATGTTATGAGCCACCTAAGCAAATGGACCACTATAGAAAAAGGTATTAACTACCTTAGAGAACTAGCTGTGCAAGAGATCATTTATAAACACCCTCAGGACACTGTAGATCCTGTAAATCCTGATGAAGTGGAATGCAACCGATCCATGTTCCGGAAGGTTGTGAAGAGTGCTCCACCAACACATGCCCATACATTGTCAATATTAGTCTGGGGAGAAGATGCTATGGCACGACCTAGTGTGGGCGAAATGGCTAACTATATGCGACAGTATGAAGATAGTATTTCTTCCCCACTGCAGGCCCGTGTCTCGGCTGTGGAAAAACTGACTAAGGAGAACAAGGACTCATTGAAACAACTGTCAGACAAACTGTCCAGGATCGAGAATAAACTTGACTCTCTACCTACACAGGCCCGCGTTGCAGCCTTTAGGAGGCAACGCCCTCCTACTGGACCGGCTCAAAGGAAACGGAACACGTCACGAGGTATCCTGTGGTTTACCCTGCGTGATTATGGGGAGGACATGAACAGATGGCATGGACAACCTACCAGTACCCTACAGGCACGAGTACGTGAGTTGCAAGCTAAAAGAAATACCAGAGAGAATTTTTCTAGGAGGATGGCTGCTCCAGTTACCAATGAGCAGGACCCCAGTCAGGGTAGATGGGCCTCAAATCCTTTTTTTCCAAGAGTGAATAGGGGAAATGAAGGTCCAATCCCCGTGAGCAGCACGAATCCAATCTTTAATTAGAGGGGCCCTGCCTCTAGCCAGGAGGAGGAGAGGGATAACCGGATTTATTGGACTGTGTGGATTCGATGGCCTGGCACATTAGAACCACAAAAGTATCGAGCCCTGGTAGACACTGGTGCACAGTGCACCCTCATGCCATCGAATCATAAAGGGACAGAATCTGTCAGTATCTCGGGAATAACAGGGGGATCTCAAGAGTTATCTGTATTGGAGGCCGAAGTGAGCCTAACTGAAAATGAATGGAAAAAGCACCCCATTGTGACTGGTCCAGATGCTCCGTGCATCCTTGGCATAGACTACTTTAAGAAAGGGTATTTTAAGGACCCAAAAGGATATAGATGGGCCTTTGGTGTAGCAGCTGTAGAGACTGAGGACATTAAACAGCTGTCTACCTTGCCTGGCCTCTCAGAGGATCCTTCTGTTGTGGGGTTGCTGAAAGTTGAAGAACAACAGCTGCCAATTGCTACTACCACGGTGCACCGACGACAATATCGCACCAATCGAGACTCCCTGATCCCCATTCATAAACTGATTAGACAATTAGAAAATCAAGGAGTGATTAGCAAGACTCGCTCACCCTTTAATAGTCCTATATGGCCAGTGCAAAAGTCTGATGGAGAATGGAGATTAACTGTGGACTATCATGGCCTAAATGAAGTTACACCACCTCTGAGTGCTGCTGTGCCAGACATGCTAGAACTTCAATACGAACTGGAATCAAAGGCAGCCAAGTGGTACGCCACTATAGACATTGCTAATGCATTTTTCTCTATTCCCTTGGCACCAAAGTGCAGGCCACAGTTTGCTTTTACCTGGAGAGGTATCCAGTACACCTGGAATCGACTGCCCCAGGGGTGGAAACACAGTCCTACTATTTGCCACGGACTGATCCAGACTGCACTAGAAGAGGGTGGAGCTCCAGAACATTTGCAATATATTGATGACATCATTGTATGGGGTGATACAGCAGCAGAAGTTTTTGACAAAGGGGAGAAAATAATCCAAATTCTTCTGCAAGCTGGTTTTGCCATAAAAAGAGGCAAGGTCAAGGGGCCTGCCCGGGAGATCCAGTTTTTAGGGATTAAATGGCAAGATGGGCGTCGCCAGATCCCAATAGAGGTGATCAACAAAATAACAGCTATGTCCCCACCAACTAATAAAAAGGAAACACAAGCCTTCTTAGGCGTTGTGGGTTTCTGGAGAATGCATATTCCAGATTACAGCCAGATT
This sequence comes from Nyctibius grandis, assembly GCF_013368605.1. Taxonomy (NCBI): domain Eukaryota; kingdom Metazoa; phylum Chordata; class Aves; order Nyctibiiformes; family Nyctibiidae; genus Nyctibius; species Nyctibius grandis. The sequence goes on along the minus strand of NC_090663.1, from coordinate 16,717,790 downwards.
GTACGCCCTCTTTATCAGGTGACCAGAAAGAAAAATGATTTTCAGTGGGGCCCTGAACAACAACAGGCTTTTGAACAGATTAAACAAGAAATTGTGCATGCAGTAGCCCTTGGACCAGTCCGTATGGGACAAGATGTTAAAAATGTGCTCTACACCTCAGCTGGGGACAATGGTCCTACCTGGAGCCTCTGGCAGAAAGTGCCAGGGGAGACTCGAGGTCGACCCCTAGGATTTTGGAGTCGAGGATACAAGGGCTCTGAGGCCAATTACACCCCAACTGAAAAAGAGATACTGGCAGCATATGAAGGAGTTAGAGCTGCCTCAGAGGTAATCGGTACTGAAGCACAGCTTCTCCTGGCACCCCGATTACCAGTACTAGGCTGGATGTTCAAGGGTAAGGTTCCTACTACTCATCATGCAACTGATGCTACATGGAGTAAATGGATTGCATTAATTACACAGAGGGCTCGAATAGGAAACCCTAATCGCCCAGGAATCTTAGAAGTGATCATGGACTGGCCAGAAGGCAAAGACTTCGGAATGCCACCAGAAAAGGAGGTGACACGTGCTGAAGAAGCCCCACCATATAATGAACTACCAGAGGATGAGAAGCAGTATGCCCTGTTCACCGATGGATCCTGCCGTCTTGTAGGAAAGCATCGGAAGTGGAAAGCTGCTGTATGGAGTCCTATACGACGAGTCACAGAAGCCACAGAAGGACAAGGTGAATCAAGTCAATTTGCAGAGGTAAAAGCCATCCAGCTGGCTCTAGACATTGCTGAACGAGAAAAGTGGCCAAGGCTGTATCTTTATAGTGACTCATGGATGGTGGCAAATGCCTTGTGGGGGTGGTTAAAGCAGTGGAAGCGAAGCAACTGGCAGCGTAAAGGTAAACCTATTTGGGCTGTTGAACTGTGGCAAGATATTGCTGCTCGGCTAGAGAAACTAGTCGTGAAGGTACGTCATGTAGATGCTCACGTACCTAAAAGTCGGGCAACTGAGGAACATCGAAACAACCAACAAGCGGATCAAGCTGCTAAAGTGTTCCAAATAGATTTGGACTGGGAACATAAAGGTGAAGTATTTTTAGCTCGGTGGGCTCATGACACTTCAGGTCATCAAGGGAGAGATGCAACATACAGATGGGCTCGTGACCGAGGGGTGGACTTAACTATGGACTCTATTGCACAGGTTATCCATGATTGTGAAACATGCGCCGCAATTAAGCAAGCCAAACGGTTAAAACCTTTGTGGTATGGGGGGCGGTGGTTGAAATATAAATATGGGGAGGCCTGGCAATTGACTACATCACACTCCCTCAGACCCGCCAGGGTAAACGTTATGTACTTACCATGGTGGAGGCGACCACCGGATGGCTGGAAACATACTCTGTGCCCCATGCCACTGCCCGGAACACTATCCTGGGCCTCGAAAAGCAAATCTTGTGGCGACATGGCACACCAGAGAGAACTGAGTCGGACAATGGTACTCATTTCAAAAACAGTCTCATAGATAACTGGGCCAAAGAGCATGGCATCGAATGGGTATATCACATCCCCTATCATGCACCAGCCTCTGGGAAAATTGAACGGTATAATGGGCTGTTAAAAACTACCCTAAAAGCAATGGGGGGTGGAACCTTTAAAAACTGGGATAAGCATTTGGCACAAGCTACCTGGCTAGTTAACACCAGAGGATCTATCAATCGAGCTGGCCCTGCTCAGTCAGACCTTTTACATACAGTAGAAGGGGATAAAGTCCCTGTGGTGCATGAAAGGGATCTGTTGGGAAAAACTGTCTGGGTTCTTCCTGCTACCGGCAAAGGTAAACCCATTCATGGGATTGCTTTTGCTCAAGGACCTGGATGTACTTGGTGGGTGATGCTGCAGGATGGTGGAGTCCGATGTGTCCCTGAAGGTGATCTGATCTTGGGTGAGAATACTTAATTCTGAACTGCATGATGTTAATTGCTGCATAATACTAACAGTGTTCATAAGTGTCTTTCAGGTTGAAGCAGTGGTGATGAGACCGGAGCTAGCTGCAAGTGGCGTCCAGTAGCCTCCTCGAGACTGACATCTTTAACCTGCAACCCGTAGGCACGAACTGTGACAAAGCTCATATCATCTCTCCTACCCCGGGAGACTCCTAGCCAGATGGAAACCCACAATCCTGAACTAAATGAACTTGATGAACTTTTTTTTTTGTATAGAGATAAATCATAAACTAATGTTATCTGTATATATTTGAAAATGAAAAGGTAGTGGTGATCTGAGTATGACGTGAATGGTATGGAATAAGGGGTGGAATGTCCTGGTTTGGCCTAAACCAGGCCGATTTTCCTTTCAGTGATTTTTACTTTCAGCTAAGTCTCCTCTAAGTAACTGCACTTTCTGAAACTAACTGCATGCTTTTGCAGACAGTGTCTGCTTCCAGGACTGATAACGCTCGAAGTTTGTAGTTATCACTGAGGCACCGGTAGGGATGTTGTGCAGAAAGGCTCTTGCTGTACTTATTCTTGAGAGAAACCAAGGTCACTGCTGAATTCCTCACTGCTTACGAGTGAAGAGCCGAAGGGGGGTCGCAGCTGCAGGGGGAAGCGGACAGGGCAGGTGACCCAAAATTGACCAACGAGGGTACTCCATCCCATACACGTCATTCTCAGTATAAAGCGGGGGGATCACGAGGGTCTCGCTCTCTTTCTGCTATGGCCGGTGTCCAGGGAGGACTCCGTCTGTTTTCCTACTGCCCCCGATCCCGATCCGTGCGTTCCTGAATCCAGCTCTCGACCATCGCTAGGCCCAGGCTGGGCCTTCCCGGAGCCTGCCCTGCAGTGCCGGTGGTGACGTGGCTGACTTCAGGGGAGCTCAATCTTGGTTTTGTATATATATTTGTATATATTTGATTATTTCTATTATTATTATTATACTTTTTTTTCATTATTATAGTTTATTAAAACTGTTTTAATTTTCCAGCCCAGAAGTCTCTCTCCCTTTTCCCTTTCCCTTTCCCTCTGGGGGGAGGGGGGGGGATAACAGAGGGCATCTGCCGCAGGTTTAATCGCCAGCCCAGCTTTAAACCGTGACACCATGATACCCACATCTACTTTCCACCACCTCCCCAGCGGGCTGTAAAACAGGTTTTAGCTGAAACCTGCTTCTCGCTAACAATTTTTACATTTTAGGACAACAAGGGCCCAGCGGAGACCCAGTAAAAGTACTACATGACAGAGACACAGCCAGTCTGATCTAGTGGCAGGTAGCTCCAAGCAGTGTGACTCCAACCCTCTGCTTGACCATCAGGGCTCAGCCACATTTAACAGTATAGATGTAGCTTGTGACCATGCTTCTTGTTGAGGTCCCAAAGTGAGCACCTCACCCCAGACAAGATAGGACTCTGGGATGCTGCTTTACAAAATAATCTTTGTGCAAAAAAAAATTTGTCTTTGTCCTTACAAGGTCTTCTGGGAGCTATGGAAACTGTATGGGAGGTGTCAACACTGTTCAGCCAGGAAAGTCCTGCAGCTTTTTGAGGAACAAAGAGAAATTCCATCATGAATAGCATAAACTACCTAAAATCTCTTCAAAAGCATATCTACTCAAACATATGAATACTGTATAAACAATATAATCTCTGTGCTGATAAGAATGCATTTGGTAGAAATCTGGTTTAATATTAATAAATTAGTATATTTTGCTCCGTGGGGCACAAAGACATATTGATTCTTTAAATATCATCTGCATTGTGTTATTTTGTGGCATATTTCACCTCAAAGGTTACTGTATTCACTTCATCTTGAGTAGAAGGTCTAATCCATCAGTTAGCGCTATCTCGTTATAGTTCCATCAGGGATACCTAATGACTATGGATACCTAATACAAGTTTGTAGGTGATTTTAAAATGTGGCTCAATGCACTTGGGAGACATGAACAGCTCTCTTATATCTGAGAAGACTAAGAAGAAAGGGAGGAAACAAAAGCTAAAAAAAAGGAGCAAGCAATTAGAAATAATTCTGTGGCTGCTGGAAGTGAGTATTTTTAAAGTATAATTTAAGTAAATTCTTCAATAATTAAATATTTAGAGATTTTTTATGAATGAATGCATATTTTATGTTGCAAATTTGAAATTACATGGTAATTATAATTATGTCTATTTATATCTACCTATATATTACCAATTTTATCTACAGATCTGTGTTTATATATACTTTATACACAAACACACACATGTGGATATAAATGTGTGCATTCTTAAAATGTGTAAATCCATGTGAATTGCCTTTTTTCATCACTAAATACAGCCAGTTATATGCTGGAATTAATTTTCTATTATAGCTGCACAAAATGCATTCAGAAAGAAAGAGGAATTCACTATCGAGTCAGGGAAAAGGCAGAATGTTATACTGAAATAAGACAGACTACTATGGTCAAAGTACTGCAGAAATGTCAATGTAGTCACAAATAACCTGGCACAGTCCTTGTTTCTCAGTTTCATTAGAGATTACAATTCTGCAGGAGTAAAATTTATCTCTGTATTGCAGATTTTGCTGGTTGGTCTAGCCTGGAGGTTAAATCAAACTAAAACAAATGGAACTGCTGGGAGGGTGGTGGTCACCTCTTCTTTTCACTCAGATGTAGCCCCCCACTGTCCAGCTGGTTGGGTTTTTTTTGTTTGGTTGTTTTTCTTCCTTTCTGGTTGCAGACTTGTGAATACATGAACCATCTAAGAGTCTCCATCTAAATTTGGGAAATGATTAGCACTTCTGTATCATAGCATAAATATGTATGTCTGACTTTTGCTACAAACTCTGTAGTTTGAGACCAGACCAGGTTACCCAGAAAAGCTGTGTAGTCTCCATCTGTGGAGGTTTGCAAGGCTCAGCCAGGCAAGGGCACAGCCACCCTGCTCTCGTGCTGGTGAGAGACCTGTTCTGGTCAGAAAGGTGGCTTTGAGACACCCAGAGGGGTCCCTTCCAGCCACAATTTCTATGATTCTATAAATATGTTTGACTCATGCTACAAACACTCAAAGTACTGAAAAAAACAACCCAAAACTTGTTAAAACATTGTAATAATTTCAACTGGGGAATTTTGAATGTTTTCAGTTTCTTGTTAATTTATTCCTGAGCTATGAAGTGTTTGAAAACCCTGAAAATAAATGTCTGACTCACAGAAGACATTTTCTATGAAAAACTACCAAATTTACAAACCTTTTTTTGAAACTAGGAATTTTAGACCAAAATGAAAGTAAATGCTGTGATAATTTAGAATGAAAGTCAGTATTATGCCAGATTGCAACATAAAGTGAATAAACGTGGCAACAGAACCAGAGCATAATTAACTCAGTTTAGGATTTTTAGGGTTTTGCATCAGTAACTCTAGCAGGAGACAGACAGTTCTGCTTTTTCGCCATGTCAGTATGCAACCAGCACTGAAGAGGTCAGCAATAGCCAGTGAGCTGAATCAGAGTCCTTCCATGCACACACCTGCTAGTATGAAGCAGGAGGTATTTGGCTCCACACCTATGGAGTTTGGTGTGACCTCCTGGTAATTTTCAGCGGGGAACAGCCACCCTTCTCATCCCCTTTGTTCTGCAGCATAAACCTGCAGCAATTGTTTAGAAAATGGATGTGAATATCTTCGTGTTGGGAAGAGCTAAAAGAATGTTGATCTGAGGCTTTATTCCAGCCTTTAGATACACAACAGTTCTTCTCGGGAAGAATGTCCTGAAAAGAGAGCTCAGCACATTTCCAAAGATTGCTTTTATATGAGCAAAACTATTGCTTTGTAACAAACTCTCATGGACAACCTAGAGCAGTGATGTTAATGTTTGAATTTTTTCTTTAGCAAAGAAGCTTATTCTAAAAATGGTGGAAAAATAAATTTGTAAGTGGGACATCATACTGCTATATCATGTCCTGTAAGTCTTCTTACAATCTTTACTGTTTGATAAATAGGCTATTTAGGTCAATGGGATGTTTTCCCAAGTAGAAAGTCAGAAGGATGCTTGATGCAGGACACTTGAGAGAACTTTATTTCTAAAAGTATTAGTGTTACTGAGAATCCTCAGGGTAGGTTTTCAAATGCCTTAACTGAGAAGATGTGTAGTAATACTCATGTGCTGTACCACAAGAAATTTAGCATTGTAACTATGACTACTGACTGTTATAGAGAATCGGAGGAAAAAAGAATCTGTTTGTATATAAAAGTGGAATAAGGTGGTTTATTTTCATGAATTTGGAGTAACTACAGAACTCGTCCAGCTTGCTGAAGCCTCTGTAGTCTACCAGGTTCATAATGCACTGTATCACAGCAAATTAGCTCATAACTCACTCAAAACTCAGCTCAGTATTACTTGACTGACCACACTTCGTTTGCTGCAAAATCCTTCTATTTGTTTCGGTGGTGGGGGTTTTTTTAAGAAATGGAACTTTGAACGATGGTTTGTTGACAGATTTATTTGTCTGCTGGGGCCATGAGTTGCATGGGTGTAAGCAAGGGCAGAGCTTGGCTCTAAATGACTAAAATGCTACGCTCCCTTGGCTGTGAGATGCTGAGGGAGTGCATAAAAATAACAGAGCATGACAGCTTCAAAAGTAGCAGAAAGAGGGGGCTGAGCCCACCTAGCATGCCTCCTCTTTCCTGGAGGGCCTGCAGAAAAGTTTCTATGCCTTCAGCTGGTCTTGCTTAGCAGGACTACATAGACTGACTTAGAGGTGCAGGCATAAGGCTGGGGAGATGCCACACTCAGCTACCAACAGCAATTCCCTCGTTGATTAAACAGGCTGTGCTGACACCTTGGATGGAGAAGGGTGGGATGGACCATGTGCGTGGGTGCAGGACTGCTGTTGTGGTGGTCCCAGCTCATTGCTCACCACCTTTCCAAAGGCAGAGCTTGTGTTGTGTCCGTGATCACTGCAGTTTTCTTGCAGCATAGCAAGCGGAACTTCTACATTTTGGATGAGTTATAGCCTTTATAGTATGTTGTCACAGTAACGATGAGATGCCCTCCCTGAACAGTCCAGTGTCTGTACAACTGTATGCACTGCTTCATAGATCATTTCTGTTTCCATTCATTATATCCATTGAATTTTTCAGAACATGCGATTTTAGGTAAACTGAAAATGGAAAAAAAATACAAGTTAATTTTAATACAGAAGAGAGGCCGTTTAATGAGAGAGAAAAGCTAACACTGCAGTTTTTAAAGCACAAGGGAAATTTAAGCATGGACTACTAGAAATGGGATTGCAGCCTTTGTTCTTAATAAGTATTACATCTAACAATTCCATTTGTTCCACTGTTCTTCGGTGCCAGGGCTAAGCAAATAGTTTGCAATAAATAATTTAGCCTTTGAATTTAACCTTCATTCCTGCTCATGGAGTCCCCATGTGCTGATTGGGGTGGTTTCAAACTTATCTGCAATAAAAGATAGTGCAACTTTTAGGGGTGAAGGGAAGGAGGATATATTTATTATTGTGATGTGACACTCACAACTGTTCACAAGGTATTGCATGTCCTCCCTGATCTGATGGCTGTGGTGGGACAGTGAGGAGGCAAAGTGAAAGCTGTAATTTTGAGACGAAACATGAATTTCTCCTTTTGAAAAGATTAAGATCTTGATATTTTTTGTGAAGCAAGGTTAACATGGAATCACTACTGAAACAAACAAGACTATTTCTGTCTGAATCATTAATTCTAGATACTAAAGCCAGGATGGCATCTAAAGGGGACATTGCTTGAGACAGGGCACTCTGAGATCTCTTCCAAAATAAATTACAACTTTTGCATTGCATTGTGAAATGGAACTTTATGTCTATGAGGAAAGTAAAGGATTTCCTGCTGTCTCCACTATAAAACAGAGGACAAAACCAGGTCACTCTGAGTTGTATTTTTATCAGCCTTTCGTTCCTTGCTGTGGTAAAATATGTGACTATGATCTCACCCGGAGAGACTGTTGCTTTGCCTCAGACAGGGCCAAATTTTTGTCAGAAGGAGTTGCAAACATTCAGCTAAAAAATGCCCCAAAAGAGTTTCTCATACTGCATCTCGAAGCACACAGGAGTAATCTGCGAGGTTTACTGCCGGGCTGATTTTCCACCAGAAGAGAGAGGGAAGTGCAAGTTGCACATGCTCAACATCATAAAATACTACTAAGGCAACAACTCACTGTTTATCTGCTTAAGCATCAATTTGCAGGGGAAAAAATGGTACAAATATGAGAAACCGAATTCTTTTACGTTTTATCTGCTCTTCCTTTGGTGAGTAGCTTTGTATCAAATAAATCTGTAAGTTTACAGAATTAAAAGGAGAAGGTTTGGAACTGCCAAATTATGCAATCAGTCTTTCTCTGGGTGATTACATTAGAAAAAATAATGTCTCACAAGTCACCTTGCTGGAAGATTACAAAGTCTTGAAAGATCAGAATAGTGCACAGAAACCTGATGTATCTTTCTTTGGAGATTGGAATCAGTAATATTTAGGATGGGTTTGGCAGAAAAAATAAAACAAACAGAAAAAAAAGATATTTTAAATTCTACATGCAAATGGGAAAAAGCACTAGAGTAAAACAGTAATAAAATATTAACAATCCAAATAACTGAGAAGGATAACAAAGAATTTAATTGATCTCTTAGCTTGTAAAAAGCATGGTTTTTTTGTTAAAAACATGGTTTTTTTTGTAAAAAACACAGGTGCTTAAGAATTCAGGTAGCCACTCCATTTCTTACAGGCATCCGGAAGTAATTTCCCTTTAGCCTCGTTGACAGATATGTATCACTTTTTTCTGGACAGTGAGGATTGAAATCACAGCAACAAGGGTCTTGATATTCTGTTATTTTTAGAAATCTGAACTCAGCTGCTGAAAGTTATTAAAAATTCCACTATTTTTTCTTTAAAAAAAACCAAATACCTAGACTCCTAATAAAAGATGGAATCCTTTTTTAGAGGTACAACTTAGCCACTTAAACTACATAACTTTTCTTTGTTTTTCTATCTTTATCTCCTTTTCTTTTTTCCTTTTAAAAAAAGACGTGATCTCCTTTATTAATTGCTATCTGAAGTTTTCTCTCTTTATTTATTTCCACCCTTGAGAACAACATACAATTCATTTTCCAGGAAAACTGGACAATAGAAAAAGGAAAATGAAACACATCCTCACATTTTAATGGATAGATATTGGCATATGTAGAGGTAAATGCCAAGTGCTATGTGCAGTTCGAGGATAATCCTTTTGTGTACTACATGAACTTGTGAAATCATTATCCCAACAATTAACCAGCATGATTAATGAGACAAGGGAAAAAAAGAATAGTTGCTGCTATTCTGTTGGTGCAGAATCTAAATGTCCCCTGACTTCATCTATTTTACTTTACATCTTGCTTGAATGTCTTCAGTCTTTTAGAAAGAGAGGCTGCCATGATTCTTGGCCCAGCTATTTTTGTCTGTAGCAAATGTTAGATTGATATTGTCACGCTGTCCCAGCTACCATTCTCTTTTTCTTTCCAATTAATGCACCAGGGTCTTATTAAATAAAACTTCTTTTTAAAACAGAGGGAAGGGGGGAGAGAGAGGCAAAAATCAAATGAAAGCCGAGTGGGCTCTGTTTGCATGCTGTGGCCTTGCTCCCACTGGGCCCATGCAGCACGTACCCTTTTATCTTAGTGCCTTTAAGCTATGGTGGTCTGTTCAACCTTCTGGGGCTACATATGTCTCTGGGCCAGGATAATTGTTCTCAACAGCATGTGCTTAACTTTATCATCCCTCCTGCCTCTCGATTTACTGTAAATTAAACAGTGGCTCCATGAAAAAAAAAAAAACTAGGAAGTTTCAGCAGCTTTTTAAAACTACCTTTTTTTAAAACAGAACTTGTTATTTTATGGGTACCGTGAACCATTTTTCTAGTTTCTGTGTGATGAGATGAAACTAATTTTAAATTTCCCTCTTTTTTTTTTTTTTAAACTCTGAGGCAAAGAACAATCAGAAAGAAATTAGATTAATGAGGAAAGAAGGTTAGACATGAACATGGAATATATGCACGGAAAACATGCAGGAAGCCAAATTTCCATTCAAAGTTTGCCAAATTACCCACAACTTCTCTTTCAAAGCCCTCTTAATTTTATGCAAAGCCCATAAGAGCAGAGTTAATAACAGTGTATGAGTATCAATTATCCATTATAGATGTAAATGTTACAAGCCCCCTCTAGTCTGTAGGAAAGGGGCCGTCTTTGTGTCATGCATAGTCGAGAATGCCCTGGCAGCACTGAGCTAATAATAAAGAATAGTAACAACAGGCAGGTAGCCTCCTCAGTTCATTGAATCACATTTTAACTACTTGATCTACAACTCAGGCAAAGCAAAGTTTTCACAGGTGGTGTCCTCCTGATCTGTACCACACACATTCCTTAACGCCTTGAATTTCTTGTTCTTTACATGTGCATCATCTTTGTCGTCATTTCATCTGAAAAGAACCATCAAGAAATTTGAAACTTCCTCTGCCTTGATCCTAATGCCCTTCCCAGTGCCTATTTCAGTTTAAATGAAATTTTTTGAACACAGATTTATGTTTAGTCAGAAGGCATTTTACCAGCACCTTTTATGATGACATCCATATTCTTCTGTCTCTACTCGAAATACCTTCTTTGAATTATCGATTTTATTTCCTGGTAAACACCAGAAGGAAATCTTTTTTTCAGAAGAACACAAAGAACAGAAAGCATAGAGCCATAATTTTTATGTTCTTTCCTGGAAACTGTCCAGACTGGGATTTAAGTCAAACCAGCTAACATCATGTGAGGTTTTAGCTCCGTCAGCTAGGCAACTGCAATTTTCATTGTGTGCATTAGTGTATTGCTGTCTGCATGGGTAACAGTTCTGTTGCTGTTCAAGATTTCACGTCTTCCTTGAAGAAAGACCATGACCTCATAAAAATTTTCTATTTTCTTTAATTTTAATCATTGTTTTCTTTAATCTACAATAAAAAAAAAAGACTTAGTCTGAAAAAACACGAGTTTGCTTCTTCTGAAGAAGACATATTATGATGCACAGTTATACTGCACTGTAGCAAGGTTCTTCACTGAACTACCTTTCTTTCTTGGTCATACCCTAGGTCTTGTGCTGGGCTGCAGAAGCCCCGTGTGGAATTTAGACAAATGTTTAAGCGGTGTCTCTGTCTGTTTCTTTGGCCTCAGGACTACCAGAAAGTGAGCAAGTCCATTTAATCTTTTTGCACCAGGGATTTGAGGTAAGATCAGAAGGGACCTTTGCCAACAGATCTCGAAGGCTGTATGAGATTCTTACCCAGGTGGCAAAGCCCTTAGGGACAATTCACAATTTGAATCTTTTTTAACCCCCAGGTCTTAAAAAGGGCTGTGTTGGGCTAAGCATCTCAAGCTCTCAAATAGTGTTTCATAAAACTTAAAATAGTTCTGTTAACAGAGTAAAAAGGTCTTCTGAAGATAGAGCTTTTAATTTTATGTAATGGCTACTGACTACCTTCTCCTCCCTGTTAAGTTATAATTTCTTTATTGGTGAATAAAGACTAAAAGTTCATTATCAACTCTTCAACAGCCTTGCTCTGCTGGCATCAGTAAAGACAACGTGTTTCATTACTAGATTTGCAGCAGAAGCAGTAAAAACTCTGGTTCACTGATTCACAGCTATCTTAATGGCATTCACTGTAGAAATCTACTGTAGATGTTTACTGAAACAGATATTTACTAGAAGTCCACAGGCAGTGCAAAATAAACTCTGGTGACATGGTATGTTGGTAATATGTCCAAGTCTACAATGACTGCTGCATACCTACATGCAGACAGAGTTGTGGCCTCAAGACACTGATGATCCCAAAGCCGTGTGGACTTTTCTTTCCCAACACCTCAGCATTTGTAGCCAGCCCCACACTGACATATGCCTGAGAGTGACAGGGCACAACCCCTCTGTGGGACCTGCTGGAGACCTTCAGAGCAGAGTGGCAGGACATGCTCCTAAGGAACTTGAGGAGGAGCCGTGAAACCCTTAAAAAAACCCTGCAAAAGGTAATTACACTTTTCCTTAGGCCTACAGCAGCGAGGTAAAAGCTGGACTCAGCCTTCCCTGTTGTCACAGTCATAGTTCAAAGCTTGTGCTATTTGTGTACCTGGACATACAGTTTAAACTGACAGATGCTCCTTGCTCCTCTCCATCATGCCATCAGGGATCATGCAAGGCTAACAAGAAGGTGCATGACCTTTCAAGCTTTAGCTGAAAGACCAGTCTTTGGCCCAAGTCTTATTACTGTCTTGTTCTTAATCAGTGCAGATGAGCTGAGAGATCTGCAATTAGATAGCTGTAGGTTTCCTCTGTGCTAGTCAAATAAAATATTCATGCCTAGTATGTCACACAGATCATCTTTAAGCTGCATCTTTTCTACAAACTGTCTGTGCTTTTTTCTGAAGAAAGATTTGGCCTCTTTGCACATCGCTGTATGTGTGGAATTTGGCAATGTCTCCAGCGCATAGCCTCTTCAGGTTCTCTTAGTTGTCTTCATTTAAGTATCTGATTCATCCAACAACTGTACAATTTGGGCCTGCTGCAAAGCCAGTTTAAGTCAACGCTAAAATAAACCAGGCCTTTATATAGTCTGGTTCAGGCCTTCTTTTCTCTTGTCTCAGTTTCTTGATCCTTCAGCCTTTTTGAGGTACAAAGCTCCTCTAAAAGGATGACTGGTCCTATTCAGAGCCTAGTTTTCAAGGACAGCTTTATCTCAGAGGCAGACAAAATGCTGCAGTTGGTGTGTCTAAAATATAAAATAGAGTGGGCAGGGGTCACATACAGAAATGACCACCACAGCCTGGGAGCAACTGGAGGGAAAGAGAGCAACCCATGGCTTGACCTCTCCATGATGCAAGCAATCCCAGGAAGACCACAGCAAGTGGATCCAGTGATTTCATAGAGAGAAGCCGAGGCTCCAGCAGTCTGTGTTGTTCCCAGTGTCTGGATGCACTGGGGGCTCCTGCTCCTTGCTTGGCCACCAGCTCCCATCACCCTGGCTCAGATGGAGCACCCTATCTTGTAAGGGAGACCAAAGTGCTACACAGGCAACAGAGGGGCCCAAATCAAAAACAGTCTGTGTGTGCTCTATAGAGACAGGTTTCTTCAACAGTGCAAAACGGTCTGGGGTGCTCTGCAAATGTACCCAACACCTTGAGGGACTGTTTTCTCTGTAAGTATTGCAATTCATATGAAAAATATTAACAAAAAAACACTGTTCTACAAAGCATGGTGCAGGAACCAGGAATTTCTAAGGCTTGAAATGTTTGTTTCATGTTCTGTCACAGGTATTTGATGTAAGTTTGGGTAAGTGTCACTCTGCTGTAGTTGAAGGGAGTTTATTTGCTTATTCCTATGGACAGGATTTGATCACAGCCTTTGTCTTCGGAAGAAGTTTCCCTTCTCTGAGTCAGTCTCTTTATGGGGGTGGGGCTCAGGATGGATTTATACATGATGTTTTAGGCATTCACATCAAACAGCTCTAACCCAGATCCTTGTAAATAGTAATAGGTGTTTTGAGTATAAATGAAGTAGTAAAACTTGCATTTAAAAAGCTACCTGGGGCTTAGCCAAAATACTAAATAAATAAATAAATAAATAAACCTTACATATTTAACTTTTGACCATGTTGAGTTTGCTGAGAGGCTGAAAATGAAGAAAATCACGCCCAGTAAACAAAAATCCATGCTAGGTCAGACAGAGAAAAAAAAGGTTTCAAAGTTGCAATACAGCGAAAGGAAGTAGAGACCCAGCAGATACTTAAAATGCTGCTCTTGTCTCTAGCAAGAAACCTGACCACATAGCAGTAAGAACCCTGTTTTATTTCCAGAGCTTACTAAAGCTGTGATGAATGCATATCTGGAATATATTTCTTCTGTGTGAACAGACTACATATCACTATCATTAACAGTAACTCAGCAGGTTTATCACAGTGCATTTCAAGGAGGTGGGAAAACACACACGTTTCTGTTCTAATTCTGCAAAAAGTCATGAAACTGTCAACATACTCATTGTTTTCAGTGTAAATTTCATATTTCAGAAGCTTTTTTCTTCCTTAGAAATGGCTTATGCAAAACCTACTAGAAATATATTTGAATGCCATGCCTGAGTCTTGGTAGCATTCCTGCATATCAGCTCAAAGCAAAGAGCATTTCTTCACTCGAATGTGTTGTGTTGTCTGAATAATGTGTTAGTGCAGTCAAGAATACAGTATTTGTCATCCCTGATGCTTTGAGATGATATTTGTTCAAACAGAGTTCAGCCTAGTTCTGCAAAATATTTGTTGCTAGGCTCACATTCACCATTTGTAGGTAAGGTTGGATGCCTCTATTCTTTTTAAATTTGTCCCCTGTACCACACTGTTTAGGAACCTGACTGTTTTCAGCATCCTGATTTCATATCAGTAAGAAGTAATTACCTCCCTGAGAAAATCCCCTCTCTTCCTGATTGAGCCCATGTCACTGCAGCAGAAATGTTATTCAGCAGCCACTAGGCATCCTTGGTGGTGACATCTGTTTGGTTGTCTGGTGAGGGATTGAGGTATAATCAGTCATATAGGTGTTGAATAGTATTGGCTTCCTGACAGATTGTCAGAATAGCCATAGCAGCAGTTTAAAAATCAGCCTGTTTTTTTTCTGCCACCCGGTGAAATGCTGTGATGTCTGGAGATTAGTTTTACTTTCAGTATTGTACAAAGCAGGACAAGAAATTACTTCCAAGCCAGAAAAATATGCCAGTGGAAAAAAATAAATATGCTTTGCCTATCAGATTTTTCTTTACTGATTTGTGAATCACCAGATGACTAACTCACCTATGCTATCACTAACAAAGAGTTAAATCTCCCATCTTCTCTAGGATTTCTAAATGGAATACATATCATTGCCTGAGATTTAGATGAAGGTAAGGCAGAGCTTGCAGTTCCATTGTTATCAGTTAGTGAATAAAAGATGAAGATTAGCATGATTAAAGAGAAGTGAAACAGGGGTTCAGTAGTATTAACTCAAGGGAGTAATTCTCCTGGACACTACTGGGACTGTGTCCATGACTAAGGACAGAAGAATTATGCTTTAAGGAAAGCAAAAAGCAGAGCCTGTCTAACCAGCCCTCCTGGGGAACGGGAGTGATTACAGGGCATGCTGTTTTCTCTTTTATGGGCATAGGCAGCCACCTGGAAAACATTTGAGGGAACCAATGCAACTGGCATCAAATATAAAGTAACTGAGTTCAGACTAGCAAGTGAAGATTATGGCTCAGCATTTGCAGAGCTGAGAGTGGAAACAGGGACATAGCCACTGAGGTTTTGTGCCTCAAGAGCAAAGCTCACAGTAAAAACAGGGTTGAGACACTTCATTTTCACCTGAGGAAGAGAATACGGACAAAGAAAACTGAATTAGGGGTTTGGTGGCTGTAGCCTTGGCAAGACAGCAAGCAAGAGAATTTTGGGGGATTCATCTCACCTAACTGCAGGCACTGCACTACAGATGGCTACACCCAAGCAAGTCATTCGGACTCCCTTCAAAGTCAGTAGAAAAGAATAGTTGCTTGTAGAGTGCAATTTTTCTCAAGTAAACAACTAAAATGTGTGAGACGGATTGTTCCCCAGAAGTTTCTGTTTCTCTGCTTTAACCAGAGTTGCTCAGATGCAGCTGTGTAAACCCCATGAGGTTTCAGTGGGACAGCAGGAGCAAGAAACTGACACTGCACTGCACTGCACCCTCCCTATTCAGCTCTCCATAGGCAGATATGGAGGAAATTTGCAACTAACCCAGCATTTCTCCAGAAACTTTAATGCTCATCTTTACTATCTCTTACTCAGTATCTCCACCTCTGCAAGCTGTATATAGAGGAAAACAAAACAGAATCACAGAATGGTTAGGATTGGAAGGGACCTCTGGAGATCATCTAGTCCAACCCCCCTGCCAAAGCAGGTTCACCTAGAACACGTTTCACAGGGTCATGTCCAGGTGGGTTTTGAATATCTCCAGAGAAGGAGACTCCACAGCCTTCCTGGGCAGCCTGTTCCAGTGCTCTGTCACCCTCAAAGTAAAGAAGTTTTTCCTCATATTGGGATGGAGCTTCCTGTGTTTCAGTTTGTGCCCATTGCCCCTTGTCCTGTCACTGGGTACCACTGAGAAGGGTCTGGCCCCATCCTCTTGACATTTACCCTTAAGGTATTTGTAGGTATTGATAAGATATCCCCTCAGTCTTCTCTTCTCCAGGCTAAACAGACCCAGCTCCCTCAGCCTCTCCATGTAAGAGAGATGCTCCAGTCCTCTAACCATCTTTGTAGCCTTCTGCTGGACTCTCTCCAGTAGTTCCTTGTCTTTCTTGAACTGGGGGGCCCAGAACTGGACACAGTACTCCAGGTGTGGCCTCACTAGGGCAGTGTAGAGAGGGGGGATAACCTCCCTTGCCCTGCTGGCCACACTCTTCCTAATGCACCCCAGGATACAAGGGCGCATTGTTGGCTCACAGTGAACTTGTCCGCTGGGACTCCCAGGTCCTTCTCTGCAGAGCTGCTTTCCAGCAGATCAACCCCTAACCTGTACTGGTGCATGGGGAAAGAAAAAACGTTGTTCTTTGTTGATTATTAGATAATAAAAAACTTTAACATATAAAGAGAGCTTCTAAGTATAACAGCATTTCAGCACACATTTTCCTAAGTTAACACAATTTGTTTACACATAGATCTGTGTAAGCAACAGCCTCCACTGCTATAAAAGAGGCTGCATTCACACTGTAGCTCAGAAATAAAGCTTTTTCAGTCAGTTACCTCTGCCTTCTTCCAATGATTTCCCTGCAAGCTTTGCCTGATGAGCTGTCCAGACTTGCTGCAGGCAGGACACTCGGCTGGGTTGGTGTCCAGACTCTATAGCTGCTGGACTTGAAAAAGTGCGATAAGATCTTGAAGCAGGGAAACTCAACGTACAGCAGATAGCTAGTAGGATATATTTATTGCAGAAGTACAGTTACGATCCATTGGGGTCTCCATTAAGATCAGTATATTGAGAAGACTAAAGAAATGGCAGAGGATCTGTTATTTACCTGATGTTATGAATGGCATAGGCAGTACCATACACTTCCAGAAATGGAAATATAAATCATAAGAAAGTTCTTGTTCTTTTGGTAACAGGAAAGCTAAAAAAATGATTTTCTGACACCATTTCTGAAGGTATTTCTGGCTATGCAACTTTATGTCAGATAAAATCAAGACATTACAGGGCCCTTGAAGTAAAACTACCTGATGATACCATTAAGAGATTATACTTTTTTGCTGTCCTTTTATCTGGCTCTTGAGTTTAGACTTATCTGCTGTATAATGCCAGAACATTTTGAGTTACACAGTTCAGATTTGCTATGACTGATACAAAGCTTCTGTAAATCATAAAAAACTGGTGAAGCTGACATAACAAGGAAGAAAACTCTTACATGATACTTTAAGAAAGTTGTACTTCAACGCACTATGGATGTTACTTCCCCTTCAGCGTTCCTTTAAAAACAATTAGGGAAGCCGTGATTCTTTGCGACTGGTTTTACTAGATATTTAGCAAGAACTTATGAACGAAAAGGTCCATTTACTCCTCTATTCCTGTTTCTTTGAGAGTCAGTAGCATATGGCAGTTTCATCCTGAAACAGAACTAAAGAACCAGATATTTAGCTTTTCTGCCTTAAAGGGAACAGGAATATTTCAATAGGTGGTATTTCCAGAGAGAGAATGAAAATGCATAGTAATGCTTTTTATTGTTCGCAAGCCAGAAAGGAAAATATCACCCTCTGAATATTCTGATCTTAAAAGGTGTATTGGAAATTATTCTCTCCAGCCTTGCCTTCCTGCCTCCCCACAATCAGCAGCCTGGGGACTGTCTTAGTTGGAGGTCGCACCCATACTGCTGCATTTAAAAGCCAGTCTAATCCCTCACCAATTTATATTTTTGGCTTTCAGAACTTCCTGTGGCCGTGAGTTTTACAATTTATGTGTTGTTTGAAGAAGTACTTCCTTTTCTTAGGTTTAAGTCTGCTGTTTAATAATATTTTTGTATGACCCATGGCACATGTTGTCAATATATGTTGTCCCTGCAACTTCTCTCTGGCAAACCTGATTTTATAGACCTCTATTGTACTTCCCCTTACTCATTGCTTGAAGAGTCATACCCTATTTAGTCTCTCTTCCCCCAAAAAAACATTCAATAATCTGATTTTTATTGCCCTTTTCTCCACCTTTTCTAACTCCACTCTATCATTTTTGTAATAGTGGGACCAAAACTGCACAAAGGATTCAGGAGATGGGTGCACCATTGATTTCTACAGCAGCGTAATATTTTCTGTTCTTCTTCGCTCTCTATTCCTATTCTGACAATTCAGATGATGCTGTTTGCTCTTTTGACCATCACTAGGCACTGAGCTGACATTTTCTGAGAGCATTCACAATGAGTCTAAAATCTCTTTCCTGAAGGTATTAGGTAATTTAGAGGCTCTTGAAGTATACATGCAGTTAAAATTGCTTTTCTCACACACACTGAACTTAGCAGCACTGAATTTAATCTCACATTTAACCACTTGGATGGTCAGTGTTGTGAGATCCATCTGCAACTTCTCACAGTTCACTTACGACTGACTTTGCTGTCTCACTATCCACCTCTCTTTTCACTGCTGCATCGTAAAACCTATCAATCTCTGTCTAATTTACCAGTGCAGTTAATTTTTGTATTAGCACAGCTTATCTGGGGTCATATTTTTTTGGCATAAATGGCTTCAGGGATTCCTTTAATGTACCTTGTTTTATAGTGTGACTTTGTCATCACTGTGTATGCTTGGACCAGGGCAGAAACCAGTAGACCTGTGTGGAACGATGTTTCCTTTCAGTACTTTTTCTTTTTTTTTTTTGGCCTCATCATCTTTTATTTTAAATTTTGAGTTGCTATTTTATGAGACAGTACCATGAAATATAAAATAGTAATACAGGTATAAAACCCATTAATCTGTGAAATAGATAGAGCATTTGATAAAGAGGAAAGTGGGTGAAATAATGATAAACCACTTGTCAGAAAGCAACTGAACAATGACACCAGAGGGTCTTCCATATACTGTCTCTTGCACCAGAGTTGTAGAAGGAATATAGTGAAAACAGACTGCAGCCTACCTCCCAGACATAACCTCCACACAGACAAAAAATTCCTCAGAAGTTGCATAACTTTAGAACTTGCATTTACTTCATTCTTCATTCTGCACATGAACAAGAAGCAGCTTGAATTATGACTGGATTTAAAACGTGTAAATACATCCAACTTCTATAAGAATATGATTTTTCCAGTTAAAAACTTCTTCCAGATGCACTAGGACTTATCTGAAACATGCCTTTCATAACAAATCAAAATTTGCAGAAGCTTTTCAAAACTGAATTGTTCTTTGTTTGCTGATCTTGCTGCTGTTCTCTCCTTGTCAGCTCTGGAGAAATTCTGAAAACTTCTATCTCCTTGATTCTGATGTAGATTATAGAGTGGGAGGTTTTGGTACGGCAAAAACAAAGTCATTGCTTGCCTACACTATAATGAAAGCTACTGCATGAAACATGACTATCATAAGTGACGATGGTTTTATCTGAAGCATTTGGTTTTATATTTAATTTTAGTGACTGTACCGATTATGAAATAAAGAGTTCAATCCTAATAATATGTATGTATTCATTAGGGAAAACACTTTATTTGCTGGCACTGTTCCCTTCTGCACTGACATTTCTGAATCAAATAATAGCTATGAGTTGTTGGGCCCGATATTCTTCTTGCTGGGAAAATTAGGAATAACTCAAGAGAAATAAGTGAAGCTCATATAATCCTAGTTTATCTCTCTCTTTGTCCATGCATATGCCCTTTCCCATCTTTTGGCTTCCTTTCTCAATTCTACTCCCCACTACAATTTGCCTTGGAGCAATTTTTGTATGCCTAAGACTAGGAAAAAGAAATCCTCTCAAGTATTTATAGGGAAAAAAATATGTAGCACAACATCAAGGAGAGAGGGCAGTCTCATGTGGAGGCACAGTAGAACAATATTTCATTCTGGTCCAAATGACCTTCCTCTACAAATGACATCATCCAGTTGGGACCGAGTTTTTGCATAGGATTGATTTTACCTCATCTTCCCTGTTCTGTAGTGACTAGTTTTTTCAGGGCTGATGATAAAATTTTCCCCCCAGAAAGTGTTTTCAAATGTTACTGCACCATGAATATCATGTTTTTAACAGTGGACACCTTTCTCTCCCCTCTTAATTTACTCCTGTGTGTGGCCCTAGTGACCTCCTCTCTTTCACTGCCTCTTTTTACATGATTCCACGCTCAGTGCTTTTCTTGCAGCTCCAGTTCCTGGATTATGATGCTATAGGAAGATATCATCTTTTGTGTAAATAAAAACAAGAAAATTTTTTTATCAATAATACTTGGAAAGAAGAGATGGAAACATAACTCAAGTACCTCTAGAAATGTTAAAACTCACAACTGTTTTTGAAAGTCAGCAGGTTTTGAATAATGTAATTATAAAGCAAATTTTGTATTTTTGAGAAGAGGGTAAATATATTGAAAGAGGTCCTTGGACCTGATTACAAATTAACTGTTACAATTTCACTGTCAGCCATCAAGAATCTTCCAGTGTTTTACTTCCTTACCTAAAGGGACTCTAACTCCAAACCTCCTGGTTTTCTGAGGAAGGACAAGTATAGGGAAACTCTGAGCTCTAACCCATAATTTTATTACAAGATTATAAATGTTAAGCTTCCTAATGAACACAAAGGTTCTCATTCTACTGTATGAGGCTTTTTTTTTGTTTCAGTCTTCAACTGTAGAGCACAAAACCTCCTTTTTTTAGAAGATAAGAAACACAGAGGGCATTTTTCATCAGATCAAAAGGCTTGAAATACTTAGTACTGTCCCTTCTATGTCTGTAGAAGTTCGTCTGTGGCACTGCAGAGTCTTTTATAGGGCGCTGTTACTTTTTTTCCATAGTGGGATAGTGTCCTAAAATGTCCTTCCAGTTTTCCATTTAAGAGATGTGTTGGAGGAGTAGATTCTGTAGCTGCTAAAGCTATTTGTTGTTTTCCTGGATGTGGATTATGTTTCTTTTGTTGCCTATAAGAAAGTAGTCATGGAAAGAGATAATATCATCACTTAATATTTATGAATGGGTAGTTTTCTTTTAATGGTGAAATCGATACTTGTCCCTAGAACAATTTGTTTTACTTCTAAAACAGAAAAATGAACAGGATTTCTAGATAGCTTGTCAGATTCCATAAATGAAAAATATCTGCTTATTAGCTCTTTTTTATCTAGCCTTTTGTATTATGTTCTTGAGCCAGTTACACAATGTTCAAGAGAAGTCATTGAGTACATCTCTAGTTTTATCATATTCGTCTCCTTGATTGTGCAACTGATTTTAAGATCTGTTCCATATTTCACTGAGGCTTATACATATAGATGTGTCTATGGATGTGTGCATCTGTGTGTGTGTGTTTATTTATGGAATTGTCAGTTTGCAGAGAATTGCCTGTGACGTAGACAGATTTATTTATCTGGTTATTTGGAGCATAGTTTCAAAATAATTGCCAGGTGAAATAGAGTCCTCTATTTCACAGCTTTGCTGAAGTGGTTTAATTATCAGCTATTAGAGGTGATAATTCATGCACCAAATCTGGAGAGCACTTTAAAAAAAAATCTCTCAGTGTGCCATCAATGCCAAATAGAAGAGTTCTGCTTGCTACTTATACTCCTTAAACTTGTTTTTACCATAGCCAATAAGCCATGGAGTAATGCTGCCTCTTTGGGATATTTTTTTTTTGTCATTTTGACCTTTGAGTTGTGCTCATTGCCTGTGGTCTTGTCAAGGGGCTGGCGGCTGGTAGGCTGTGTGATACTACAAATGGCGTGACAGGCACGCTGCTGCAGAGCCTGGTGACTCATGTCTACCACCCAATCACCGAGCTTTTGGGCAGAGGATGTTGCTGATGGTGCCTGGCAAAACACAGACTGTGTAGTACTAAGGCTTTACACAGGGGCTGCCTACTAGTACTTTTTCTCGGTCTTGATGACTACATACAATGTGCTCATCCTTAAATGCTCCTTCAAAGTACTTGAAGAAGGTGTGTAGCTGAAGCTGTTGGATATGGGGAAAAAACAAGGGAAACTGAGCCCAATGGGAAGATTGTCATGAGGAATGAACAAAAGAGCAGAAAGATATCTGTACTTTGAAAATTATTTTGAAATCATAGCATCAAGGTGTACATCTCCTCTGTGAAACTATGTTAATTTGATGTTTATGAACTTAGATAGCCATAATTGGATAATTACCTAGCCATATCTTAGACTGGATATCAGGAAAAATTTCTTCACCAAAAGGGTTATCAAGCATTGGAACAGACCGCCCAGGGAAGTGGTGGAGTCGCCGTCCCTGGAGGTATTTAAAAGATGTGTAGAGGTGGTACTTAGGGACATGGTTTAGTGGTGGACTTGGCAGTGCTAGGTTAATGGTTGGCCTTGATGATCTTAAAAGTCCTTCCCAATCAAGACAATTCTATGGTTCTATGATTCTATAATGCCATGATCTTATGGGCTTGGTCCATGTCTGTTGTGAGATGT